>NC_088201.1:195198242-195555013 GCF_037126465.1 Ornithodoros turicata | reverse complement strand
TGCTGAAGCAAAAAAAGCCGAAGGCACCGAATTGGATGAAGGAGAAACGCTTGAACTCTCGTAGGACGTCGAGAAAACATATTATTAAACAAAAAAAGAAAAGAAGAAAGGTTTCGAAAGACGTGACAACTCAAACGAAACGAAAAGCGTGGGAAGAGGTAACGCTAGTTTTGAAATAGAGGTTACCCCACCACCATAGATCGCTGCAGGAAGTTAAGAAGAGGTGGGACAATGTATGCACACGAATGCGGAGGCAATACTCCGAAACTGGACAAAGAAAAAAAAAAGATGAACAAGAGAGGTAAGTAGGTACTACGGCGCTTGTTGTGTTCATTATTTGAATTCATTTGTTGTTATGTGGAGCTTGTAGCAGTGTTAAAATTGCGTAACTTGTATTGTTTTTAAATCAACACTGAGTCACAATTCCCCACTTTTGATGTGAGTGAGGTGCATATGCAAAAACGAAAGAAGGAAAAATGCTTTCATGGGGATGCATTCACGCAAAGTAAGTAGAGGAGTGGAAGAGCTGAGTACAACTAATCCGTTTTTGAGGTGGCTGAGCTGTTTAAAAAGGGACACTAGCGACATACTTTTGTTTGTTTGTTTTTGGGTGAAAAGGGCCAGGTTGTAGAGATACCGTCTGTCATGTCCGCTGCCCTTGAGATCATAGGGGCAGGGCGGCAGGCGTTATTGGGATTACTGGAGGGATTGATAGGGCAGAGACTCCAGTGAAACTGCTGTAAGTTTCCAAGCGGCGTTGTGTACAGCAGTATTCATGTTTATTTGGAAGATCAGTCAAGATTAATACAAATCACATATAGCGTGGCATCACCGATCACATGTCTGTAGGACTTTCTGTGCCACTGCAGAATGGCCACACAGCGAGGTGAGGGTTCTTCCACCGTTGACGCAGCAACTGGCGTTCTCCCAGATGGGTCAGCAGAACCATTTGTGCCATCCTTTCCCACTGATGTCCACCAATCACCAAGAAGCACGCTTCCGCAGTCAGCCCCACGTCCAAGCCGCAGTCACAGTGCAGGTGCCCGTAGAAACAAAAGGAAGCCGTCTGCGCAGCTATATGGAGAGGTCCACAGAGGTCCACAAGAGTCCCACATGCAGTTACATTCAAACCAACTAGAATTTGGGGAATTAATTGAATTTGTATTGACTTGTCAGAAACGCGCAGGATTCATTGCATAGTAACCTTTGGGAAATGTTTTACTTTGCTACAAGTGTTAGTGAACACGAAGTGTGCGTTTCGAACTTCTTGTGACGCCTACACTCGCTTCGATGCATTCTGGTCGAAACTTATTTTAATTGCGATGTTTTATTCCTCTGCAGCTTGCCACCTGTGTACGCTGACGAGGGAGAAGTCAAGTTGCAAGGCATCAGCATACCCGAACATTATTCTCATGATGACATCTGGTACAAGATGGACAATCTGAACGCAGGAAAAAAGTGTGGAATATGTGCCATCATAAAAGTTGTGAGTTACGTGTTTGGAACATAAACATTTTCTTACATTATGTGTGTACAGAGCCGTGAAAAATGAGAAAGAGAACGATGTGGAGGCTGTCGTAGTGACATAGTGCAGTGATGTCCTCTTCGGAATTTTATCTAATCTTGTGTGCTAAGTCCTTTGGACTCCTGCGTGCTAAGTCAGTGGTTCCGAAACTGTGAAACATTCAAAAATTTAAAAAAAATTGCTACGGATATGTTCGCTATTCTGCGTTACC
This sequence comes from Ornithodoros turicata, assembly GCF_037126465.1. Classification (NCBI taxonomy): domain Eukaryota; kingdom Metazoa; phylum Arthropoda; class Arachnida; order Ixodida; family Argasidae; genus Ornithodoros; species Ornithodoros turicata. The sequence goes on along the minus strand of NC_088201.1, from coordinate 195,553,277 downwards.
AGGAAGCGCGTGGCTGCAGACGCGGAGGTTTCTCATAAACGCACTTACATGCAGGGTATGCAACGCTTTGGAGGCGTCACAAGAAACTCGCTTTCAAGCCTGATTTGACACCCAAGAATGCGAAAATCGATGTCCTGAGGTTCACTCCCTCCCTCAAAACGCCACGGCGTCTGCGTCTATCGCGGCATACACGGACGCCCTGCCTTCACGATGCACCGCGTAGTCGTGGCGCAGAGTGCGGAATCGTGTGACGCTGCTGAAGTCCTCAGTTATATTAAAGGACATATCCCGGCTCTCAAGATTCAGTTTGAGAAGTACTTTCTGCAGATCGAGGACAATAAACACGACTGGACCCATTTCACACGATTTCTCTTCCCGACGGCTTTATTACAGCAGACGAAGAGCAGTTCATGGGCCTGAGTTCAGATTCAAGTTTGAGGTGCCAGGTTCCACAACGATCATTTCCCGAATTTTGTGTAGGTTTGGCCACGGAATGCCCGCTATTGACAAGAAAAGTCATTAAAATATTCCTTCCATTCGTGACAACGTACTTATGCGTGCTTGGCTTCTCCGCTGTGCACGCAAAACAAAGTGGAGGTCACACCTCAATATCATGCATGAGTAGTATAGATTAATACGGCTTAATAACGGTGCCTGTATAAGAACCATGCGGCATAAGAACCGTGCGCTATAACGACATCCTTTTTCTAATCCAAGATGGCCGATTCTAAGCCAACACAATCCAGTTCTAAGCCAACACAATCCACTTGTAATCCAAGCACAAGCCAAATCCAAAGCCATCTGATTGGCCGCCATTAGCTCCGCCCACTTCACGTTGATTGGCCCCTGCTAAGCCTACTGATCTTTGATTGGCTGACCGTAGCTCCGCTCCTTTATGCTAATTAAATGGCTTGGCTGCACCCAGTTCGTGCTGAATGGCCCGTGCTAAGCCTACTGATCATTGATTGGTTGACTGTAGCTCCGCCCCTTTATGCTAATTACTCGGCTCTTCACGCTGATTGGTGCATGCGTATCGCTGAGCACGCCCCGTTATGCTAATTAACCGGCTCCGCTGATTGGTCCATTGTAGGCCTACTGATCACTCTCCCACGCTTTCTAAGCCCTCTGATTGGCCCGCTGAACATAGCCTTCAGTAGCGCCCGCCAGACGGCAGCGGCCCCGCTGCGGCCCTATCACAGATGTTCAAACTTACCCATGCCCCGGGCTAGCGGGTGGCCTACTGAACATAGCCTTCACCGGCGCCCGCCAGATGGCAGCGACTCCACTGCGACTTTATCTCAGATGTTCAAGCTTACCTTGTGGTGTGCACCCACTTCATGCTGATTGGTCTGATTCAGACGTCTAGGCCTACTGATCACCCTTCCAATGTAAGCCTGCCGATTGGCCCGTTCTAAGCCCACTGACACCGGACTTTACTGGCTCCGCCCGCTTCACGCTGATTGGCCCATTCTAAGCCTACCGATGGCTGGCCCTGATTGGTCCACGCTAAGCCTACTGAACGGTGATTGGCTTACCTGTCGCTCCTAAGCAGCTTCAGACAAGACACACGACAATTGTTGATTTCAACCTTTATTTGGTACAACAGCCTCCTGGTCAAGCTGTGGGTAGGTTCAGCTGCATCAGAGAGATCATTGGTCCATAATTTCATGTGGACATCTCTCACGCTCACTCAGCTCCCTCGGTAGATTCCAACTGTTATTGGTTCATCTGACTGCACGTGGCCGCTCACCCAGCTCCTTATTGCTTCTAGTCGGTCACCGCTCCCTCATAGGCTCCAACTCCGATGGGTCCATCTAACAGCAAGTGGTCACTGCTATTAATCCATTGAACCGCAAGCCACTCATTGGTCACTCACACTCATCTCTAGACGAGATAAATTTAACTGTGGAACTTTTACCATAAGATAACTTTAGCGGGGGCTGGTAGGCTCCAACGGCTATTGGCCCGCGCTAACCGCATGCCTCCACCCATTGGTTCACAACGCGCATGCTCTGACGGCGCCGAAGAAGGTTCCCTACACATTTAATAGAAATTATGCTATTGGTCCAGCTGCGTCATAGGGCACGGCTTGGTTCTGCTGTGGCTGGCCCTGATGCTACTTACTTCGTGGCGCAACTCTTTAATGGCTCCACCCACTTCGCATTGATTGGTCCATTTTAAGCCTACTGACTTCTAAGCCAGTCCACGCTAAGCCTACTGATCACTCTACCAGCGCTCTGATTGGCCGCTACCAATTGGCCCTCGTTCTAAGTCCACTGACACCAGATGGCGCAACTCTTCACCAGCTCTGCCTACTTCATGCTGATTGGTCCATTCTAAGCCTACTCACTTCTAAGCCGAACCACGCTAAGCCTACTGATTGTCCCTTCACACCAAAGCCTACCGGTGTCTGACCCTGATTGGTCCACGTTAAGCCTACTGAACAGTGATTGGCTAGCCTGTCGCTCCTAAACCACAATGCAGCAGCTTCAGACAAGACACACGACAATTGTTGATTTCAACCTTTATTTGGTACAACAGCCTGTGGGTAGGTTCAGCTGCATCAGAGAGTTCCCGGTCATCTCTTGCGCTCATTGGTCACTCAGCTCCCTCGATAGACACCATATGGCTGATCTAACTGCAAGTGCTCATTGGCCCACCTGACTACGAGCCTCTCATTGGTCACTTATGTCTAGGGCTCCCTAACAGGCTCCAACTGTCCATGCCTCCATCCGCGGCTGCTCACTGGTTCACAATGGAACTTTTTCACATGCTCTGCCCTACACAGACAAGAGATGGCGCCGCTTGTCTTTGCAAAGATGGACAGCTGCCATTGCATTGGTGACTCATTTCTATCCAACTGGTTCTAGAGCGCCAGCGTTCTGAACAGCTTACATGCCGCCGCCTGTTCACATAGCCGCAGTTGGAAATGAAAAAAACATTTCTTTTCAGGGTACACATCTCAAAACACGCTCTACACAAGTAAAGTTGGCTTCTCCCGGTTGCATGCCTGCGTTAGGTGAAGCCCGTCCCATCCGCGGCTTCTCACTGGTTCACAATGAAACTTTTTCACATGCTCTGCCCTACACATACAAGAGATGGCGTCGCTTGTCTTTGCAAAGATGGACAGCTGCCATTGCATTGGTGACTCATTTCTATCCAACTGGTTCTAGAGCGCTAGCGTTCTGAACAGCTTACATGCCGCCGCCTCCCGCTATTCACACAACCGCAGTTGGAAATGGGGAAAAAATTTTTTTCAGGGTACACATCTCAAAACACACTCTACACGAGTAAAGTTGGCTTCCCCGGGTTGCACGCGGGCGTTAGGTCAAACCCACCCCATGAGAACGACCTTAGGATCGTTTAGGATGTGTGTGCTTTGCAGTTCAACCTAAAAACTGTTTCAATCAAGCAGAATGGCAAATGATGCAATGGAGCGCGTTCATTCTTGAGAACGAATTTTGTGACAGAACATAAACAAAACAAAACATTTCAATGTGCAAAAAACTCATCGTGATGCTAATCAGGGAAGCCAGCACGCGTTCGAAATAAGCAAGAAGAAGCACATGATCGAGAAAACAACGATAGTTGATGTTGTGCAGAGAAGCTGGTTTGAGGGAAAACAGCTTGTATGATCAATAAACCCCATAGAGCTTGGGCCTGTTTTTATTTCAGACAGCGCGCATTCAACACGCGAAATTAAATAAATCGAGCAGAATGACAATAGCATAGTGGCGCTATGTGGTGAAGCTCAAGACGCACTGACACTCCAACGCTTATTAAACAATGCTATGCACGCACGTACTGAAGCTAAAAAAAAAGGCAGACTCAACCCAAGCTGAGTATGAAGAAACACAATTTCACACTGCTCCCCTCAGAATACTCTGTTCAAACATAGCCAGTGTACACCACACAGCTCGCAGTCCTGGAAGCACTCTTAGAAATATAAGTCCAAGGCACAACGTCGCACTATGAACGAGTTCACCTCGGAAAAAATGCGCGCTCACCTTCGCAGACGGGTCACGAGCACCATGCCGCAATATCTGAAACATGCGGCGCGTGGACAGCTCACGCGACTTTAGCCAGCCCGTGTTTACGCAAGTTTTAGACTTCAACATAAGATATTAACTAAATCAAGCACAAAGCACAGTGATGCTATGTCGTGATTGACGCTCCAACGCTTATTAAACAATGCTATGCAGTGAAGCTTCGCACGTACTCAATGTTAAAAACGGACACTCAACCCAAAACTGAGTATGAAGAAACACAATTTCAGATTGCTCTCTCCCAGAACATCCCGTGCACCTCCGCGTTCCTTCTCTATACTGGAAGCAGCAATATTAAGATCGTCGCACTATGAACAAGTTCATCTCATAAAAAAAGAAAGGGCTTACCTCATCACACCGGTATTACGCACGTAGACTCTTGTCGCATGGCGCGGTACAGCAGGGTAGGGAAACACGGCCGCGTGGACAGCTCACACGATTTCAGCCTTCCCGCGCACACCTCACAACATGCGCCGACACACCCAACATGTCGACCACTTACCGTGCCAGCCGCACGGAAAACTTGATAGCCGAAACACAGGCGCGTAACACACCCCTCCGGTTGGGACCATCTCTTTTATATCAGTGCTCGCTCGTTTCCGCACGGTTGCAAGCCCGAGAAATCGGGTCACCTTGAAGATGTGTTGGAGCCATCTGTTTTATATCAAAAACGCACTTCATGGCCAAACTCTGCGGCGGACCCTAGCGGAAAAAAATGTTGCGTCAAGGTGATGTAACGAGAAACTGGGTCACCTCGTAAATCATGTTTTCCGAGGCCGCACGTATTAAAACCAGTGATCACACCACGCTATGCGAAGGAAAATATCCCTATGAGCCCACCTGCTCATTGCCGAAACAAGCTTACTCGAACAAAGGGTTCGCTTATGCAGTTTCCAAGAAGTTCCAAATGTCCTTCGCAGCTAACGGGCGCGCATCACGGGCCGTTCCTGCGTGATTGTGTAAACAAAATCGCACCACCCTCCAAGGGCGCATTTGAGTTCCGTCCATCGGTCGACTCTGGGTTAAGCGCACAACGAGGAAGATGAGGAAAGTTCTCATTTTCAGTTCATTCGGCAGTATTTCCTGTTTTTAGAGGGGAAAATTCTGTGTTGTGTGATGGAGAAGCTATATAGATAGGTGATAAGGAGAAGGATTATATAGCACGTACTCATCGACTAAACGAGTATAGTTTGTGGAGAGCGCCACGCTATTTTAAAGCCATTTTATATCATATCCCAAACGTTCTGCGCGATCAAACGGAAGAAGAAAACCGTTTCACGCATCACGGTGCGTGCGCGTTTCAGCGTGCTCAAACAAGTTCTGGCTATTAGTAAAAGAAGTAGTTTTGGGTTCCCAGGCGGGGCACGCGCGCGTTTCAGCGTGCTCAAACAAGTTCTGGCTATTAGTATAAGAAGTAGTTTTGGGTTCCCAGGCGGGTTCTGCATGGTGTTTCCAGCGCATCAGGCGATGTTCTACAACAACGTAAACTGTTCTGCGCGATCAAAAAAGTCCCGCTCCCACGCGCGTACCATATCATAACTTGTTTTAGCGTGCTCAAACAAGTTCTGGCTTTTGTGGTGAGACTCGTATGATGGTACAGATTTGTAAGAGACACTGAAGAGATTCAAGGGCACACACAATGGAAATCGACGGCCGAATTAGAAAAGGTATTGCGATTTTATCCTCGCTGTCTAATCAAAAGCACTATTTTCAGCAGGGCGAACGGTCCTCGATGTTTTGACGGCGTTTTTCGGTTGGATTCCGGAAGATGCAGTACCGCGGGGTCTCTATGAAGCTTTCATCGGGAATCGATTCACCACCATCGATAGGGTAGACGATGCTGTGGACGAGATCCTACGAGTATATCACGAAATTGAGCTAGAAAAAGGAGATGCGAACCTATTCATGATATCACGCGATCTCGGCGAAGTCCTAAAGAGATACGGCTACAGAGACATCGCGGGCATAGATATTCTTCAAGCTCTTCAACTGCTGCACGTCTTAGTTTACCTCTGGAATGAATGCTGTCGTATCATGTACGAACCGGATGGCTGTCCCCTAAAGATCGAGTGAACCTGCTGTGCAATCCTCACGTAAGATAAAGCTCTTTCGTCTGCACAAAAGATTTTTGAATGCGTGAACAGACGGTTTCGAACGTCCAGCCTACCTCATTCGACGCATTTTTTGAAATTGCCACGCGGGCGTTTGACATCGCGTATCTTTATAACCACACATGGAGTAACTCTAAAACAAAGTATGGGGAATAAGGTACTAGCGAAGCCTGATGTGCGAAAATACTCTCCCTCTATATCTGTAAATAGGCAACACGCTGTGCAATTCGAGCTCCCACCGCACACCATTCACGATAGCACATCGACACAGCATGGTGTTTGATAGAAGAAGGGGTAAATCGATTTCTTGCCCTCTCTTCACAGAACTGACGAAAATCACATTTTCTGTAGGACGCGTGGTCCTCGATGTTGTAACAACCTTCTTCCAATGGATACCTGAACAGGAAGTGCCGGAAGGAATATATGAAATTTTCATCAACAAAAGATTCAGCGCAGATGACAGGATAGACAGCGCCGTGGACAAGATCTTACGCATGTACTACGTAATCGAGCGAAAGCAAGGAGTCTCATTTCTACTCAAAATATCACGTAATCTCGATGAAGTCCTAAGGAGGTCGAGCTACGAAGACATTGTACCTGTAGATATTCTTCCAGCTCTCCTTCTGCTACGCATGCTGGTCTATCGGTGGAATCAATGTTGTTGTTGTATGATTTACCAAGTGAGCGGTCGGTTTATATTTCCAAGGATTGAGTGACACAGCACAGGCAAATAAACGTTTCTTTTCATAAAAAATCTATGGATGATCTCAATGTGTGTAAACAATGAATATTTCGCGCTGTCACTAGATATCTACTCAATGGGTGGCAAGACCCCGGCGTAGTTCGCGAGGTGGATTTGTTTTACACCATAAAACTATAGTGGTTGCTTCATTCCCGCATTTATTTCTTGCGAACTTTATGTCACAAACAATAAAGATTATGAAAAAATTGTTTGTGGTAAACACTGTATTCACAACACTTTAGCGAGGACGTCTTCTAACGTGGAGACAACACGTTCATTTCCCTCGACGACGGTAATGTCCAAGCTCGTGTGGTTCTTTTTCCAGTAGTCGCGCACCACGGGGATGGAAAACCCGGCATTTATGATCGTCTCGTCGGTGGGTTCTCCGTTTCTATATCGCTCCAACAGTTCCAACTTGTATCTCACAAACTGTCTTATTTTATGAGTACTCCGCGCGGGAATAGCTCTCAAAATGTCACTAAAATCACTCTCTTCTCCGTGTCCATTTAAAAAGTTGTGTAGGCATTGTAAATCTGCCAGCATGCGTTTGCATACGAACTGATCCATCTCACACGACACACTGAGGCTTCGCAGTTTCGCGGTTGTCAAGTCGCTGCTCATCACTTTTCTCATGTCGGAGGATCATCCTTGAATCTCTTCAGTGTTTCTTACAAATCTGTACCATCATACGAGTCTCACCACAAAAGCCAGAACTTGTTTGAGCACGCTAAAACAAGTTATGATATGGTACGCGCGTGGGAGCGGGACTTGTTTGATCGCGCAGAACAGTTTACGTTGTTATAGAACATCGCCTGATGCGCTGGAAACACCATGCAGAACCCGCCTGGGAACCCAGAACTACTTCTTTTACTAATAGCCAGAACTTGTTTGAGCACGCTGAAACGCGCACGTGCCCCGCCTGGGAACCCAAAACTACTTCTTTTACTAATAGCCAGAACTTGTTTGAGCACGCTGAAACGCGCACGTGCCCCGCCTGGGAACCCAAAACTACTTCTTTTACTAATAGCCAGAACTTGTTTGAGCACGCTGAAACGCGCACGTGCCCCGCCTGGGAACCCAAAACTACTTCTTTTACTAATAGCCAGAACTTGTTTGAGCACGCTGAAACGCGCACGTGCCCCGCCTGGGAACCCAAAACTACTTATTTTACTAATAGCCAGATCTTGTTTGAGCACGCTGAAACACGCACGTGCCCCGCCTGGGAACCCAAAACTACTTCTTTTACTAATAGCCAGATCTTGTTTGAGCACGCTGAAACACGCACGTGCCCCGCCTGGGAACCCAAAACTACTTCTTTTACTAATAGCCAGAACTTGTTTGAGCACGCTGAAACGCGCACGTGCCCCGCCTGGGAACCCAAAACTACTTCTTTTACTAATAGCCAGAACTTGTTTGAGCACGCTGAAACGCGCACGCACCGTGATGCGTGAAACGGTTTTCTTCTTCCGTTTGATCGCGCAGAACGTTTGGGATATGATATAAAATGGCTTTAAAATAGCGTGGCGCTCTCCACAAACTATACTCGTTTAGTCGATGAGTACGTGCTATATAATCCTTCTCCTTATCACCTATCTATATAGCTTCTCCATCACACAACACAGAATTTTCCCCTCTAAAAACAGGAAATACTGCCGAATGAACTGAAAATGAGAACTTTCCTCATCTTCCTCGTTGTGCGCTTAACCCAGAGCCGACCGATGGACGGAACTCAAATGCGCCCTTGGAGGGTGGTGCGATTTTGTTTACACAATCACGCAGGAACGGCCCGTGATGCGCGCCCGTTAGCTGCGAAGGACATTTGGAACTTCTTGGAAACTGCATAAGCGAACCCTTTGTTCTTGGTTAGAGTAAGCTTGTTTCGGCAATGAGCAGGTGGGCTCATAGGGATATTTTCCTTCGCATAGCGTGGTGTGATCACTGGTTTTAATACGTGCGGCCTCGGAAAACATGATTTACGAGGTGACCCAGTTTCTCGTTACATCACCTTGACGCAACATTTTTTTCCGCTAGGGTCCGCCGCAGAGTTTGGCCATGAAGTGCGTTTTTGATATAAAACAGATGGCTCCAACACATCTTCAAGGTGACCCAATTTCTCGGGCTTGCAACCGTGCGGAAACGAGCGAGCACTGATATAAAAGAGATGGTACCAACCGGAGGGGTGTGTTACGCGCCTGTGTTTCGGCTATCAAGTTTTCCGTGCGGCTGGCACGGTAAGTGGTCGACATGTTGGGTGTGTCGGCGAATGTTGTGAGGTGTGCGCGGGCAGGCTGAAATCGTGTGAGCTGTCCACGCTGCCGTGTTTCCCTACCCTGCTGTACCGCGCCATGCGATAAGAGTCTACGTGCGTAATACCGGTGTGATGAGGTAAGCCCTTTCTTTTTTTATGAGATGAACTTGTTCATGGTGCGACGATCTTAATATTGCTGCTTCCAGTATAGAGAAGGAACGCGGAGGTGCACGGGATGTTCTGGGAGAGAGCAATATGAAATTGTGTTTCTTCATACTCAGTTTTGGGTTGAGTGTCCGTTTTTAACATTGAGTACGTGCGAAGCTACACTGCATAGCATTGTTTAATAAGCGTTGGAGCGTCAATCACGACATAGCATCACTGTGCTTTGTGCTTGATTTAGTTAATTTCTTATGTTGAAGTCTAAAACTTGCGTAAACACGGGCTGGCTAAAGTCGCGTGAGCTGTCCACGCGCCGCATGTTTCAGATATTGCGGCATGGTGCTCGTGAATCTATGTGCCTGTCTGCGAAGGTGAGCGCGCATTTTTTCCGAGGTGAACTCGTTCATAGTGCGACGTTGTGCCTTGGACTTATATTTCTAAGAGTGCTTCCAGGACTGCGAGCTGTGTCGTGTACACTGGCTATGCTTGAACAGAGTATTCTGAGGGGAGCAGTGTGAAATTGTGTTTCTTCATACTCAGCTTGGGTTGAGTCTGCCTTTTTTCTTTTTTTTTAGCTTCAGTACGTGCGTGCATAGCATTGTTTAATAAGCGTTGGAGTGTCAGTGCGTCTTGAGCTTCACCACATAGCGCCACTATGCTATTGTCATTCTGCTCGATTTATTTAATTTCGCGTGTTGAATGCGCGCTGTCTGAAATAAAAACAGGCCCAAGCTCTATGGGGTTTATTGATCATACAAGCTGTTTTCCCTCAAACCAGCTTCTCTGCACAACATCAACTATCGTTGTTTTCTCGATCATGTGCTTCTTCTTGCTTATTTCGAACGCGTGCTGGCTTCCCTGATTAGCATCACGATGAGATTTTGCACATTGAAATGTTTTGTTTTGTTTATGTTCTGTCACAAAATTCGTTCTCAAGAATGAACGCGCTCCATTGCATCATTTGCCATTCTGCTTGATTGAAACAGTTTTTAGGTTGAACTGCAAAGCACACACATCCTAAACGATCCTAAGCTCGTTCTCATGGGGTGGGCTTGACCTAACGCCCGCGTGCAACCCGGGGAAGCCAACTTTACTCGTGTAGAGTGTGTTTTGAGATGTGTACCCTGAAAAAAATTTTTTCCCCATTTCCAACTGCGGTTGTGTGAATAGCGGGAGGCGGCGGCATGTAAGCTGTTCAGAACGCTAGCGCTCTAGAACCAGTTGGATAGAAATGAGTCACCAATGCAATGGCAGCTGTCCATCTTTGCAAAGACAAGCGGCGCCATCTCTTGTCTGTGTAGGGCAGAGCATGTGAAAAAGTTCCATTGTGAACCAGTGAGCAGCCGCGGATGGAGGCATGGACAGTTGGAGCCTGTTAGGGAGCCCTAGACATAAGTGACCAATGAGAGGCTCGTAGTCAGGTGGGCCAATGAGCACTTGCAGTTAGATCAGCCATATGGTGTCTATCGAGGGAGCTGAGTGACCAATGAGCGCAAGAGATGACCGGGAACTCTCTGATGGAGCTGAACCTACCCACAGGCTGTTGTACCAAATAAAGGTTGAAATCAACAATTGTCGTGTGTCTTGTCTGAAGCTGCTGCATTGTGGTTTAGGAGCGACAGGCTAGCCAATCACTGTTCAGTAGGCTTAACGTGGACCAATCAGGGTCAGACACCGGTAGGCTTTGGTGTGAAGGGACAATCAGTAGGCTTAGCGTGGTTCGGCTTAGAAGTCAGTAGGCTTAGAATGGACCAATCAGCATGAAGTAGGCAGAGCTGGTGAAGAGTTGCGCCATCTGGTGTCAATGGACTTAGAACGAGGGCCAATTGGTAGCGGCCAATCACAGCGCTGGTAGAGTGATCAGTAGGCATAGCGTGGACTGGCTTAGAAGTCAGTAGGCTTAAAATGGACCAATCAATGCAAAGTGGGTGGAGCCATTAAAGAGTTGCGCCACGAAGCAAGTAGCATCAGGGCCAGCCACAGCAGAACCAAGCCGTGCCCTATGACGCAGCTGGACCAATAGCATAATTTCTATAAATGTGTAGGGAACCTTCTTCGGCGCCGTCAGAGCATGCGCGTTGTGAACCAATGGGTGGAGGCATGCGGTTAGCGCGGGCCAATAGCCGTTGGAGCCTACCAGCCCCCGCTAAAATTATCTTATGGTAAAAGTTCCACAGTTAAATTTATCTCGTCTAGAGATGAGTGTGAGTGACCAATGAGTGGCTTGCGGTTCAATGGATCAATAGCAGTGACCACTTGCTGTTAGATGGACCCATCGGAGTTGGAGCCTATGAGGGAGCGGTGACCGACTAGAACCAATAAGGAGCTGGGTGAGCGGCCACGTGCAGTCAGATGAACCAATAACAGTTGGAATCTACCGAGGGAGCTGAGTGAGCGTGAGAGATGTCCACATGAAATTATGGACCAATGATCTCTCTGATGCAGCTGAACCTACCCACAGCTTGACCAGGAGGCTGTTGTACCAAATAAAGGTTGAAATCAACAATTGTCGTGTGTCTTGTCTGAAGCTGCTTAGGAGCGACAGGTAAGCCAATCACCGTTCAGTAGGCTTAGCATGGACCAATCAGGGCCAGCCATCGGTAGGCTTAGAATGGGCCAATCAGCGTGAAGCGGGCGGAGCCAGTAAAGTCCGGTGTCAGTGGGCTTAGAACGGGCCAATCGGCAGGCTTACATTGGAAGGGTGATCAGTAGGCCTAGACGTCTGAATCAGACCAATCAGCATGAAGTGGGTGCACACCACAAGGTAAGTTTGAACATCGGAGATAAAGTCGCAGTGGAGTCGCTGCCATCTGGCGGGCGCCGGTGAAGGCTATGTTCAGTAGGCCACCCGCTAGCCCGGGGCATGGGTAAGTTTGAACATCTGTGATAGGGCCGCAGCGGGGCCGCTGCCGTCTGGCGGGCGCTACTGAAGGCTATGTTCAGCGGGCCAATCAGAGGGCTTAGAAAGCGTGGGAGAGTGATCAGTAGGCCTACAATGGACCAATCAGCGGAGCCGGTTAATTAGCATAACGGCGGCGTGCTCAGCGGTCAGCCAATCAAAGATCAGTAGGCTTAGCAGGGGCCAATCAACGTGAAGTGGGCGGAGCTAATGGCGGCCAATCAGATGGCTTTGGATTTGGCTTGTGCTTGGATTACAAGTGGATTGTGTTGGCTTAGAACTGGATTGTGTTGGCTTAGAATCGGCCATCTTGAATTAGAAAAAGGATGTCGTTATAGCGCACGGTTCTTATGCCGCATGGTTCTTATACAGGCACCGTTATTAAGCCGTATTAATCTATACTACTTGCATGGACTGAGAGTTGCGGTGCCGAAACGCTGTCCTCGTTTCGAGAAACTATGCCCCAAAAAACAGGCTCACTTTCATGAGCAAGTATGCTTTCATGGCCGCGCAATCCCGCAGTTGCGCAAGACTTTTTTGCTCAGTGAACTCGCTCTAAATATAGCCCAAAGAACACGTCGTAGTAACGTTTTCGGCTAACGTTCATGGGCGGAGATGGGAAAACGTCCGGCATCGTGAAGAGGGAGGGAGGTCACCTCTATTTTAATGGGCTGCGGGATCGCCAAGTTTCGGAACAATTGTGCTAACGATTTCCATATGCATACGTTTTCTTGCTATGCTCATTGGCTCTGTACCTATAATGTCATGATATGTGGAGTTGAGAATTCGTGAAGAGACCTGCACGTTGTGCATTACCTACCTACCGTGTCATCACCTATTGCACATATGCATATTTTTAATCACATGTGGGATAAGTATTTTGCTCCAGCTATTTGTAGTTCTTTAGAAAACATATTTCTTGGTTTCCCGGCCATGCTGTTAAATCGTCGGCCAACCGAAGTCACTGCTCTAGGTTTTAACTGTCTTAGATGGGCATGTGTAGTATAGTCTACCTAGACTCACAGAGAACTAGAGCCACAGAGAACATAACCGTTTATTCCTCGTCTCACGTTTGTCTTCATCATCTTCATCAGCTTCCTCGTGCTCAGTCCACTACTTTCCTGCCTTCAAGATGGACGTATCGCGACGGAGGTTTGCGGTTTCTTTTTGACTCGCAGCGATTGATTGCCGTGCGTAGTAAGTTTCACACGCGAAGGCAACGATTTACTCCAGGGATTTCGTCCATGAATATTATCATAGGCAAAGCGCGACTCCAGAGGCGATCTGGAGTCCCTGTATGTAATCGTCTGAAGCTAGATGCCGTACACACAAATTTCCAAAGTGCTCCCAAGGACCAAGCCGAAAAAAAAAAGAGCGCAATATGGAGGTTAGTCGAGGTTTAAGTTCATTCTTATGAAAAATATAGCTCCTACAGCAGAATAGTCGCGTTAAGACTATTGCGATATGAAAATAGGAGGCCTCATGAATCCATTGTGCAGCTGTCTGTTAGTTACTGCGCTCCGTATCCACGAGTGACAACACAATAGTATTAAGAATCTAACTTGCGAACTACCACAGGCGGACGCTGAAGGTTGAATGAAGCTGGGTCTGCCTAGCATCAGGTGCATGAAGAAATTGCGGACACCTCACATGCAGTCCAGCTGCCATGTACGCTAAATGCGTACAATCTACAATATTTGTCTTGTACTTGGTGCATTACTGTCGCGACTAAAGCCACATTATTTACGTTGTAGAGGGTCTACTGCACAAATATTTTGGGCGTACTACATATGTTCACTAGGAAAAATACCTAAGTGGTACAGTGTTGTCTTTCTATCAGAATTACATAATCTTGGTGCAAAAAATTAGTTTAATTAAGTTTAAAAATAGTTATTAAGTAATTATGGCTATCCATTTCCTGTCACTAAACTCTCTTTCTTTACTGCAGTGGTGAACAACCTTGAGGATACATGCAACACAGGGGGTCATCTCATCTTCTCATGACGAATCAGTTGTTCATAAATGGTTCACGTACTCAGGTCATAGAGGCTTCAAGAAGTAATTCACGAAAAAGCCAATCCTTCGGTGCCAGCGCCAGAGGTCGAACATGGACCCCCTTGTTACCGGTTAGGGATGTTACATTTTAGGCACTCATTGACTTTTCGTGAATTACTGCTTGACTTAATCCCTTATGCTCTTGGAGGCTGTATGTGTATGTTTGTCCATAGATGGAGCCCGCCACAGCTGATTTGTCTATCGATTACTGTTGAGACTTGTGTTGTGTTTGTCTCTTTGTGTGTCATGCCCATGATTTGCGAACACGTCTTCCTAAAGTGTATTTAGACTAATAGCATGTGGTGCGTAAGTGAGGCAACGTTACGTTTGTACACGTGTATATAGGCGAGATAAGTTATGAAACTCGAAAGGAAGGAGAAGAGAAGAGAATGGGTCACTTCCTTTAGATTGGTGATATCGGGTACTGCGTGACCAGCTTGATGAGCATAATTCATACTGCTCCATCGCGTTCACATGCCATCTTTCTTTTTAGACGAGTATCGCTCGTACAAATGGCGTTATACCTCCGACGTTTGAGTCTCCGAAGTATGAGTATAAAAGGAGTCATTTTTTTTATAAATATGGTAGGCTGCACTGAAAGAAGACTTGGCGCGTAATGTTTGTAAGGGTCCAAAGATAATAAGCCTATTTTTGTTTCCTCGTTAATTAATTCGTTAACTGAAATTAATGAATGCTTTAAACTGCAGGGACTATAGCAAAACTGCCAATGGCGTAGTTGTAGAGGGGGTCTTCGATTCTCTTACCCGTCAATATGTACCTCCTCTGAGTCCGCTTTCTTTTTTCCCCGGTCTCAAAAAAATTGAAAACAAAGAAAACGCGCCTGAGTTTTGCCGAACGACGGCTGCACAAACGTAGGGTTATCAATCGGGATATCCCGGATCTGAAAATCCCGGGATCCCGGCCAATTTTTGACGTCCCGAAGCCTCGTGATTTCTTCCGGGAAATCCCGGAATTTCGTGAGAGCAAATATTACAAGCAAATCAGACCCGTGTAAGCCATCAGGTATAGACTCACTTCTTCGTAACGAAATGACATTTTTTTTATGACTGGAGGTGGCAGAGGACCGCTGCCTACACGTGCGTACAGGTATTTGCTGAACGGCCCTTCAGTTCCGCAGCCAGTATTTGCACAATAGTTCGCTCCGAAAGGGGGGACGCCACCCTCACCGTTCTGTGCTTTCTCACGTCGTGTTTCAATCATTGTACAACGTGATATGCAAGCTGCGGCTGTGCTGTAAACCATTTAATGTTTCGTTCCTTTCCATTCGTTTTTTTTTTTTCATTTTGTTGTTGCTGTTCTTCATTCAAGTGGAATGTTACACCTGTGTGAGGGAATTATAAAGTAATATTTCCTATTACCCCAAGCAGAACAATGTACTGAAAGTCCAGTGCAGCAGAGGTGGCTGGTAGGTGTCTTATCAATGTTCTTCAGTTTCACAAATCTGTTCAAGGCCTTCCACCTACCCGTCCACCCCTATTGCACTCGACTTTTAGTACATTGTGCTGCTTGGGAATTCAATGGTAGCAGGACTCGCTTTCTTTTCACGTGAAGCACTAGAATTGAGATGACTAAAAAAGGAGCGGCATTATTATAGAAAAAAAATAAGGATTTCGCCGTCACTATTTTACCAATGTGGTTACACTGCGAATTCTCGAGCGTTTTCCTTCAGGGAAAGGTTGAATTAACAAAACACACATGAACTTCGCAGAATGCGCCGATATAGTCACAGTAGAGTCCTGCACGGCCCGCGCCACCTGCGGGTGGCCCGCACGTTGCTGCCGGTGTAGGTTTTTCGTGTAGCGGGTAGCTGCCGGTCGGCGTGAGGAGGCATTCTTGAGTGCGGAGCAGGGCAGCGGTCCGGTGCCGTCGATGCATTTTACCAAAACACTATTAGAAAGTCACATTGAGTCCCTCAATTCGTTCGGCGTCTGTACTGCAGCGCTCGAAACATGAAGGAAAACGTCGCTGGCAAGGGCGGATCAAACGCTCATACCGTTAGTGTACAACAGCTCCTGTGTGTCCGTTTTTGTCCATGTCTTGTTCCGTAGCACCATGCCTGAAGCCAGAAACCAACACACATTTGCACCTTTTCCCCCACAAGAAACCATACACACAGACACATATAATCATCACCAGGGAGTACTTTCAGTTTACTCATCAACGTTCATCGGGTAGCGGGCCGGGTGCAGGTGAGCTTTTGGAAAAAAAGTATGCGAGCAGCGTGCGAATCCGGGTCTCAGTTTGTAACGGGACGTGGGTTGCGTGTGGGCTGCAGATTTGAACCTGTGGGTAGGGTCGGATGCGGGTCAGATAATGCTCACCCGCGGAGGACTGTACTTGGAAGCGCCATCTGAACTCGTCACAATCCCGAAATCCTGTCCCGGGGTCCCGAGAATGAACCTCATCATGAGCGACATCGGCTGTGTTGTACTGCTACACCACTCTCGACTGTGTCCTTCCACAATACCCGAATAATTTAGAGCTATGAAGGACCAAGACCAAGTTGTTTAGGAACGACATTCAGCATGTTAGTTTCTTTGCCCTACACATCGACAGCTGAACAGCCCAGCCACAAAACATGTCGCCATTCACAATCGCATTGTAGTTTATCTAATATTTTCGCCGAGCCATTTCACTGCTGATATTGTGCAAACGTACACACTGGAAGACTCTGGAAGCACACAATTACTAGTGTATGATAGTCACAATGACATGCAAGGAGCCAAGGACAGAGTTTTGACGCCCTGTGGAAACTTCGCAATGCATTGTAGGAATGTGGACGGTCCCCAAATTTCCACAGCACGGAGATCAAACATGCGTTTAACCAAGAAGTATCTAAAAAATTCAAAAAGTTTGTCATCAAAGAGCTCGTTACAGAGGGCGTAAAAGAGAAAAGGTTTGGAGCCACCAGCTGATCTTAAGACATTAATGGTTTTATTTCGCGCTTCCCATGCACCTAAAGTATAACGGATACGGCACGAGGGTGTCGACGTCTGTGGAACAACAGGAGCTCTACCCTTGCAGAGCAGAGGTCACTGAGAACGGCCGAGCCAACGCCACTTAGATAAAGAAAGCCAGCGCATTGCCTCCTCTCCCTCCCTCGCTATGTGGACATTTAAAGCCAGAATTCGTCTGCTATTACGATTCACCGTTCTGCGAATTCAAGAACTCGCAAATCATTGCACATCACCTGTAACCTGCAGACCTAAATATTTAGACAAAAAGCGCAAGTGCAATCAGTTTTGAGAAAGACTGAGACCGTTTGGCGCTTTATTTCCAAGTTTTACCATTTTGTACGCGGGGACTTTCAATGACAACTCGCAGACGACGGTGGTTCTTCTCCATGGCCACAACCGCTGAAACCACGTGCGTGACTGGCTGCGGCCGTTCAAAACACGATCCTGACTGGCTGACCCTTAATTGTTACGTCACGTCAACGAGCGCACAGGCTTTCTGCATCTAGGTGGTGTTGCCCGAGGGAGCGGACGAGGTGAGAGTGACGGCCCACGTCACGGACTCGCTGGGAGGCTTAGAGACTCTGTCTGCGCCGATAGGGACCGCCTGCCGCGATAGGGACTGCCGATAGGGACGTTCGCCTAGAGTTTGGCAGCGCGACACCCGCGCTGCCTCTCTCTGCTGATGGTACTGGGAGGAAAAGTTTCAGAGTGGGCTCGACAGACGAAGAATACGATTACATGCGCTGTGCACGATATTCCACTTGTTTCGGTGCAATATCTGAGAATGTACGGCCCGGGGAACGATAAAAATAAAAGCCTAAATCACGTCACTGTTATTAAATGCACGAACTGCAAAAAGACACCGGAGCGCACCTGTATTATACCTGTTTTTATTCTCTTTTTTTTTACATTCAAACTGAAGCTGATGGATGCGTGATTCTGCAAACTTATAAACTTGAGCTGTTCCGCCTTTGTATCTTCTTCTTGCCCCACGCTCAGGTTTTTTTCATCATAAATTTCGTCCACCAGCTCGCCTGTGTCTACGCCATTTTGTCATACACGTAGAGCTATGTCGCGGTTGCCTAGTACTATGTGAAAATCACCAGTAATGGGGATTATGCATTTATTTTTTAAATTATTAATTACATATTCTACAGATATAGGTGGAACAAATTCCTAAATAGTGAGTGCTTGGCAAGCATAGAAGTATAAGATGTCGCGAGTGCATGTGATCCCCAAAATCATCATACCCACGCAGGATCCAGTGGGAGTCATTGCAATTGGTACTTGGATTATGAAAGTTGTGTTGTACTTGAGGCATGTCTCTCATTAAGTTAGGTCTCATTCACACTATGTCAAAAGTGTCTCAAAGTTACTAATCTCAGCCGCAGGGGCATTTAACTTCTTCTTCTGATGACTGTTGTGATCTGACTCCCATATTCCTCGCTTCCCAAACAGTCACGGATATCTGACAAGTGGCAGCTTTGGTTGGAGTAAGCAAAGGGGGAAAAGAAAGAATGTGACGCCCATAAAAAGAGCCAACTACTGGCTGCTGACAAACATTCGTAGCGCTCGTTCCATTCATTTCAGGTTTCGCTCAGTGCTAGTACAGCCACGGAACCTGGGAGGCACATTTTACCCGTATTTCGAGACTGTCTGATAATATTCTGCCTTGCGCCGAAAACGCGCGCTGTTGACGGTTTCCCTTCTTCCGACTTGATGGGGAAACAGTCCTCGGTCACTTATACCTTATTCAAAAACGCAAAACAACTTGGTCATTCTGACACAGCACATACCATGTGCGTGATGAGAGAACACGCTACTTTGGAAAACTTAGCACAGTCGCCACAAGTGGCGCTGACTGCCGTAAACAGGAGCACCCTCTTGCCCTGCTGAACAGCCCTATGAGCGGACGGGGGCGATGATGCGTGTAGGTGGGTGGTCTTGGAAGGCGGGCTTAAGACGGTCAATGGAGGCCGACTGGGTTGTACAAAGAACGTCGATAATGAAGGTCTTGGGACCTTGTCGGATCACTTTATAGGGTCCAGAATGGGGAGGCTCTAGAGAGCGGCCAATGCAACACTTTCGCAGAAAAATGTGTGCCGATGAGTGCAGGCTGGGCTGTACCAATAAGGACCGTGAAGCTGAGGCGCGGGTCGGCGTGAAGTGGATGGCCGAAAAAGCTCGGCGAACGCGGGTGAGAAAAGAAGAAGCATTCTCGGCAGAGACGGCTGGCGTGAAGTCGAGGAGGAGAGCCGTACACCAACTAAGCCGAAGAGCAGGCGAGATTGGGCTTCACGGCGGAACGTATGCCGAGGAGGACGACGGGCAGCATATCGGCACATCGGGTGCGCTTGTCGTGAGCCATGATGGCCTGCTTCAAGTGCCGATGAAAGCGCTCGACCAAGACATTGCTGTAAGCGAAGTTCGGATACCCGTGCTACCCACAAAAAGAGAGTTAAAGCCTTGAAGAGGCGACTTTTGAATTTTGGGCCCTTGTCCTTCACAACCTCTTGAGGGACGCCAGAGCGGGAAATCCGTGTTCCGAGGAATGTGCGCGACGATATCTGCGGTGGCGTCAGCTATGGACGCCGCTTCAGGTCATCGCGTAAATCAATCTACGCACGCCAGTAGGTAGCGTGCCCACGATGTTCAGGTGTACCCTTGAGAAACGGTCCGTGCGAGATAGAAGAATGCCAAGGGGCGTGACAGTGTGGCGATGACATTTCGAGAGCTGACACGGTGTACAGGCGCGCTCCCAGAGACGGATGTCCTTTCGCGCACCCGGACATATGGGACGCCGGAGAATCATAATGGTGGAGGCACACACACAAGGGTGGGCTAAGAGATGAGTGCTGTCGAAGAAAGGCACGAAGGGCACAGGACAGGACTGGTGTGCGGCTCCGGAGGATCGAGTACCGATATTGCGCAGCCAGGAAAGTGACGTCTCTCAGCTTGCGGCTGGTCTTCTGCGAGACAGCAGGGTGCTGGATCTCGTGATCGTTTGCTTGTTCTTGAGCAAGACGAGTAAATGTAAGAACTGCAGGCTGCCGGACCGACCGCCTCAACCCGGCTGATTGTGTCGGCAATGATGTTGGCAGTACCCTTAATGTGTCGAATGTCGGTGGAAACCTCGGCAATGTACGCTAAGTGGCGAGTTTCATGCAGGCAGTACCTCTAACTAGCTGAGGTGAAAGCGTCGACCAGGGTGCTATGGTCAGCCCAGGTCACAAACCTCAGAACCTTCAAGATGTGCCTGAAATGCCGGACAGCGGAATATGCGACGAGAGGTTCCCCAGCGGGATTCCGTAACGGAAGGCTTCCGGGATAAGAAGGCGAGTGTGGCTACAACGCCGTCCAACACTTGCTGGAGAGCCGCTCCGATGGAGTTGTCGGAGGTGTTCACGAGGAGCGATGTGGGAAGGGTTCGGATGAGGGAAACTCTTCCTTTTCCACCAGCGAAAAAGAGAGACGAACAAAAATACGAGCCTTATCTCCGGCTGCCTTGTCCACCAACCCTGACTGAGCAATTTCTTTTTCTGTTTGTGCACCACCAATCACGTCGATCTTAAGCTGAGTTACAGTGGATATGTGGTCCAAGTATCCAACGAATTCCATTGCGCGTTTAAAAGTGAGACGCCGCTAATTAACGAAGTGTCGCGTTTTGCCCCACGACTGTCGCCCTGTTAAAAACATTCCCTCTTAAAAACGGGAGGAGAGAATCTCTTGAAAGTTTGTGGAAGGTTAGACGGATTACCAACGCCCTAGTGAAAATGTATCTGAGAGGCTTCTCAGGTGTAATACGTTATGGGACTGAGAGGACCTCTCAGGCTGAGAGGACCTCTCAAGCTGGGAGGACCTCTGAGATTGACAGGACCTCTCAAGACCTCTCAGAAGCTAATGCCCAGATCTGACATCGGAACATCAATCTTCAATTTCGCCGTCTACGCTGCACCTGTCGTCGGAGAGGTACAATCATACAGTGCTATGATACACCAGAGATAGATACAGACAAGTGCATGTCACAAAACTCCACATATATTGAGTTCCTTCGATTGTACAGATACACTCAATTAAGGCATGCACACTGCTATCAGATTATCTAACAGTTATTTCAAACGTCTTGCAGAATTGTGAATATCTAATATTTGTTGAAGGATCGCTCGCAAGAAACTACACGAAACGGTAAATGGCAGCAACAAAAACTAGATTGAGCACTTACACGTCTACGAAGGCATACAAGTCATCATCAACACATACTCTGGTATTCCACAAAGCGCGAACTCATGGGACACATATTCGCAATGTCCGTACAGCGGCGCTGAAAAATATTCTTGAAGAACTCTGCTTCTCTGTGATCAAGTTCGTCTGTTTTACGTATACTTGGGGACTCGCGATGCACCGTCTAGTTTCCCTTGGTTGCGTAATACGCCAACTAACTGGCGAGATTGGGTACTCATCACCTTGGGTTCTCGCCAACTGTCGCTTCGTACGAGATTCATCTGTAAGAAATACAATTTCAGAATGTCAGTGTAAGTCAGTGTGTAGGCACCGAAATACATAACATACCGTTTGGCACAAAGCGCCGTTGGTAACCTAACGTGGTTGGTAATCTTCCTATCGGCGCACATAATGCGTGTCTGCGAACAGTGGTAATTGCGTAAAGTGAACAGGAATGCCTGTCACTCACAAAAGCATATTTGACACATCGTCTACATACCTCAAAAACAGTTTGAATCCCGAAGACAAAACGCAAATTACTTGAGATCCGTAGCCGACGTCCTCACACTTCAACGTTTCAAAACAGACTGATTGAACCGCTGGCGACGGCCCAGAAACCAGATACATCCAGCAAATGTCCGTAAGATATCCTGCCCGGGACATTTGGATATCCAGTGGAGTTTGCCACAGATCCGTTTTACATCCATGCGATATCCCAACGACTAGCATTTCTGCCATGTTTGTAGATCCACTGAAAGTCCCTGCGACGTCTGTCACGGATATTTGGATATATAAGGGAGATTACGAATATCGTACATATTTTGCTTTTAAAAATTTTGTGCATCACATATTTGGTGTTCGTAGAGTGCGTAGAGAACACTGCAACTGTGTACCAGCAAATAATATTTGTGTGTTTTAACCCATTTGATACTATTGTTCCCATTTGGGGAACAAAATATTACCTTAGCCTAACAGGATTCATCACAGTACAGCAACACTGTGGGACCTGCCAGCATAAGAGCCGAACCCCGCCCGCCTTACTTGGACCACTTGGGAAAACCCGCAGTAACCTCTATTTGCGAGCTGGATGGAACATGTACTGAAATACAAATCGTTACACATACGTTCGTTAGGGGTAGCGTGGCGTAAACCATTTGTAACGGTCATAAGGATGTATCTTCGCAATTCCTGTGTTTCTGCATCAACTCACAGTATACCCAACAACATTTCCAACATCCCTTCCTATTAACTACTGTGTTTTTAATTCAGGTTACCGCCTCTATAAGGACAAACAAATCTTTCCTGGATCTCCCATAGATATCCCTAGGATATGCAGGCTGCCTGTCATGGACATTCAAACATCCAGAGCGCGATATCCTTCCAACGTACCAGGGACATCTGTTGTCTACTGGAGTAAGCCCAACACGCATTGAAATTGTGCGATATCCCATAGATATCCTACAGATGTCGAGATATTCAGGACGTTCGCGACCTTGTAGGGATGTTCCAGGGATATTAAGGGTTTGCTGGGTGGCCGAAACGCTTCCACTTACGTGCAGTGTCATAATGCACGGATTGCAAGAACAATAGCTTCAAGGGGGAACGACGATACAAGGTTATCACGTCACGTGTTCCTTGGAGGAATAATGCACAAACATTTGAAATCTTGCGAACTATTTTCCAAAGCGGACGAGGTAGCATGTCCCGCGGCGCGGAAAACATGTAGCAAGATGCTCTGAGAGGTGTTGCACGACGCACTGTCGCAAAGCTGTCTGAGAGGTCCCTCCGAACCCCTCAGGGCTGCATGAATGATTCTACAACGTCTTCCAGATTTTCTCTAAAAGGTCCTCTCAGACCCCTCTGTGCTGCCTGAAAGGTCCTCTCAGACCCCTCTGTGCTGCCTGAAAGGTCCTCTCAGACCCCTCTGTGCTGCCTGAAAAGTCCTCTCAGACCCTTCAGAAGTGCTAAGAGGTCCTACCAGACCTTTCAAGATTTCTTGAAAGGTCCTCTCAGACCTCTCAGGAAATTTTGAGAGGTCTCTTAGACACATTTTCACTAGGGCGGTAATAACTAAACGCGTAGCTTAATACAGGCCGCATCAGTGCTTGAACTACACTGTACCGAAAAAAGTACTGTGCCAAAATTCGTGTAGTTTCGACCGCTGTGTTACTTACCAAGGCTCAGTTCACTTTTTTTCGTCTCTGCTTGGGGCACACCAAAATCGTCGTCTTTATGTCAAGTAGCAGGGTACATGTGGACGCCGACGTAACGGCACGTTTAAAAACCAGGTGGCACTAAGTGGCAAACTGCCGCGTTTTGCCCCTCTTTCCCCCATATTTTATTTGTAAAGGGTGGTTAAAGGGACTACGAAATTTCCCGAAGCCCCATTATTTTTTTTTTTCTGGAAACGGTTTTTCCCGCCGAGCAACTAATATGCCTAACATTTTTCAGGGCGAAATCGCTCCACTGTGTGAGAAGCGTGGGCTTCAAGTTTATCTTCCGTATTCCCCTCTCCCGCACGTATTCTCCTGTAGATCGAGCAACAGTGCCGTGCTGCTGGCCCCCGTCACGTCACCGGTATTGCGCAATCCCAAGCAACGCATGTGCTGTGGTTCGGAGTTCGGGATCCCGAAATCCCGTAATTTCAGCATAATTTCGCGTCCCGAAATCTCGGGATTATAAATTTTGGCTTTATTGGCAACAAATATTCGATGGTACGAGTGAAAGAGAAGGAACGGTGTCCAACCGACTTTTTGTTCTAAGCAACCCTTCCCCGAAAAATATCATTTGCAATCCGAAACGAACCAACCTAGTCGTCCACGACACTTTACAACGACATTAGCTGCTGACTCATGTGAACTACGGAAGCCATAACGGAAAACAGCCCTCAAGTAGCATAAAACTCCCATGAAATCAGAAGGAGCCCTAGTGGAAATGTATCTGAGAGGCCTCTCAGGTCTAATATGTTATGGGACTGAGAGGACCTCTCAGGCTGAGAGGTCCTCTCAGGCCTGTGGACCTCTCAGGCTGACCTCTCAGGTTGAGAGGACCTCTCAGGCTGAGAGGTCCTCTCAGGCTGGTGGACCTCTCAGGCTGACCTCTCAGGCTGGTGGACCTCTCAGGCTGACCTCTCAGGTTGAGAGGACCTCTCAGATTGACAGGACCTCTCAGAAGCTAATGACCAGATCTGACATCGGAACATCAATATTCAATTTCGCCGTCTACGCTGCACCTGTCGTCGGAGTGGTATAATCATACAGTGCTATGATACACAGACATAGATACCGACAAGTACATGTCACAAAACTCCACATATATTGAGTTCCTTCGATTGTACAGATACACTCAAGGCATGCACACTGCTATCTGATTATGTAACAGTTATTTCAAATGTCTTACAGAATTGTGAATATCTAATATTTGTTGAAGGATCGCTCGCAAGAAACTACACGAAACGGTAAATTGCACCAACAGAAACTAGATTTAGCACTTACATGTCTACGAAAGCGTACGAGTCATCATCAACACATACTGTCGTATTCCACAAAGCGTGAACTCATGGGACACATATTCACAATGTCCGTACAGCGGCGATGAAAAATATTCTTGAGGAACTCTGCTTCTCGGTGATCAAGTTCATCTGTTTTACGTATACTTCGGGACTTGCGATGCACCGTCTAGTTCCCTTGCTTGCGTAAGCCACCAACTACCTGGAGAGATTGGGTTCTCACCACCTTGTGTTCTCACCACCTGTCACTTCGTACGAGATTCATCTGTAAGAAATACAACTTCAAAATGTCAGTGTAAGTCAGTGTGTAGGCATCGAAATATATAACACACCGTTTGGCACCCAGCGCCGTTGGTAACGTTACATGGTTGGTAATCTTCCAACCGGCGCTCATAATGCGTGTCTGCGAACAGTAGTAAAAGCCTAAAGTGAAGAGGAATGGCTGTCAATCACAAAAGCATGTTTGAGACATCGTCTACATACCTCAAAAACAGTTACAATCCCGAAGACAAAACGCAAATTACTTGAGATCCGCGGCCGACGTCCTCACACTTCAACGTTTCAAAACAGACTGATTCAACCGCTGGCGACTGGCCGAAACGCTTCCACTTACGTGCAGTGCAATAATGCACGGATTGCAAGAACAATAGCTTCAAGGGGGGAAGGCAATACAAGGTTATCACGGCACGTGTTCCTTGAAGGAATAATGTACAAACGAGTGAAATCTTGCGATCTATTTTCCAAAGCGGACGAGGTAGCATGTTCCGCGGCGCGGAAAACAGGTAGCAACTTGCTCTGGGAGGTGTTGCACGACGCACTGTCGCAAAGCTGTCTGAGAGGTCCCCCCAAGCCTCTCAGGGCTACATGAATGATTATAAAACGTCTTCCAGATTTTCTCTAAGAGGTCCTCTCAGACACCTCTGTGCTGCCTGAAAGGTCCTACCAGACCTTTCAAGATTTCCTGAAAGGACCTCTCAGACCCTTCAGAAGTGCTAAAGGGTCCTACCAGACCTTTCAAGATTTCTTAAAAGGTCTTCTCAGACCTCTTAGGACTGCTTGAGAGGTCCCCTCAGACCCCTCACAATTTCGTAGAAGGTCCTCTCAGACCTCTTAGGACTGCTTGAGAGGTCCTCTCAGACCTCTCAGAATTTCTTAAAAGGTCCTCTCAGACCTCTTAAAAAATCCTGAGAGGCCTCTCAGATACATTTTCACTAGGGGTCTTCCAATCCTACAACAAGAAATATTGCAGAATCTCTCTCTCTCCGCAGGATATCTCTTTTTTTTTTGTTCTTTTGATCCTCACGAATACGTATATTTGAAACGTCAAATGTCAAATATAATGAGGGGGAAAAGTCATTACAGAAACAAGTAAATGACACCAGACGTGTTCGACATTCAAAATTACAGATTAAGATGGCTTCTATGGCTGCACGCAGTGTCCTCTGGTGCTGTCGCATCGTTCCATGAGTATATACAGGGTGTCCCAGCTAAGTGTATACAGATTTAAAAAAATATATATAACACTTTTTCCCAGATGAAGTCAATTGCAATATAGCATATGCTGAAGGGCACTCCCTAGCAGGGCATTAGCAAAGTCCAAAAGCAATGTCTTAATTAACTTTCATTAATGAACTTGTTAATTATAAGAGCTACAAAGTTGTCTCAATGAGAACATCTGTTCCTTTCGGTCACCTGATATCGTAGCCGTTTTCAGAACAAAAATTCGTTCCATAGATCGCCCGCAAAAAATTAGTGAAGGAACGCCATTTTTTTCTTTATTTTGTTCATTGCGCATCTTCGCAGACGCGTATTTCCTTCATCCCCAACGTGAGAGGCGGAAGGAGCACAGTGCCGCCTCATGCGTCGAAGATGAGCTTGAACTTGCGAAAACAAAACAAAAAAAATGTATCGGGTGACTCTATCGGACCTGGCCTTATCTTGGGTTCCATGTTCTGTTTCCTTTTAATCTTTTTCCAGGACGCGAGAGGCGATAGTGCGCTCTTTCCCCCTCTCACATTGGGCATGAAGGAAAGCTGCGTCTTCTAAGGAGCGCAATGAACAAAATAAAGAAAAAAATGGCGTTCCTTCACGAATTTTTTGCGGGCGATCTATGGAACGGATTTTTGTTCTGAAAACGGCTACGATATCAGGTGACCGAAAGGAACAGATGTTCTCATTGAGACAACTTTGTAGCTCTTATAATTAACAAGTTCATTAATGAAAGTTAATTAAGACATTGCTTTTGGACTTTGCTAATGCCCTGCTAGGGAGTGCCCTTCAGCATATGTTATATTGCAATTGATTTCATCTGGGAAAAGTGTTATATATATTTAAAAAAAATCTGTATACACTTAGCTGGGACACCCTGCATATATATATATATATATATATATATATATATATAAAATGTAAAAGAAAAAGAAATTCAGTAATGCACCTTGCGCTGTACGCCACCGATAATTTCAACTTGTGTTTCAAAGCTTTGTTCATGGCAATATTTTGTGTGGCGTGATCCCTTCTTGACTGCAGCAGCAACTTAGTGAACGTATTAGAAGGGGCGCCATATTCGCCCTCTGCTTACGCCGTTTTTATTGTGTGTATGAAAACAGCTGTTAGCTGAATAAACGAGGATCGTCAATTGTTTAGATGAATACATGCGGTACCAACCCAGCAGGTAACGACTACAAGTACCAGGGTCAGACCGTGTCCATTAAAAAAAATATACAGGGTGTCCACACTAAGTGTGAACAGATTTTTTAAAAATATATCAATCACTTTTTCCGAGATGAAATCAATTGCAATATAGCATATGCTGAAGGGCACTCCCTAGGGGGGCATTAACAGGCTCCTAAGGCAATGTCTTAATTAACTTTCAATTATTAACTTTTTAATTATAAAAGCTACGAAGTTGCTCCAATGAGAACATCTAATCTCTTCGGTCCCCAGATACCAAAACCGTTTTCAGAACAAAAATCCGTTCGGTAGATCGTCCGCAAAAAATTCATGAAGGAACGCCATTTTTTTCTTCATTTGGTTTATTGCGCATCTTCGAAGAAGCGGCTTTCCTTTACCCCCAGTGTGAGAGAGTGAAAGAGCACAGTGCCGCCTCATGCATCGAAGATTAGCTTTAACTTGCGGAAACGAAACACAAACACAAATCTATCGGGTGACTCTATCGCGACTGCCCTTATCTTGGGCTGCATTTTCTGTTTTCTTTTAATCTTTTTCCATGACGCAAGAGGCGATAGTGTGCTCTTTCATCCTCTCGTATTGGGGGCGAAGGAAAGACGCGTCTCTAGAGATGCGCAATGAATAAAATAAAGAAAAAATAGCGTTCCTTCACGAATTTTTTGCGAACGATCTATAGAACGGATTTTTGTTCTGAAAACGGCTTTGGTATCTGGTGACCGAAGAGATCAGATGTTCTCATTGGAGCAACTTCGTAGCTTTTATAATTAAAAAGTTAATAATTGAAAGTTAATTCAGACATTGCCTTAGGAGCCTGTTAATGCCCCCCTAGGGAGTGCCCTTCAGCATATGGTATATTGCAATTGATTTCATCTCGGAAAAAGTGATTGATATATTTTTAAAAAATCTGTTCACACTTAGCGTGGACACCCTGTATATATATATCGCATTAAGGGGTCAGTGCAAATATTTCTCATCGCTGCATGAAAGATGCCATAAAAACACCACCGGAAAAGGAACGAGATTGATCATTTGCGTCGTTTTTGAATTTTGTGAGAAAGAAAGCGCAATTCATGCTTTCGATGGGATATTTTTGCACTTGAGTTCCGCTTGAATGAAACGTTGACGGCGTCTGAGGTAAGAGATGTGCAATGCAAATACTGTCAGTAGCTTGCTAATATGGCGGTAACAACTAACGTATTTGCGGGTAGGTCTTCTAAGAATGAGACGTAGCAGATTCGCCTTATCCCAGTACATCACTTGTGGCAGCACTCGTCCACAACATCTCAGGCTGCCGCTTATTTGCAGAAGAGTCCTGACACGCAAGAACAATCGGGAGCTGAAGCAGACGCCAAGACCATAGAAAGTGTATTTGGTGGCGTCATTGGCTTTGACGTTAAAGTTTACCACGCTTCCACACCAGCAGACATCCGCGAAAAGCTCAAGACGTGTAAGACATGTTTTTTACTTCCAGCATCCCAAACCAACGTTTGCCTTTTAGGAACCCCAAAGAATAATTTCATTTTCTTTGTTTCTGAACAGGTAAAGACGATATTGAGAAGGATTCATCGAGAGCATCAGATTGCTTCGCCTGCTTTGTGCTGGGTCACGGCAAGGAAGATATCACGTTCCCTTTCGGCGGCGAACTGATTGACCTGGAATACATCTACGAACAGTTCAGTAACAAAGTCTGCACGAAGCTTCTTGGGAAACCCAAATTGTTCTTCTTACACGTAAGCTTTTCTATCGTAGCCTCGGGTAATGCGACAAGCATGGCGAGCAGGTGTGTAATTATACCATAGAATACAAGGCGGTTATATTTATTAGAACAAGAAAAAAAAGGGGGGAAAGGTAAGCCAAACGCGACCTCTTCTTGCCATTCCGAAGTAAATAAATAAAAGAAAACTAAAATAGAAAGAAAAGAATTAGGAAATAAAGGATAAGCTAACAAACGATGAAGGGGGAGTGATGTAAATTAAATAAAATATTGCCTTTAAAAAGATGGCTATCAAACGATGAAAGAAGGGTGAGATTGATTAAAGAAACGATGACTTAATAAAGATGAAGTTCTTGCGTTGAGAGTGAGGGTGGGACACTGAAGAATGAGACCTGTGCAGCTCAGGAACATCAAAACTGTTGTCACAGATCGCTGTGTGGGGTGTCGTACTGGGCCGAGCAGAGTGGCCAGAAAAAAGCCTGTGCATCGCAGTTCGAGTGGGCGTCGTCTGAGCGTGACTCGATGGGTGTCGAATCTCTCATTGTCGACGGGACATGGAATATCAGCTTCAACCGTGCTAGTGGAGCATTTGTGCGAGTGACTCGTTTTATAGAAAAGCAGAGGTGTCCTGGAGACGAGGTCGTAGTCGTTGTAGAATAGACGCTAACGCGAGCAGTGGTGTGTAGCAACGAAACCCATCGACGGGTCGATGGACCGGAGATGATCGTTCAATCGGACAGCGTTTTCTTCAAACTGCCGGATGCCGCTGTGGCGGATTCGGCGTATCTGTAATCGACAGGCAGAGGCTGAAAGTGGTAGTGAACAGATACTGAAGTTGACATCCCCATGTGCCCGACGTGCTAAGTTCCCAAGGGGAAAAACAATGTCGGCACAAGGTTGGTCCAATGTACGGTGTCAGACTAAAAGTTGTCGGCCCGACCTAAATAAAAGTGACCGGACCAAGGTCGGGGATTGACATTGGCTTAACGCGGCCCGACTTAATCTGCTGGTGGTTGGGCCATCGTACATGGCCGACCTAAACGACATAGGGCCAAGGTAGTGCCAGCATAAAACCGAGATTGGTTGCAGCTTGGGGTGTCCTTGGCTTCACCCTGGCCAGCGATCTATTTTTATCGATAGGCCGACTATGGGCCCCAGAGTCCTAGAGCAGTAGGCCCGACGTTGGATGAACGTTATTCATACTCAATTGTCTCGCGGCGTCGGGTAACAAATTATAATTTTTGTTTGTTGCTCGTATTTCCCACAACGGACAGTGAACACGCTGTTTTAAAGAACAAATTTCCCACAATGGACTCGGCGTTTCAAAGTGCAAAAAGCGAGAGAGGGAGAATCATAAAAGCTCGCAATTTGCCCCAGACCAGAATCAAACAGCTCACAAAGAAAAGCAATTGCATTGCTCGTATTGCCAACTCTAGGATGAGACAAGCGCAAGCATTTTTTTCGTGAGGAAGAACAGATACAGTACATAGGTTGTCTCGCGAGCTTTCACAAATTCGAGAGTCCTGTTCGCGTGTGAGTCAGAATGAAGGGTGAGGCGTCTAAGTTTAAATCGGCGCGTACACAAACAACACTGAAATGAGGAAT
This sequence comes from Ornithodoros turicata, assembly GCF_037126465.1. Taxonomy (NCBI): domain Eukaryota; kingdom Metazoa; phylum Arthropoda; class Arachnida; order Ixodida; family Argasidae; genus Ornithodoros; species Ornithodoros turicata. Next base: position 195,522,297 of record NC_088201.1, on the reverse strand, counting down.
TGCTGGTCGTATTAGCTCACTATGAAGATAACGTCTCTGTTTCTTACAGCTTTTGGTTTGAGACAATCACTTGGCCAACCGAAAGTCGAACTTATGCAGTGCTACACCATTCCGCGTTTCCCTCTCCCCAAGGAAACATACCGAGATTGGACCAAGCTTGGCAAGAGCTTGGCCAACGAGCTCGTCCTTTGTACAGATCTGCCCCGTGGCCGATGGCTTGCAAAACCTTCTCTGCCTACCACTATGCAACATTGCGCAAACGTTGGCTTGCCGAAAGAGTCGTTGGCCAACTGTCATCTGACTTTTCGCCAACCGTCAAAGCGTTTCTTTATTTTTAGAGTAGCAGTTGCATTGTTTTCGGGTTTGTTTGCAGTGCAGGGCCGACATTGGCCCGCCTATATTATGCAAAACCCTCAATAGCCCGCCCGCAAATCGCCACACAATGTCGTTCGCAGCAACTGTGAGCGACATCATACCGACGTTGGTCCAAGGTGTAGTGACCGACTAAATCGCATGCCGACCAAAAACTGACCACTGGCCGATGGTTGGCAGTCGACACTTTCCACTTGGGTAGAGAACAGGACACGGTTTAAATCTCGTGATATGTATTGCTATTACCGAACAAAAGAGCGGCCTTTTCGGCCAAAAAGTGTGTTCTTTTCGGTGAATCTCGTCGCCACCCGATGTTGGCCAGACGATGCATGCCAAGGCTTTAACGACACGTCAACAAGGTGTCAGGGCGTGCTGTGGGGCCAGAGTCCGTTGACCAACATACTCTGTTAGTGACATTGGCCCATGCTTGTTTCAATCATTCTTGGCTGATGAAATCGTTTGCCGACCGACTGCCGATGGCCGGCCGATCATCGGTAGTCGGCAAATTCCCATTGGGGTGTCTATGCGAGCATATCCGTGCAAGCAGGTGTGACTAGGTACCCACTGGGAACACAGGTCATGACCCTAGAATAGAAGTCGGTTGTTGATGACTATCATTGTGTCCAGGCAGCCGATTGTTCTGCACAATAATTTGCCCGAATTTCTAGGGCTCCCTTACAGTCCCCGTCCAGATTTCACGCGCTGGGCGCTGATCCCACTATGCGGTTCAACGCGGTCGGTTTGGCGGAGAGCTTGGACTTGTTTCATAGGGGAGTTTCTGTGCCACTTCAAGGTCTTCATGTGCGATATAAAAGGCTGCTGTTGATCCGCCTTGAGGCACTGATCCATCGATGTACACAGGGAGTCGTTGAAAGTAAGCTGAGCTGACGTGTTCCAGGGTAAGTTGATGAGCAACAACGGGAGGAACAGAGTTTTCTTCAGAAGACGAGGAATGTGGGCACGTACAGGGAACCTACGAAGAGCCCACATTGTTGGGGCATAGGAACGTACTGATTGTGGTGAGGCACATTTTGAGGCTGTCAACAGCAGATGGGTCAACGTCGCCATATTCCCATGCATTTCAGCTTATTCCCTGCGTCAAACGTCGGAGGCTGCCCTTCCGTGGAACTCTGTTGCCAGCATGAAGAAATCGGCCCCGCGAAGCAAAAGCAATCTGGGTACATTGTTCGCAAAACGGGCTATTTCCCGAAAATAGCCAATGTTATCCAAGCCAATCACGTTTGAAGTGATGGCTGTGATGGCTGTAGTGAAAGCAAATATGTTGTGTGCTTCTCTGTCTAGCCTCGGGACTTCACGGAATTATGAATGGCTGTAGTGCTCGGACGTCCCACCGGTTCCACCTTGCCAGCTCGAAAGAGTGATCCTTTTCTCAATAGCAGCGTAGCGAGGTCGCGAAGACACGGTGATGTGCTACTGTTCTCACAAGTCGTTCTGTTCTGCACAATCAGAGACAGACCGTGCATTTAACTTTAGCCCGAAAATTGCTGCAGGAACTGCACAGTGCTCTTCGTGGCAGTGCCGATTACGTGCACGTCCATGCGTTACGTGCCCCGTATCGCGCTGTGGGCCAAAGTGTGGTGAACCCCTTCGTTCACCAGCAACATTTTGTACCACCAGTCCGCCTTGGATTAAATGTAATCCTAAAAATACGATCTGCTTCTTGAGTTCTAGAGGAAAAAGATTGCGGCAACTAACGTATGACCGTATAATGCTCTCTCTGCACTCGGTTGCAACAGTTGCAACGAATGCCGGCTAAGTTATACTGGTCTGTTTTGAGACTTTCGTCCCCCTGAACGTGAGACATGTGTAAGTATCAGCCACAATGACATGATTACAATAATGACTGGCACAGGCACTCTGAGGAATCAACGATGAAAGCTGAAAGTCACTGAAAAGGTTAGCCAGCTGTAGGGATCGAACCCACATCTTCTGGATTTCCGGTCCAGGGCTCTACCAATTGAGCTAAGCTAACACGCCTCTCCCGCGACTTTCGGGGTGTGTCATCTGAAGGGACGACAAAGCAGCCATTCACTCTCACTCACCCTCCTTTCACTCTTACATTTCTTGCTCACTCATACACACATTCATACGACGGAAATCGACGCAAGCGGCACCTGTTGAACAAGAGAGAAACTGATGTTCTGAGGCTGGAACAACATAGAAGGGACAGATACAAACAAAACCTCAAATTGCCTAAGAAATCAACGATGAAAGATGAAAGTCACTGAAAAGGTTAGCCAGCTGTAGGGATCGAACCCACATCTTCTGGATTTCCGGTCCAGGGCTCTACCAATTGAGCTAAGCTAACACTTTTTTGTTTCAAGAACGGTTTATTTCACACTGTTACAGTTCAAGACGAACGTAGATGTTATTTACAATGCAAGATGCGGTATGTGATTAAGAGGGATGCCACAAGAATCAGGGTGTCGAACCGCAAAAAATACGGGTACGGTTCGGGTTCGGGTTCGCGTTGTTTTGATTTCGTTCCGGTTCAGTTCCGGTTCGGCCACGCCAAAAACCGAACCGGTTCGCAAACCGGTTCGCAGCCCCGAACCGGTTCGCGAACCGGTTCAACGCTTCCGTTTCATATGTTCCATAAAACTGCTTTTATCATGAAATGCGTGCAAACAGCTTACTGCTGTTGTCTGCATTGACGTCTTTAGCGGTGAGGTAGCTCTTTAGCGAGAGAAATAAGAAATTGATGAACACTTATTGCAAATAGAGTCCACGCTGATGAAGCGGTGTTGTCCCGCTACTTTCTGTTCCCAAAATCTGTTTTTTACACGCACAGTGCCAGCAAGATAAACTTAAAGGAAGCCTAATAAGATGGACAGTACTTGCCGGCACACTGCCTTCGCAGCGTGAATCGATCTGAAACCGTACTGAAGCATGTCGAAAATAAGCCTGCCAGCCTTACTCTGCCCGAGCTCACAGCAGTGTACTAGTTAATCCACCTCACAAAGGCGGTGGTGGTGGTGGTGGCGAAAGGGCTTGCCGTTGTCGGCCTCACGTATGTTTGCAACGTCACGACTGACGCCCTGGGGAAATACGCGTCCTGGGCCGACTTCTAGGGGAACTGTGCCGACATATGTCTGAAAGCATCTGAGGAAAACCCAGGGAAAACCCCAGACAGCACAGCCGGCACCGGGATTCGAGCCCGGGTACCTCACAAAGGCAATGTATCACGACACAACTGCACTACCAATAAGCAGAACCACATTTACTTTTCAAACCACGACCAATCAAACAGGCACCGTTCTGCGTACGCTCCTTCTCCACTTCTCATGTTTCTGACTTGTTTAATTTTTACTGCTCACGTGTAAAAGGAAATCTTGGGCGCTTATTTGATCACATATTCGTCGTGTAGAGCTACATAACTGGCCTACACCACTCCTGTTGCATTCGTCCGCGTGGCACCTCGTCTCTAAAGAGTAGACGCCACATCACCGCGTGCGTGGGGCGCCAGCCACGGCGCTCACAAGGACAACTGCGCTTCAACATGTTAAAAAGATGCTGAAAGTATACTTACTATACGTCGTCGTCTGACCGCTAGGTGAAAATTTCTGAAATCCATGATATAGGCGCGTGATGATGATACCGATGTGTCTTCGTTCGATATGTGCTGACTTCTATGTCCGAACCGTTTTGTTGCGAACCGGTTACCGCTATTATTTTTTAGGGTTCTGCTCCGGTTCGGGTTCAGCAGTGTTATGAAAATTTCGGTTCGGGTTCGGTTCCGGCAAAAATAACGGTTCGGGTACGGTTTTCGGTTCGGGTTCGGGTTCGGTTCGACACCCTGACAAGAATACATGCTTGAGATGAAGTATGTACAAAAGTGTGGGCGTGATTTGAGGACCAGGGTCGGTCCATTAATACTCCGTGGGGCTTGACAGAACAAGCTCGAGTACTTTGAGCCAGATAGGGTCCTCCGCACTACCTGTTCGAGAGAGGAGAAATCTACACAGTGACGTCACGTACCTCCTGAAGAAAGGCCAGGAGCCGACTGGAGGATCATTGCGATCTCTAATACGACGAGATATCCACAACGAGTACAAACCTAACAAAATAAGCACGTCCCACGGAAGCTCGCCGCCTGGACGGATCGGGAGGTACCGAATAGCCCGCGCACTTAGGTAGATATTCTTCTTGAAGGCACGCTGAAAGACGTCCCAGAAGAAGAAAGCATCCGTGCAAGACAGGAAGGCATGCTCGATGGTCTCCTTCTCTGGGCAGAGCCTACAGTTGTAGCTATTGAAAGCCACGAAGAAACCTCGTTCTCGCAGCCAAGCGCGCACAGGTAGAGTGCTGATGTGTAGGTGGAAGAAAAAGTCTTTCACCTTAGCCTCTACAGGCATCTTCCTGGCTCGCACGAGCACATCTTCCCCTGGACCCGAGCCGAAAAGCTGCCGGTAGAATGGAGGGGGGAAAAGCGAGTCAACGACAGCCCAATACAGGGACCGACGCGAGGCCTGGAAGATGAACTCATACGTAAACCGCCTGGCGAGGAAGTGTATAGTGTCAGCAACTTCTTTGTAGAATCCCCATATGTAGAGTGGTGTGTCGTACACTGTGGATACAACTATCCCAGGTAGCTCATCATTTAAAAAGGTAGAAATACAGTGTCTCAGGAACGGATGTGTCTCATCGCGGAGAAAACAGACTCGCCACACAAGCTGACGGACAAAAAGGTGCACCAAGTGAAGACCCCCATTGGAGAAGCTATGAAAGAGATTCTCACGCCGTGTCCTTTCGTACTGCGAATTCCAAACGAAGGTAGCGAAAACTCTGTGAATCTTGTTGATGGGTATCCTCCCACAGGGCAACACTTGCAGGAAATATCCAATGCGCGAAGCCAACCTCGCATTGCACACAAAAGCTCGAGCGAAGACCGACAGTTAGCGACACGCGATATCCAGAAGCTCGTTGACGATCGAACCAGGTCCAGAGGAACGCCAATATAGACAGAAGGGGACCTAGACCAGGACAAACCCGCGAACTGGGTAGGGAAGCTCTGTGGCATTCCCAACCAAGAACCCGAGCTTTTTGACCAGCTGACACGCGCACCAGAAGCCGTGCAGAACTGCGGAACATGTGCTAACACGCGTGACACTTCGCCTATAGAGCCACAGAAAAAGGCGACGTCATCAGCATAGGCTAGAATTTTAATGCTGTAGTGCCCACGACTAAAACCTCGCAAATCCCTGTCTGCTAAGATGCTAAGATGAAGCTAACACGCCTCTCCAGCGACTTTCGGGGTGCGTCATCTGAAGGGACGACAAACCAGCCACTCACTCTCACTCACCTTCCTTTCACTCTTACATTTTTTGCTCACTCATACACACATTCATACGACGGAAATCGACGCAAGCGGCACCTGTTGGACAAGAGAGAAACTGATGTTCTGAGGCTGGAACAACATAGAAGGGACAGATACAAACAAAGCCTCAAATTGCCTAAGAAATCAACGATGAAAGATGAAAGTCACTGAAAAGGTTAGCCAGCTGTAGGGATCGAACCCACATCTTCTGGATTTCCGGTCCAGGGCTCTACCAATTGAGCTAAGCTAACACGCCTCATCAGCGACTTTCGGGGTGCGTCATCTGAAGGGACCACAAACCAGCCACTCACTCTCACTCACCCTCCTTTCACTCTTACATTTTTTGCTCACTCATACACACATTCATACGACGGAAATCGACGCAAGCGGCACCTGTTGAACAAAATCTGTCCCTTTTATGTTGTTCCAGCCTCAGAACATCAGTTTCTCTCTTGTTTCTCTCTCACTCTGAGGAAGTCAGAATGGTATCAATTTATTCCCTGCTTATCTTGTACGATCTGGAACTTGTAGATTTTTGTTACATGTAAGAAACTGGCCAGAAGGCGGGCTCTTCAGCAGGTACGGAGCAATTGGAACCAGAATTAGCATTTACCCCAACCTAGTGAAGTCCACACCTTCTAGCCTGCAGTTGCCACGACACAGGAGTACACTCCTTGAAACCACTGTCTGAACAGTCTAGGTTTCTTAATAGGTAAACTTTTTCATAACAGCACTTACAATGCAAGGAGTATTTGGCATGTGTATCATAACAACGCATTGTGCTGTTTGTGCACGAGAAATTACACATTGGGCGCACAATTGCCACAAAATTTGGTTCCCAAATACACAACCATCGTATTTAATAATCAAATAATATAGCTCACCTGACGGTAGATGAAAGAATACGTACAGAGGATAATATATACAGTGGATACCATATAGGCTCCTAATTTCCAAACAACATCTGAGCATTATAATTCTGTCACTGACTAGTATGATGCCTCCATTGGTATGTGCTACACGTCACCTGCATCACACGGTTATCAAAAAGGGTACAGTGAGCAGTACCTGACAAGACATGGGTTTCGACAGAATAGACATGCACCGACCCACACAAAAAAGCTGAGGGCCGACTAATGCAGTGTCGCTCATGGCCAGTTGTTTTGCAACATAACGCCACCAGTCAGAAAACTAGCAAGCTCAGAACTGGCAGAAATGTTGTTTTATGTTGCTCTGCTTATGTGTTTTCTGTTCACGATCATGACCGATAAAGCCGATATGGATTTCATAAGCTAGTTTTCCCTCTGTTTACGCTATCTTTGAGTGAGCAGATGCACCACTATAGTTAATGCTTACTACCGGCCTCGGTGGCTCAGTCGGTAGCGTGTTCGCCTTCCCCGGCCGAACCCGGCCGAGGACGCCAACAACTTGATGGCAGGGTACAAGTTGCTTAGACACGCGATCTTCCGCGAGGGACGTTAAATACGGGGTGTCGTGTGATGAGCTTTCATGGCACATTAAAGAACCCCCAGGTGGGCAAAAGCAATCCACAGACCGACCGATGTGGCGTTGCTCATGATCTCAGTTGTCTCGCAACGTAAAACCCCCCATTATTAACCAATTATAATATAAGTTAATGCTTACGCAACACGTGTTAGGTAGATAGGCAACTTCATATGGAACATATGGGTGATACACAATTACTGCATAAGTGCAGTTCGCCTAGGCCGCAATGCAGTGCAGTTGGTGCTACTTGTGACACTATGGTCAGTGGTTTCTGGTTCATGGTCTGAAGATGATGTGCGAACTCTGGAATTGTTTGCCAACAAAAAGTACCAAGAAATGGGTGCATCGGACTTTGTTACACCTATTTACTACTGTTTTTCGGGAGCAGCACTTACTGGAACTTTTGGACCAGCATTAGTCCATGGATTGGAGATCACTAAAGACACTAAGAACCACGGCAACTTTATCTCGAGAGAGCTCTACTATTCTGTACTACTCTCGAGGAGGTCGAGAAGACAACGCTCACAAACTAACATGCTCCTTACAATACCACAAGGTAGTTCAGCCCGTACACATACAGCGTAAGGGATTAAATAACACAACCTCAGTGGATTTAGTTTTGCTCGCATCGCGCTGACTGTATCGTAAAATAAGCCGTTGCCAAAATGGGAGGTGATGGAAAAATCAGATCTATTGGAATGCAATTCATGCAAAGCAAAATATGACAACCGATAAATCTATTGCTTCTGCTGTTGGTTGAGTCCTGCGTACCATGTCAAGCGCCATACTAGAGGCTCATTTGTACATTCGGCCTAACTAGGTTCCCTTTTATCTATTTATAGACGCGCGACATACCACTACACCCAAATGTTTCTGAATGTGCGATTGTAGACAACGCTGTTAATATCCATATAAAAATGAAAGAGAATAATTATGACAGCGCTAATGCCTCAAAGGTCGGATTTCATTTACCTAAGTATTGCCTTACTTTCCAGACGTTACGTGGCTGGAAACAGGGAGGCGAACATCACTTTGCTGACGGTCCGAGCAAGACTACAAGTGTGCCTTCACGTGCTGATTTCTTTACATTCGAGAGTACCTCCGCAGGTATTTCTTATCTTCTAAAGTACTGATGAAAAGTGAATAGAATGGCGAGCGAAAGGAGTAGAGAAAACTTCCTTTAAAACAAGCACTTTACACAGCGAGCATTTCCGTTTCCGCACATTCTAGCTACCCTGTAGCCGTACTACGCGTTTCGAGCTTCCTGTGGAAAACTTTAACGCTCACGCTAGTTTCACCTTCAAATACTGAAAGACACATCCACAGGTCTTATCTTATTCTGAAGTATGCAACCACACATCTTATGACATAATCAAGACCTTAAAAGACTATCTTAGAAGCACCTCACTTGCACAGTTTTCCTTCACCCTCTCCCATCGTTGTTTCTATGTCACATTGACACAGCCGCTCTCTCACATATCCCTCCAGCTCCGTACTCCCGAATAATGTCACTAATAACTTTCAGCACTTTTTGTCTTGGCATAATATCCGTCTTTCAAGTTTTGTTACATAGCCGCATTTTTTTATATCCTAATATCCCCTCTTTTTCTTTTACTTGCACTTCTGACGCTCCAAGAAACTATCTAGAAAACACATTGCAAAGTCGTCCAAATCCCATAATTCCGAAGGAGGGCGTCCTAGTTACTTCCTACAGTAATGTGCTCGATCAAATATTTGTACTTTTCTTGACTCGTGAATAGTGATGATCAACGGCTGGTGATTGTGAACGCCCCAGTATTTCAACGCGTCACAGAAACGTTGCTGTGCAATTATAACAATATGCGTATTATACCTTGCAGGTTATCTTTCGTCTCCGGGTTCAGTTGGCGGTTCTTTATTCGTCCAGGCGCTCTGTCAAGTCATCAAAAGAGACTATCTTACCAAGAATTTCCAAGAAATGATGACACTGGTCAAGTGTTATGTAGCACGGGAAAAGAAACCGGATGAGACACTGTACAGACACTCCACGCTCACGAAGAATATTCGGTTTGCAGCTGAAGTAAGTTAAGTCTCACTCATTCTTCGCATTTCGTGTGTGTTATTGCTCCTACAGACCCTTTAGAAAAAAATGAGGAAATAGGGACGAGTCTCTTTGCGTCTTTATAACACGTCTCCAGTTCTCGTGCCTTGCTACAGGGGCACCCAGAAATCCTTCGTGAAGATGTGTGTCAAGTGTATTTCGCGATTCTGTTTCTGCCTCTTGTACAGGAAATCGATGAGAGACGCAGCTCATGACAAGTACACACTGATTTAATGAACGGAGGCAGCAAGCAAACACCAGGGGGCAGGGGAGACGATGACTAAGGGCTGACTAAATACAGCATGGATGTGACATAGTAAAACAGTTTCCACCATAATGCGAGTTGAGTCGTGTGATAACGATGGACTGGCATCGGTATAGCGGGGCGCACAGTCGACGCAACTAAGCATACGGTTTCATATTTCAGAGGTTATCGACACATTAGTTATGTAATTGAAGTGCTCACGCAATCTCTTATTTATGCACTGTTGAGTTTGCCGAATGTATGGCGCATCTCAAAATAAAATGATGCAGCAGGCGTTATGCAAAACGGAATGAACATCCGCGCGTTGCGAACCCTACAGACAGGTCTTTGGTGCACACTAAACTTTTACACCATTTTGTGTGTAAGGCGGGTGTCGCATATCTCACTCCCCTTTACGTGTAAAAGTTTTCAGGTGTAATGAAATATATTTACCTCTCACGGTGTATTTCACAAAACTGCAGCGTGTGTGCCGTTTCTTAGCATGACTCTTAAAATCTATACACCTTTTAGGGTGTAATTAGATAACTGGATGATACACTAACTGATTCAACTTAGCTTTTCTTGTGAATCGACACCCTTAAGCAACCACGTAACGTGTGCACCATTGTTTACACAGTGAGTGAGTGTATCATACGTATCAGCCAAAGTATATGCGTAACATGAGCATGTGATGTATTGTGTTCTTCCCACATAGGAATTCCGAAGTGGTGGCCATGTTGGACCAATATACGTTCTGACATATTTAGAGATGAGTTTGAAACATGACATAATTGGGAAGACAACCAAAGCTCGCAAAGAACGGCACTTCCTTTCTAAGAGAAAACAAATACTATATGCATTGCTTGTCTTACGAGACATCTGGAAATTGAATAGCCCTACTCAAATTCCAGTCAAAATGAAGAGCGAAGTGTATAAGTTTAACTTGAGTATATACACCAAAACACTGAAGTGAGGAATCGCTTAGTGTATCAAGTCGCCCTCACGATGACATGAGAGAACTAATGTTCTGAGGCTGGAACAACATAGAAGGGACAATCACATACAAGGCATCAAGTTTGCGTGTTAGCTTAGCTCAATTGGTAGAGCCCTGGACCGGTAATCCAGAAGATGTGGGTTCGAGTCCTACAGCTGGCTAACCTTTTCAGGGACTTTCATCTTTCATCACGATGACGTTTGTGTTTATTATTTGTTTTGGTATGAGGAAAAATTAAGGCTCAGTGTACACGTCATTCTTTTCCACGAAAACGTTAGACACTTTACAATGAGGTAAAACACCCTTAAACCATCCCACCCTGATTATACCCTTCGTACACCATGAACACACTAATGTAGATGTCCACCCTATTCACGCCCATTGATGAGAGGACCAGCCTCGAAGGGGTAGAATATGAGTGTGAACTGGGTGTATATCGCAAAATACACCCCTCTTACACTAGTATAGGTATAAAAAATACTGTGTGATCTGGACTAGAAGGTGTGTGTAGGCAATCCAATGGAGCCAAACATCGAAGCAAACTTCCCTAAGTGATTCCGCCATGGTAGAAAGGAATTATCAACCCACATCTAATCACATTCGCGGTTCAGGAACCGGATTTGAAGTGCGCTTTTTAGCTGATTGGCCTCCAGGAAACGTCAGACATTGTTAGGAAATGGAAGGGACGACCTAGTGATAGCAATATTTTTTGGAGCTGTCTTTAATGCTGATTTTGCTTATATTTGATGCCATTTATGTTGTTTTATGTTGAGAAGGGACTGAAGATCACTTCTCCCGTACCTTCAACACTGGCCTAGGTACATACAGAAGGTGGTATCTAGAACTCTCATTTCCTTGCCTGCGGGGTTCATGTGTGAAAACTAGTTCAGGGAAGAAGCGATAGCAACATTTAAGGCTTGCATAGCTGTGTTTGAATCGCCTGCCACAACGATAATATCATCTACATACATTACTACTTTCCCAAACATCCATGGCCCTGTCCCGACCATATAAACAAATTTCACATAAAAGAGGGGCAACGGAGCCTATAGAAATTACGTATTATTCGTTGCAAGTTTGATCGGCAAGACATGCTACCGTGGAATTTAAGTACGAGACTGTGAGTTCCAAAATGGAAGAATCATGAAGCCCTGCGTTAGATTGGAAGAAAACAGGGTCGTTTTCTATAGCGTCCCTTTCAAGCATAACAGAGGTCTGGATTTCTCGAGTCAGAAACACATATATTTGTTGACGTGAAACGTCATTCTATTCGGTAAGTTGGGGTGCTAATGAAAGATGCGTGAAAGAGACAAATAACGTGTTGTTGGGAAAAAGGTCGAGGAGGACCTTTCAATGTTTCTCTTCGTTCTTCCGTACTTTGTGTGTACATATATTTGTTGACGTGAAACGTCATTCTATTCGGTAAGTTGGGGTGCTAATGAAAGATGCGTGAAAGAGACAAATAACGTGTTGTTGGGAAAAAGGTCGAGGAGGACCTTTCAATGTTTCTCTTCGTTCTTCCGTACTTTGTGTGTACTGGAACTGTGCACGTTTCTGTATCTTAAGGCCTCTGATCAGTTCACTGGCTATGTGTTCCAAATCGACACGGGTGGCTTACTTGAATGCATATGGTCTCAACTGTAGGTTACATCTAGTGTAGTCGGTTAGGGATTTTACTACATCATCTTTTTGTGCCGAAACCCGGGAACACATCTACAGCGTCTACCGGCACTGTGTCTGGAACGACAAACCGACGAACTATATACCGACTGAAGGCGGAGCGTGCTACCATACGGACCCAGCTAACAAAAATTCTGAAGTCATAATGAACTTCAAACTCCGAACGCGGCGATAGATCCCATTGTGCCTGATGACGATTATGAGTACAACACGGTAATTGAGTATGAGGACGGAGTCACGGAAGTCATGGCAAACATGAACGCGAAGTTATCTCAGTGACAACTGACTGATCAAAGAACCGCAAAGTTCCGGTTCAGTGGCATTACAACGGCACACTGGAGTAAACGCGCCGAAATTGCAGCTTCCCAAATTCAGCGGAAATTTATGGGAATGGAACGGCTTTCCAGAGGAATTCAATGCGTGGATACATAAAAACGGAGGTCTGGCCACCATATAGATGTTCCAGCATAGGCGTAGCAGGCCAATTTTACAGGGGAGGGGGGGGGGGCGAGCCTGGCACACGAGAGGGGACGGGAGGAGTCCAGCGGTGCCTGAGCCGAAAACGGAGTGATGACCATGTGCAACATAAGGAGAGACTAGAAGCAAAGGGCTGAGGAGGAAAATGGGAGAGAGCAAAGGAGTTGAACGGAAGGACTTTCCTTCTCAACGGCAATGCGCGGGCTTCGCCATATTGTAGTAGCCGAAGCCGACCGGAAGTGCATGAGCGCCAGATAACCAAGCCAATCCACAAAAAACAGAAACAAAAATGGCAGCTGGTGCAGGTACGTATTCGTTTTTCTGCCTCCCAAATGTGCCTCTCCAAATATTGTACGCTGCAACGTCATGCTAGCCTTTTATGTCAGGTCTCGTACACCTGTTTTAACCGCAGGTTGTGCTAGCATGACAAATAATGTCTGTAAACGTGTACGCTGCGTAATTTCTTACGGAGATGGAACGTCCATACTCAAATTTTCAGTGCGTGTTACCGATATAACTTGGTCTGTGCAAAAAGTTTAGATATTGTAAGCTACTCTGTCATATTGAAAAATGCATGAACGGTGATCTGGATGATCTATGAGACTATGTGATGATCTATGAGACTATGTGTATACTGGTGATCTATGTGACCTCCATTGAGCTCGGCGTTCTTCACTAAACGGACACACAAACACAGGAAAATGGGAGGCCTTAAAGGTGATAGGCGCTGTCATAGTTGTAGCATAAATTTTGAGTAAACGTAGGACGCTTGGTGCCTAAATATTAAAGGAGAATTTGCACATGTAACGAACATGACTGGTTGAACTGGTTTATTGGTCTTGTCGTGACCTCCGCCTCATTGGTTCATGAAGAGCACTTGTTTTGTCAGCTTGCGCATGATGTAGGTCTCCTGGGATTTCTCTGTTATCTTGCGGGACAATTCGTGCAGCCTCAACAGCAGGAACCGCTTCATGATCACTTTGACCAGTGAGATGACATGTTCGGGCTCAGAGCTGTAGTGGTCCAATAGATGTTCTTGATCTATGTAGTGGACTTTATGGTAGAGTTATGCTACATTTTTCATGACAATGTGATTAACCAAAACAGACTTCTGCTCAATTCATATTGACTTGAAGGCATTTCACCGCACGTATATGCATGTAGAGACTGTGTTTCCAAATCTGTTGCTTGCGCTCTCTCATTTTCACAATTTTTAAATCCTAATTTCACATGCTGTGGACACTGCAGTCATCTGCTCTGGAATGACATGAATGTGGCACCGTGCCCCGCAAACAGGTGAAAGCGCTTCATCACCTTCAGAAGAAGGTATCGCCAGAGTGTGGAGCCAAGCATTAATAGTAAAGCTTTGTACCACAGTACAACTAAACAGTTTTCAGTATTTGCTTATTCATTGTAATACCTGTTTCTTAGGTGCACTTTACTGTGTGCTACAGTAAACATTTAGTAACTGCAACAGCCAGTATCCAGCACTTCTTGTTTGAGCAAAGCGGTAATTCGACTAGTGGACTGCACTCTACAACAGAGTGAATATCCCTGTGCACCATGGTGTGTTGAGTTTACCATAAGTTTCAGCTAATGTGACGTTTGACTGAAAGAGCATTCACTATATAATGCTCGAAATTGAGGTATTGATTTTGAACTTGTACGTTAGTTACACCTCAGTCATAGCTATTACATATCTCTGACATTAGCAAAACGACGATAAAAACCGGAGTGCACCCTTGCACTTCTACCATCTCACATTAGTACTTTTCTGGAACTGTTACTTACTTGTAATTATGTAAGTAAGTAAGAAAACAAACGTAAGTAATTATTTTATTGACAGGCATCGTGTGCGTACACGACCTCATTCTTGCTCCAAGATTGCTTTCATCTGTCCTGTTATTCAAAGACCATACCACTTCTTGCATATGAAATAAATTGTAATGTACCACATCTTGTTCGAGTGTCATTCCTGCATATTTCATGGACAAGTGTAGAATGAACATCATGGACCCCCGACCAGTTGCAAACGCTGCCAATACCCCGAAAGTGTGTATTGAACTCTCTGCATCACAAAATGAAATTAATATACTACCGTGCTGCTGTCCTGTTTCCAGGAGAAAATAGTGGGGATAGCACCTGGCTTCAGCCATTTCTTGTTGTGGCTAAAGTAAACGCATGAGGGCTCGAAGTGTTTGGAACATATCCTTGGAGTCTGAGAAGAGTGAAAAGACTGCTCAGATACACTTTGAAACAACTGTCTCAAAAGTATGGGGTCATGGTGGGGAAACCTGTAATATTGACAGAAGTACGACCTATGGCACCTCAACAATTCCCATCGCCTATGAATAGAAATAATGATTTGATTATTTATATGTCTCCAATAAAGGTGTTAGGGAATGTCAGTGAATAATGACACTCACTTGTGGAAAGATACTCCAGATGTGGCAGAATGACTTGTGTGACACCTTGGGCCTTGGGCGATCCTGCGGCCTGGGAAGCTTCCTTGCACTGGCTTCAAAACTGTAATCCACATTTCCAGGAAGCAGGCCATTACATTAAAAAGAAAGGAAGTCAGAGCCCCAGAGAATTCTCGGCGAGCTTGCGCTGTGAGGTGCCACCCCTTCCCCGGTGGCGCCGAGCCCGTAAACCATTCCAATTCGCATTATGTAATATTTCTGCTGTTGTTCTTTCAATGTGTATTGTATTGTTGACTGATTAGATGAGTCACAAAATTAGTGAGCCCATCTTCCTTATCTTAGCCTACCACTCCCTATATCCTTAATTTACTGATTTGCTTTATGTGTATTAATTGTGTATCATTGTGCCAAAAGAAAAGAAAACAAGTCGTCGCACCCGAAAGTTGAACGTAAGAGCACCAGGCATAGAAATCATGAAGAGAAATTATCCTTATGATTTCTATGGTGTCAGGGCCCCATGTCTTTAACGACGACAGAATGCACCTGAGGCGGTATGTTTGTTTGTGGGCTCTTTCGGGAGAGACAAATATTTTTCGTCTGTGGCGGCAGTCCCACAAAGGAGGGACCGCCAGGATTACCATCACCAGGGTCAAACCAGTATTTGAATCGTTTCATTACTCCGTCGGAATTTCCCCTAATTCCACATGTTCTAACGTTCTATTCAACGATTTCTGGTCAGTTGTTTCAGCCGCATTGTTTCTTGTGATGCAGGGAGCGTCAGTGTCTTTTGTCAAATTTGCTTTAGCCGATAACCACGGCCGGCTGTCGACAACTCCGGAACCGAAACTGTCCTAGCTTCCCCTTGCACTCAAGGTCGCCTCTTCTTTCTAGAACAGGTGATTACAGCACGGGAAGGGCGCAGTATTACTTACTTCATGTTTATTTTATGCTTACTGCACATTTGTTTCCTCGTAAATTGATTACAGTAACAATATTCACAATTGAAACCGAGCTGCCAAGGACAGCGCGCAGACAGCACTGGCACATGGCAACACTGGCCGCCACAATATGGCGCATCCCTCGTCTTGACGCAGAGCCAGCGCCACCTTTGCTTCTAGCCTCTCCTTATGATTTCTATGATGTGCAACATGTAATATTTATTATTTGGTTGCCAAATTCTCGGCTCGTACATGATGGCAGGTGCGTACCGGCACATTGGATGGTACGCGAAACAGACACGGCCCTATTGATAAAAGCACTAGAATCATTGTGTTTTTGTGGCTGTGATTTGGGACATTCCTGGTGCTTTCTTCTCTGATGTTAGGATCAAAATTCCCTGGTGTTCTAGTATCTGTTCTCTGATGTTACACACCAGGACCTCTGATGTGTGTGCTCTGGTGTTGCACGCCAGGATCCCTGGTGTTCTGTGACGCTCCACTGTTGAGCATTACGATGTCTCACGCGTTCAATCCCGTGATGTACTTGGTCCGTCAGGAACCTCACAATGCACTAAAAGCTGTGCATAGCTGTAGACGTGAGAGAGAGAGAAAGCAGG
Source organism: Ornithodoros turicata (assembly GCF_037126465.1). Lineage (NCBI taxonomy): Eukaryota > Metazoa > Arthropoda > Arachnida > Ixodida > Argasidae > Ornithodoros > Ornithodoros turicata. Next base: position 195,505,628 of record NC_088201.1, on the reverse strand, counting down.
ACAGTGCAAGCGCGGCACGACAGCACGAACAGTGTCAGTGCTGTCCTGTTTGTTTTTCTCCAAGCGTTCAAAACTATGCACAGCTTTCAGAGCCTCGTGGCGGCTCTGCGGAGCCAAGTACCTCACGGGATCGAATGCGTGAAACAGCATAATGTTCAATAGTCGAGCATCGTAAAACACCACGAAGGAATCGTGCCATGCATACATGAACGTGCAACATTCAACGAACACGGTCTGCTCGTTATTCCGGTACTAAAGCTGCTTGGGACGTATTCATTAATGTTATCGTTTCACCAAACCAGCCAACAATACAACAAGATATCAAAGGTCTCTTTCTACTGCAAAGCTGTTCCAGCTGTTAGAAGGCTACTAATTATTTGCATATATAGTATGCTGTGAATCAGATATAGGAACAGCCAAGCACGTGTAACAAAACTGTCTATATTAGTGCCACCATTGATGATACACATTTAGGAGAAGTATACACTCCACAATACAAAAGTACAAAAAGGAGCAATGTTATTTCTTCCTCGAGTGTGAATACGTCACATGCGGCACAGTTATAATTTAGAAAAGCATACTCGATCAACTCTTCGGTCATTTTCCATCCTCTCTTCTTAGTCCATATCCCATGAATAATCGGTTCACATGATGCCGGACGAAATGCACATTCAAAGACGTCACACCAACGAATAGTCGTCACATCTGCCCCGAATGCATCTCTTGTATTTTCTCATACTTCTACTTGTGCACAGGTTGGAAAGCAAACTACGACATATAATGCAGAACGTCAGAAACACATATTCAAAGTTGTTGATATTCGTGCGCAGTTTTTCTGGTGAAAGCGAGGACGGAACGCTACCTCAACTACCTAGGCCAGCTCGTTGAGTTCAAAACAGACACTAATGCCGATGGCGCTGTCGCTGTCTTATGTGACAATGAGAGCGTAAAGTTTCGTTTTCAAACTCGCGTGAAAGCCGCAAAGTGTGTCAATTTCGACACTCGGGGGAATTATTTGTGATGCGAATTATCATTCCTTTGGAAAAGAAGTTGCGCTAAGGAACTCATGATCATTAGTGAGTTTTAGAATACCGTTGATAAAGTTATCGTCTCTATCGGAACCAATCGCACTCGTGCGTGACTCGGAATCTTATCCACTGATTGGTTCCGGTTGGTACGGTGAGACGCTAGCCACGTTATCAACGGTCTGCTAAAACTCTCTATTGTAAATAGCGGTTTTCATGGTAACAACGTCTAGTGCTCGTACCCTGGCGCCTGTAGGTCTGATGTCTGTGAACCATACCAAACCGCTCTAACGGTCACATTAAAACACTACGTCTGTCTAGTGCGCACACAAAGCATTCTAGAAGGCACTAGAATCATTCTGGTGTCGCAGTAGGCCACTCTGGTGTTGACATCAGAACAACTCGATAGCACCAGAATCACCCTGGTGTCACGCCAGAAATTTTTGATGTGCACATTACAAACATCAAAAGAGTCTAGTGTTAACGCCAGGAACATCAGGAAACACCAGGATAATTCAGCTGATTTTTTCAATCGGGGGGTATCATAGAACGAACACATGGCTTTAGAAGCCATGAAAAAATAGCATTCTTCTAGCCAACAAATTGAAACGTGTTTTCCTTAGGAGTTGTTCATTTGATGAACTCGTTTGCTACAGCGTTCAGCTAGATATCACGAGCTAACCCTTTGTGGCAATGGAGAAAGGTAATATGGTTTAACCGGGCTTGTCCAATTCTGGAACGCAAGTAAGTTTTCAGCCGCCGTAGGCACGAGAAGGACTCCTCTGATGTGCAGGACGTCACAGGTATGGTCAATACAATTCGAAGAAGTTGAACAACTTCTGGAAGTATCGTCCACAGTGGTTCACTTTCCTTTCCTGAGAGCAGCTCTTTTACGTCCTGAAACGAAGTGAGGCTTACGGAATGCTGTTTTGCAATGTCCAGCAGCATATCTCGATGAAGCTGGAGGCGACGTGCATCAAGATCTCCTTTACAGAATTCGCACAGATAGCCGCTGTCAGTTTTTCCCATCAAGAACTTTTCGACTTTGGTCACGTGGTCCCACATTCCGGCAGGAAACGGAGTGCACAGAGACGCATGAACCGTGTCAATTACCATGTAGAACCTCTGCCGATAATGGGTTTCCGTGGATCTATACTCGTGTGCTTGAGATTCATCGTCGTAGCGACGTGGGGATTGTCGCTGCCTTATCGGTAGGCTGGGGCTCCCAGTTTTGAGTTCCTCAGCCGTGGCTTTCACCATGCTCCAAAAGTAAGGGAATTTGTCGCGGAGTTCAGCAACACATTATTTAGCGGTCTTCACTATTTGCTCTGTATGCCCAAACTGCAAGCTCATCTTCTGCAGAGCAGAATTTGCGCTCTCCAATCTCTCAAATACCGGGATCATCTGCCCGAGCATTAAATATGAATCGAATTTTCCGAGCGCTTTTGCATAGCCATTGACTTTTGCTCGTGTGTGATTCTTTTCCTCCGATCACAAAGCAAGAAGGAATTGCACCGACTCAAAGTAGTTACTTGACACTGACCGCAGTGAGGATGCCTTCAGCGTCCACCGGGCCTTACAGAATTGTCTGAGAGCCGGTGTTCTTTCCTTCTGGAACTGTTCGAACCAGCTGAGGGGCCTTGGAGATGTTTTCACAAAATTTACCCAGTCGGCGAACAAGCTGACAAAGTCGCGACACACATCAATTTGCTTACGCAAGTCTTGCAACACTAGGTTGATAGTGTGCGCAAGGCAGTGTACATACATCGCTCTTGGTTCAATATCCTGAACTAGGGCTTGAAGTCCACCGCTTTTGCCGGACACATTTGCAGCCCCGTCGTAGCATTGTCATCGGCAGCTCTCAATTTGAAGATTCAGTCGACACAACACGTCTTTCAGCATTGACAAGAGGGTGCGTGCTCTCGTATCAGCCGTCGCGTAAAATCCAATAAAGACTTCTTCCACTTCAAGACCATCTTTGACGTACGTGAGGCAAAAGGACATCTGCTCCTGCGTGCTAATATCAGAGGTCTCGTCAGCAATCACCGCGCAAAGCAACGCGTCCCGCACTTTTCTGATTATGGAACGTAGTATGCTGTGGGTAATGAGTTCAAGCATCTTATTTTGCAAGTCCGGCGAATTCCACTTACACCTACTTTTGTTGAGCCACGCCCCGAGACCTGGCACATCCGCTTCCCGCGACATAAGAAGCTGCCTCAAGTTACCTTCGTCCTCATTGTGACCGCGAAGTGACACTACGAAGTGGCCCTTGGCATGCCAGAAAGCGAACAGACGACAGTACTGTTCGCTTGGAGCGAACTGTACAGCGAACAGAGCTTGACGACTTTGATTCATTTGGCTGAGCTTCGGTTCAGAGAGCACAGTCGCAACGTTAGCTCCTGTGCTTGCACTTCTGAGCGCCGTGGAAGCTTCACGATGAAGCGTTGACTTCTCATGACTTCTAAATCGTTGAAGAGCTTTCTTCTAATTCTGGACACCTCGTTCAACGAACGCAGCGTTTGAGTCTTTGTCTCGCGATGTGCATACAAGTAGTTTTTTTTTGTCCCTGGCAGTGACGCAAATGGCACAGTACACCTTACCAATTTCATAGTTTAACTGCAGGTTAAGCGCAACTGCGTGCCCTGTAGTATGGCGTTCGGTCATGCCCGTTGCACTTAGCTGCAACTTTACCAAGCAAAAACTGTCCACATTATCAAATAAAAAAAATGAAGAAACCAAAACCAATGGCATTTTACAGTCTATTACCCCAGTCAGACGGCAGGCTCGAAGGACTTCGTGGAATTTTCATTTGCAAAAAAAGACCTCTCAGAGCCGTGTCAGACGGCAGCTCAAAGGACCTTTCTAAGAAATGACCATCAACGCGAAAGGAGGCCCCCAACGACATTTGAGGTGCAGAAAGGAGCAATCTCGACAACAGTGTTATGCCATTGTACCCTCGCTACCTTCGCAGCTGAATGTAGGAAAACCTATGAAATGCGGATAATGGAGTGAAACTGTGTAAACGTATTTAGATATCCTATTTAGAGAAGTGCATATGACTTCTGCATCTTGATTTGTGGCGCACAGACCAACTTCAAATTTCCACAGCAGACAGGGAAAACGAAACCGAAAAAGGGAGCCGGTGAGAGCAGTCAGTTGAGGAGCACTCCTTTCCCGCCTGTCTGGCAGGCGCCCCCGAACAAAGGTCATTTGAGAGTCCGAAGGCCATTTCTCGCAATTGACATTTGAAATGCTGTCTGACTAGAGTATATGTCCATTTGAACTCTTATTTCATTTATTGAACACATCATTCAGGTGGACCCTGTTTGCTTTTCGTTTGTTTGTTTTGCACGGTATTTCTTCTTTGTCTCTTCGTCATCTTGAGATTAGTTTTTCTACTGTTTTCTATTCACGAGCTCTGCAGTAGCTGACCGGAACACCTCCATATTTTTTAAAAATCTCAATCAATCAAACAACGTTTTACAACACTATGACAGCATATTTATTGCGGGCAAGTACATTCCTCTAAAGTGAATAATTTTACTGTCATGTTTCCTTATATGTAGATTTTATAACTACGGTAATACGCCTATGTTTTGTTGTTGTAAGTTTTTTTTTTCACGCAATGACCGTTTTTCAGCTTAAGTAACAAAAGCGAGAATCGCTGACATAATACATTACACATATAGATTTAATGAGGCTTTGCAAGGACAATGCACTGTTATAAAGCTAAAAAAAAACTATGCCAGCTTTCTCTGTTATGGAAAAAAGAAAATTATTGTGGTGGCGATGATTGAAAATAAGTCTGCATCGAATGAAGCACTTTTTTTTTTAAAGGAGGAAACATTTCCTTGAGTTAGTTGAGTACACATAGTTGAGTACAGACAATATGAACTGTGTGTTCCTTAAACTGAAGGAAATGTTAGTTCTTTAGTACACCATCTCGATTACACGCTGCTTTGCCAGCACTGGCCCTCATTTCCAGCTTAGTAAATGCTTATCTATAATATTTATCATTTTAGTGACTTCACAATTGTTGCTCTTTTATTTTTACTGCTTAATAATGTTTTACAAACTATTACATGTTTTAAGCACATGCTTGGTTCATATAAGTTCAGAACAAGCAGTGAAATACTGACTGCAACACATATTCCAGCCAAGAAGATGTACAACACCCAATTTCCATATCCCCTCATCATCCTGAAGCTGATCGGTCAGATGCAGAGTTCTACACATCATATCAACATACAGATTCGGATTGCAGCTGTGCTCACCAATCATGACTTCACTGTTTCTGAAGTAGTCGTTTTGTAGCAGTGCGAAACCGTGCAGTGTGGCTGTAGTTTTCATAGGTGTAGTTTCATAGATGAAGTTGGAAATTGAAGTATGACATGTCATAAGTTGTACCAAATAGTATGAAATATCGAAAAGGACAATAAAGCGCAGGTACACATACACGCTCGCGGGAATGCGACGAAAACGCCACTGATCGCACGGAATCACCTACCAGCATGTTGTGGTAGCTGGATAAAATACGCGTAAGTAGCTATGACATACACAACAATCAAGCAGAAACAAGATCTCAATTACTACAAACTGTGTTTCCTATATTCCGTCGTCATGTTTTCCATCTTAACTCGCACTTGCTTCCCGACGAAAACCGCAGTAGCTGTCTCGACGCGGTCGTAATCGGCGGCGTTTCTTTTCTGGCCTCTTTGATCCCCGATACGGCTACATTGTCTTCACAGGGGTTTATCAAGTGCATCGTCGTGCCATCTGACCAAACGAAGTGTTTTTTACTGCACGGCAGCTCACTTATTGCTTCCAACGACACTACAGTAGCTGAAGTAGAGTCCGTCATCTTGCTTTGCAGTGGACCCGACCGTGGTTGAGGAGCTCAGTCGACACTCAACCGTGGTTGTGGAGTAAACCACGTTTGGCGCTGTAGTGTAACAGTCTCAACCACGGTTGAGTTCCACTGCCGTCGACTCAACCGTGGTTGGGAGCGTTAGTGTAACTAAGGTATTACTCTGCGATGTTGTCAGAGGCCGTGTTATGGTCACTTCCGTCTGACATCGTCGTACTTCTATTGCCAAACTAGCCACTCTCGTGTCAGAAGCGTCACGACATCAGTTGAAGACGGAATTGTCACGGATGTTAAGCCAACCTCAGCGTCTGTATCCCAGTCGATAATAGCAGTTTTCGACCAACAGCGCATATTGAAGGTTCATAAGGGCAGCCTATCACTATGGCCCTTAAACGACCGTCGTCCTACGGATTTCTTTAGAGGGGAGCACGGCAATCATCGTGTTGGCATGGCTAACCCTCTTCCTGTTTTGCAGGTTTTGTGTTTCGTGCCACTGTTATCGGCTTACCAATGTAACAGTCCTCTAGGCACACTCCTTCAAAGCCATTGAGGTGCACTCTATTTTCTGTATCTGAGGATTTCTGCGATCGAATAAGAGGTATCCGGAAAAAAAGTATGGAAGCCTGCAAAGGATGAACGGAAGCAAGGCAGCACTGTACGTTTGGTATATAACAAGATGATTGTTAACGGAGTGACGTTTGAGTGGGACAGTTTAAATGCATGTAGGAGACCAGTTACAGCTCATACTTCATTTTGTTCTGGTGTCACACAAAGCTGTAATGTGGATACAGGCAAAACGACCTCGACCGAGGTGGTCGGCCGCGGTTTGCCACTGGTAACAATCGAACGAATAACGGACCACCCTCAATATAGTTTCCTCGAAATGTCACTAGAAAGACATGCGATTTGTCGCATTTGTGTTGAATGCCATAAGCGTAAAAAATAAAGTTGATGATTTCTGCACGCTTTTATCTACGCTTAATCCTGATATAATTATGGGATGTGAATCCTGGTGTAGCGCCACCGCCATTTAACGATGGTCACGGTCCTCGAGGACTGCTTCTTCTCTCTCGAGCTGTCAGTTCTTTTGGGGCAGTGGCACCGCGCACCGGGGCACCTGGCACCGGGGCGAAGTGGCACCGCGCAGTAATCACTGTTTTCCCCTTCTGCCGGAGTCTAGTGTGGACTCGTTTACTCACTCTTCCACATCTCTGGTGACCCGAACGGCGAACGCCCTGCTTTTTCTCGCTGCTTTGAATGCCAACGCTTCGCTCCGGCCTGACTACTACTGCTACTGAACTTAATATGAACATTCAGATTCAGCGCCAACCGGACCTGGACCCGCCCACGTCAGGCCCCTTGCCCACCACTCCCCTACCTTCCCTAGAAGGAACTCTATCCCTGCCTCTACCACCTTTGGCCAGGCGACGACAAAAGAAGAAACGAGACAGCGACGACGCCGTCTCGTTTCTTCTTCTGTCGTCGCCTGGCCAAAGGATATGTACCAACCGGCCCCATACACTATGTGTCTACCACCTTATTGGGCTCACGACCCGCACCTATGGTTCGCCCAGGCCGATGCTCAATTTTCCGCCGGAAACATTTCATCGCAGATTACCAAGTACGGGTATGTCCTTGCGGCTCTGCCTGCCGATGCCGCTGCGGAGATCTGCGATATTATTCTCCAACCACCCCTCGACAAGCTCTACGACACCCTCAAGGCAGAATTAATCGCCCGAACTACAATGTCTTCCCAACGTCGCCTGCAGCAGCTTCTCACCAACCAATAGCTCGGCGACCAGAAGCCAACCCAGGTTATTCGCCGGATGCGAGCTCTAGATGGCAACGCCACTCTAGATTCATCGCTTCTCCAAGAACTGTTTCTGCAACGTCTGCCCGCGGAAGGACGCTGCATCCCTGCTGCGGCACGCAGCACTTCCTTAGACGACCTCGCCAAGCTTGCTGACCATATACTTGAGCACTCGCCGGCGGCATCGGCTACCATCGCCTCCCTTGGCCACGCGCCTCCTCCTGCGCGTCCTGACATCGACCTCTCTGGCATACCTGCTGCAATGGCAGCCATGACTGCAACGTTGCAGAACATGAACGCCGCCGTGGCGAATCTCACGACAATGGTGACTGGCATTTCCACCCGCAGCAGGTCCCCCTCTCCCGTCGGTCACCAAGATACCCGACGGCGCCGTTCCAGCCGTCACCGTTTCGCGTCACCCATGCATTCGGAGGACAGCCCGTTTTGCTGGTACCACTTTAACTTCAGCGGCAGAGCTCAGAAATGCAAGCCCCCGTGCAGCTGGCCGGGAAACGGTCCAGCCAGCAAATGAGGGCGGCAGCACCTGGTGTTTCGGGAACCTGCCTGTTCTTTATTCGGGACAAGATTAACAACACAAGATTTCTCGTCGACACGGGAGCGGACGTCAGTATCGTGCCTCCAGAGTCGCCTCACCGACTACGTCCCGACCCAAATTTCAGGTTGCAGGCCGTCAATTCCTCACCAATTACATGCTACGGTCGACGATCGCTCACCTTGAACCTCGTTCTTCGCAGAACCTTTCAGTGGCTCTTCATGGTTGTCGACGTTCCCCACCCTATTCGTGGCGCGGATTTTCTGCGGCACTTTGACTTGCTTCTCGACGTGAAGCGCCAGCGACTCGTCGACGGCGTCACCGGTTTGAAGGTCTAAGGCGTCTCAGCCACCTTGGAAACCGTCAGTCCCACCTTCCTCCGCCCCTGTACTTCTCCCAATTTCCTCGCCATTCTGGACGAGTTCCCCGAGATCACACGTCCTCCACCTCCGGATGCTCCAGCGCGCCATTTCATTACTCACCACATACTGACCAAAGGTCCGCCAGTTCACGCCCGTCCCCGGCGTCTCTCTCCCGAGCGCCTGGCGATCGCTCGCCGGGAGTTTGACCACATGCTTGCCCTCGGTATCGTCCGACCTTCCAGCAGTCCATGGGCGCCCATGGGGGCGCTGCATGCAAGGCGCCATGCAAGGGCGATGCGCATCGCCCTTGCATATGGTCCCGAAGAAGGATCCGGGGGACTGGCGGCCTTGTGGCGATTATAGAGCTCTTAACGCCATAACCATCCCCGATCGTTACCCTGTGCAGCATATCCAAGAGTTCACCAGCCATCTTCATGGTGCCACTACGTTCTCAAAGGTCGACCTCGTAAAGGCCTATCATCAGATTCCGGTAGAGCCTGCGGTCATCCCGAAGACCGCCATCACAACACCTTTCGGCCTGTTCGAGTATGTCCGCATGCCATTTGGCCTCCGGAACGCGGCCCAGAGATTCCAGCGCTTCATGGACCAGGAGCACGAATCACACCTGCGTCAACTGTTCCAGAGTCTCCAGGAATTAGGGGTCGTCATAAATTCTGCGAAGTGCGAGTTCGGCGTACACAGCATAGATTTTCTTGGTCATCACATCAACTCGGATGGGATGACGCCACTCCGCAAGATGGTGCAAGCTATTGACGATTTCCCCGGCCACAAACTCATCGCAAGCTCCGCCAATTCCTTGGGTTGGTCAATTTTTATCGAAGATTCCTTCCTGGCTGTGCACGTCTACTTGCCCCACATTTCGACCTCCTTTCTGGCACTAAGCGTTCCAGTAAAACAGTCGTGTGGACAGCTGAGGCTGAGCAAGCGTTTCAGCAGGTTAAAAAGATGTCCGAGGCTACGCTGCTCGCTCATCCTATCCCAAACGCACCGACGTACCTCGTGGTTGACGCCTCAAGTGTGGTAGTAGGCGCAGCCCTGCATCAACTCGACGATCAAGGCCAGCCCGTCCCATTGAATTTTTTTCTCTCGCAAGCTTACGGCTACGGAGAAACGGTACAGCACTTTCGGCCGCGAGCTGCTTGCTGCTGTCTACGTAACCATAATGCACTTCCGCCATTTCCTCGAGGGACACCCTTCACCGTTTTCACGGACCATAAGCCGCTGACTTTCTTCATCAAATCCTCCAGCGCGTCGCTTTCACCTCGTGAGATCCGGCATCTCGCTTTCATCAGCGAGTTTATCATCGACGTTCGCCACATTTCTGGCCAATCCAACCAAGTAGCCGATGCGCTGTCGCGTCTCGATGTATCGGCGGTCACATCATCTCCACCTCCAGCCATTGACTATGCTGCCCTTGCTCTGGCACAGGCTGATGATCCGGAACGCAAGCAGCTCTGCGCGACGCCGAACAACCTAACCATCAAAATAGTCCCATTGCCTGTCGGCGCTCAACCCCTTCTCTGTGACACTTCGACGGGAACGGCCAGACCGTATGTCCCTCAGTCTTTTCGACGCCAGGTCTTCGACGCGTTCCACTGCCTCGCCCAACCCGGTATACGCGCCATGCAGGGTCTTATCTCCACCCGTTTCCTGTGACCCAGCATGCAGAAGGACATACGTCACTGGACCCGCACATGTTTGACATGCCAACGAGCCAAAGTGCATTGTCACACGTCGTCGCCCTCCGCTGCCTTCCCCGTACCCGAAGCCCGTTTCCGGCACATCCACATCGACCTCGTCGGTCCCCTTCTACCTTCTTCGGGTAACACCTACCTTCTAACATGTGTTGACCGCTTTCCCCGATGGCCCGAAGCTTACCCCATTCCCGACATTACCGTCGCTTCTATCTGTGGTGCATTTCTCACCACATGGGTATCCCGGTTCGGTGCGCCAGCCACTATCACCACTGACCGCAGTCGCCAATTTACTTCCCGCCTTTTCGCCGCGCTATGCAGATTCCTGGGAGCCCAGCACCGTCTCACCACTGCATATCATCCCTGCTCTAACGGGCTCGTGGAGAGGCTCCATAGACAGCTCAAGGCAGCCCTGAAGACCTCTGAGTTTCAGGAACGTTGGTCCGAGCACTTGCCCCTGGTTCTGCTTGGTATCCGCAGCGCCATCAAAGACTGCGGTGTTTCCGCAGCAGATTTGCTGTACGGCGGCACCCTTCGCCTTCCCGGTTAATTCTTCGCTCCCGTCGCAACTCAGCCCCTGCCCGACCCGCAAGATTTTGCCACCCGGCTCTCCTCATTCTGTGCCACCCTGCGGGCGCCGTCTTACCGACCCTCATCCGATCGTCGCGTCTTTGTGCACCCAAAACCTGGCGACCACGACACATGTCTTTGTACGCTACGACGGCCATCGGCAGTCCCCGCAGAACCCATACGACGGCCCCTACCTCGTCCAAAATCGCCGTCCGAAATCCTTCACCCTCCTCATCAACGGGCGCTCCGAGGTGGTTTCAACGGATCGCGTTAAGCCCGCGTACATGGACATCCCGTCTTGCTCAACTTTTTGAGCCCCCGTCTCTTCGGTTCCGTCCCCCGTGACTCCGGTTTCGTCCCCGTCTCGCCGGGTGCACTGGGACTCGAAACCGCCTACCTGCCTTCCGCTTTAGACTATTTTTGTGTGCTCGCTCTCCGTGCTTCTAGAGGGGGGAGCCTGTAGCGCCACTGCCATTTAACGATGGTCACGGTCCTCGAGGACTGCTTCTTCTCTCTCGGGCTGTCAGTTCTTTTGGGGCAGTGCCGAATGGCACCGCGCAGTAAACACTATTTTCCCCTTCTGTCGGAGTTTAGTGTGGACTCGTTTACTCAAGCTTCCACATTGGCTTGATGATTACGTGAGAGATTTCGAAGTGTTCCCTCCTAACTATGCGGCATTTCTAAAGGATAGAAACAGTCATGGCGGTGGTGTATTTATTTGTGTACGCAATTATGTGCGCGTTGAGGAAATCCAGAGTAATTTTGACAACTGTCAGTCTGTATGGTGTCCTCTCTTGTCGAAAGGGAAATCCATTGCACTGTGTTCTTTTTACCGTCCGCAAGCGAGGAATGTTTGAGAAATGCGTGTGACCAAGTATCTTTTATCTCCGATAATATTCTGTTAACATGCGGTGATTTTAACTTGCAAGATTTCAAGTGGTGTACTATCGGAAATGAGAGATTGAATAATTCACCTGCTTACCGAGTTTTTGATGAGATGCTATCTATGCATTCTTTGCACCAATTTGTTCCCCCCCCCCCCATCTTCCGACACGCGGCTCCAATATTTTAGATTTACCACTGTGTAACTGTGACGAAATTATTAGTGATGTTTCTGTCTTCCCGGGCCTCTCGGATCACGAATGTGTGACTGCTAGTGTTGCTAGTGGTGACTCACGTCTTCTGGAAGACCACTGACCATCTATCCATGAAAAACACCCAAGAAGCGCAGAATCCGAAATTGCTAGAACTCTATAGACCTGACTCACTCTAGAGTAGTACCAAATCAGCATCAGAGAAAAACTTTCTTGTATAGCAGGGCTGATTTTAGGGCTAGGAATCTGGTAGCTAATTACCCTGATTTAGAAACATTATGGAAATCCGAATGTGTTGACTTTCTGTGGAAGCATTTTTGATATATACTGACCAGCCTTGTTCTGGGATATGTACCGACACGGAAAATTAAGCACAAACGCAAATGCAATAATCCCTATTTTACGAGGAATATAAAAACGTTGACAGGCGGAAATCGGCAGCCCTCTCCGCGTTCAAAAAGGACGGCAGTGCTTTGAACTATGAGAAGATAAAAACGATATCTAAATGTATTCGGAACGTGATTCGTAAAAAGAAGCCGACATATTTTGAAAGAGTTAAGTCAAATTTGGGGGCAAGTGAAAGCTATTGTGGAAGTACATAAAATCTATAAAACAAGGTACCCTTGGGCATTCCTGCAATTAAAACGCCTCACGATCTTATCGATAACGATCTTGCTAAGGCTTGTACCGTAAGTGACTGTTTTCGGTCTGTGTTTTGCTCCCCTGATGTAGCTTCACACCCTCAGTACAACGTACACATTGTGGAGCCCATGCCACCTGTAACCCTGTCGAAAAACGGTATTTTTAGTCAACTTTGCAAGTTGAATGTTAAGAAGAGTAGCGGACCTGACGGGATTTCCCCGATTGTCTTTAAAAAATGCTCTCATGCTGTTGTCGATTATTTATTTATTCTTTTCTCACGCTCATTTGAATCTGGTAGGATTCAATCAGAATCAGAATGGAAATCCGCCAATGTTGTGCCAATTTTCAAATCTGGCGACAAAGAGAATTACCGTCCAGTGTCTATCCTGAGTATTTCTGGCAAGATATTGGAGCATATGATATATTCAAATATCATGAGCCATTTGTCACACAATTATTATCTTTCGACGGCCCAGCACGATTTTCGTAGTAAGTATTCATGCACTTCTCAGCTAACCTGCTTTTATCACGACCTGGCTTATAACTTTGACAGAAACAAATTCACACTGGTCGTGTATTTATTGATTTTAGGAAAGCGTTCGACACAGCAGATCATAATTTATTATTGTTTAAACTGTCTTCCTTAAGCTTAGACGCAAAAGTTTTCAACTGGCTTACCCATCATTTTGAATGCCTGAGACAATGTGCAGTTATTAACGGAGTGAATTCGCCTTCGACTGTTTTTACGTCGGGTGTTCCGCAATGATCTGTGCTATAGGTCCTCTTTTATTTTTAATTTTTATAAACGGTCTTGTCGGAGTTGTTGGTTCTTCCATAAGGTTATTTGCAGGTGACTGTGTAATTTATCGGCCCATAGACACGGTTCATGATGTTAATATTTTTAACGGTATTTAAGTAAAGTAGAATTATAGTACAAAGACTGGGGTATGAAACTGAATGCGGGCAAATGTAAAGCTATGTCGTTTTCTACTAGCATCAAAGTTTTAAACTATACATTGTGTAATTCTATTCTCGAAACGGTTGACGAATATAAATATCTAGGTGTCAAAATTCACAGAAGTCTTAAATGGGAAAAAACACATTGACATGATCATTTAAAAAGCTAGCAGCACACTTGGCTTTTTAGAAGAAATTGAAAGGGACATTAAGGAGATAGTCTATAAACCGTATGTTCGACCTATTTTGGAATACTCTAGCACGGTTTGGGATCCGCATGAGAATGGTTGTAAACAAAAACTTGAAAAAATTAAAAGTCAAACAACAAGGTTTGTGACAAATTCATATTCATCTTACTTTCGATCTGTGCATTTAAAATTCATGCTGGGATGGGTGTCTATGGAGTCTCGGAGAACACAAGCTCGGTTGAAATTTCTCCGTGATATTTATTTCGATCTTTCTGGCATTCCTTCTGGTAACTACTTGTTTCCTCCTAGTTTTATTTCTAAACACCTAGATCACGAACACAAGATTGAGCTTTACCGTTTCAGATCAACAATTTTTGAAAACTATTTTTTTTGTGTTAAAACTATCCCCGAGAGAAACAGCCTCCTTCGTGACTTAATTCGTTCGGCCTCCAATGACATCTTCTTGAAAAGAGTGCAAGAATTTCTGCTGCGTTAAATGCTGTTGTAATCTTATACCTTGAAAATATGTTCATTTGTATGTACTGTTATGTTCTCCTCTCCCCTACGTAGTGCCACTCATGTGGAATTGTAGGGTACATGAAATAAATAAATAAAAAAAGTTCCTTGAAGTCCAAGTTGAGAACCGCGAGAATAGTCGACTCACCGACCGGAGTGCTAGCAGACAGGGCAAGCACCGTGGAAAACAAAGAAATGTGAGCAGCTTGAATCGTCTTCCTATTCCAACCGTCTATTGCATTTGTGGCAGCATTTCTCACTCGACTGCAAACTGGGTAGGGCACATAATTTCTCCGTCAATAACCGTCGCAGGGCAATAATTTCACGCGTAATTTCAAGCGTATTTAGCCGCGGCTTATGCGTGATTTTTTTCTCACGGGCGCTCCGCGGCTTATCCACCGGTGCGGCTAATCTGATTACTATTTTTTTCTGGTATTTTTCCCATCCGGCAGTTTTAACGAAAGGGCTGACAATGTTTCTGGAACAGCACTGCCCTGCCGATGCACGAGCAGTGCGTAACAGGGGCGGGTCCACATTCGAGTAGATTGATCTTCCTGGTGCATTCCCCCAAGCAGCTTTAACGAAAGTGGTGACAGTGACTCACGTCTTCTGGAAGACCACTGACCATCTATCCATGAAAAACACCCAAGAAGCGCAGAATCCGAAATTGCTAGAACTCTATAGACCTGACTTCGTTTGTTGCACACTATGTTGACCCTGGAGTATGGACCACAGGGTTTATGGCCTCCTCTATGGTCTCCTTTGTCACGCAAATCAGTCGTTGCGTATTGCCCGCGGCTTATCTGCGAGTGCGGCTTATCTGCCAAAAAATTTTCAAAATGTTCCTAAGAACCCGTCCTGCGGCTGCGGTGCGGCTTACACGCGTGAAATTACGGTACTAGATGACAGAAAAGAGAAGCTAGTCGGTGGTAAGCCATGCTGTCGTTGTACACAAAAAGGCCACAGCGCCAGGGGCCCAAGAGGAAAATTACAGTGTTCCCGTTGTAGAGATTGGCACGCATCGGCAGTGCGTGACCCATCGTGGAGGCCCGAGAGCAAGCGCATGGTCAGCACCGAAACAAACAAGGCCACAAACGTGTTGGTCCCGGACGGACTAAACAGGAACAGTTCTCAGGTACCTCTACTTGCTTTTAGGTACTGGGCGACAGCCAACGGCAAGTACATCTACGTTCGTGAAATAATCGACGAAGGTAGCCAAGAGACTTTCATAAGGAAACACTTGACCGAACAGTGAAGTCTTCAAGGGAGCGACAACGTAGTCCTCACGCTCAACACTTTTGGATGCATGTCGAGTTTGAATCCCAAGCGATGTGACGTAGTGAAATGCCACATACAAAACCAGTTTTCACCGCCAGAATACCCCGTTTAAAGCAGGTGTTGTTCCTGATATACAGGGTGTCCTAGAAAACGTGTCATTGAATTATAATAAAAAAACTAACCCACCTAGAGTCAATGGCATTTGTTCTTACTGGGTTTTTGCCACCTCCTCATGTGAATGTCGTGCAACGTAAGTTTACTTATGTAAATTTTTCAGAGCTTAAGTCGGAAATTTGCCTAGTAATGGTCACTTTTTTACCCAACCAATGTGAAGAGCGTTTCAAATTTAGTCCAATTAATGTAAATTGACAGGGGTATTCAGGAACTATCCCATCGGAAAAAATAGCCGAACATCATGCTCTACGGAGGTCGCACAGAATAGCGCACGATGAATTTTTCAGCGCAATCCTTGTCAGTCCGACGAAAGGAGGTTGGAAACCCAGCCCTCCCCGACATCGCAGAAAGAGATAAAACGGGCACGGCTTATCACGTCCGACTTTCGCTGGGATAATGCTTTCCCTCTCCCAATTTTAGGAACTGTCACTTTTTCTACTATCACTCTGTGGGCTGGCTTCGGAACCTCCTTTGGTATCACTGCGAGCGATGCGCTCAAAAACTCGTCGCGCGCTATGGTCCGGTGCTCCGAAAAGCATGATATTCGGCTATTTTTTCCGAAGGGATAGCTCGTAAATACCACTGTCAATTATCATGAATTTGACTGAATTCGGCACGCTCTTCATATTGGTGGGGTAAAAAAGTGACTTTTACTTGGCAAATTCCCGAGTTCAGTTCGCAAATATTTACATAATTAAACTTGTAGTACATCACATTTACATTAGGAGGTGGAAAAAAACCTAATAAGAACAAATGCTCTTGACCGCATGATTCTAGATGGCGTAGTTTTTTTATTATAATTCAATGACACGTTTTCTGGGACACCCTGTATGCAGGGATGTACTCTGGGCGCCCACTGACATTGACATCGCGCAGAATATCAAAACTAGAGGGCGCCGATGACTTATTGTTCCCCAACGTTCAGGACATGCAAGGAATTAATCTGCTTCAGGAGGCAGATCAGCTGTAGAAATAGTAACAGGAAAAATTTTGCGTTGCAGTCATCACGAATGCCTTATCGCAGTTAAAACAAAATGGGATAGACATTTCAAAGTCCCACCTCAACATCTGGTACTGAATGTGCAACCTTGAATGCTGTGACCTGCGTACTCAGAGCCGAGTGCACCTCTAACGACGATATGGCCAACTCACTGCGGAAGTTGTGGAAATTGAATCACATCGGCGTTGTGAATAATTCGTCAGGGAAGAACATAAACGACGGAATCAAAAAAGAAGAAAGGAAGAAAAGCAATTCAAACATGGTCAAGAAAGCGAACTGAGCTACTCGGTTGCCCTGCCTCTGGAAGGTTTCAGGAGAGAGCTTATCTAATAACCGATAAATGGCGGAATGTTGTTTGAAGAGCTTATTTACCGTACATAATGAGACGAAAATGCATGCATTACATATGATTTGTACTTGTATCCTACTGGACTCTCTATTGTCTTAAAAGCGAGTTTCCACATTACCGTGACGAAAATGCATCGAAAAAGTTTGATCCTCAGAAAAATCGTCCATAATTTCAGTTGTCCATATTAACGAGGCACGATTGTAGTCGATATAAGTAAAACATTTTCGAAAATTTCCGGCTTCTTCGGCTATGGTGAATATGGGTCAGAAACAGAGGGAAGATGTCGAAAGGAAAATAAGGAAGGCCGAGGGAAGTCCGGTGTCCCGGAAACTGGCAGAACTCGCCTCATTCAGGCATGCGCAGGAGCCGAAGCAGTACACGAGTGCTGCGAGACCCAGCGGGTTAACACGGCCCTGAACTCAGCCTTCCGAGTCGCGTGTGAATGCACGCGAGCTCTCCAGCCCATCAATGGCCACCCTGATGGTGCTTGCTCTCAGAATATTATTATATTGTCTCTAGCGTAGCTAGTTTAGCGTTAACATTTCTGGACACTGTAGGAAGGAGGGCGAGGTAGGGAGATAACCTTCGGGAGAGGTCCTTTTCTCTGTCTCGTTCCCATTGCCAGTAGTTCATCATGCAATGTCGAATTGACGTCATTGAATATAGGAAACCAGATCGGGAGGACGGTGTCGCCTCCAATTAAAGTGAGCTAGATGTACGGACGACCCTGGAGAGCTCTCACAAGGGTCAACGGTCACACCAACTACGTAAAGCTACGTTGCTATTTTTTAAGCGACACAAGTAAATACTAGCTGAAGAAACTTTTATTGTCTTGGAAAGCATGGCAAAGTGCACACAGCAAGATTCCTTTTTTCATTTAAGAGTACGTAAAATAGCCCGTTCTTGCAATTTCCAAATGTTACACGACGTATTCTAAAGCTTTGAAGAATGCACGTGTTCGTAGTGTGTATTCAACGCTGGGAAGTCTTCCCACGGATTTTCAGCGGAACGCGTTGCACAGTTAAGTCCAACGCTGAGCTAAAGTCACTGCTGTTATCATAGGGGTCAGTTGTCCCATATGAAGTATGGAAATAGCCACGTCCCTCAACTGGTGCAGCGACTGACAGCGCAATCTATATGGGCAAGTAGGTGTTTCAGTAGCTTTTTAACAACATGTTAGAGATGGTGTAATGACGTACAGCTACTTTTTACATTTAACATGGCGGTCAATCAGCCAGTAAAGGCTAGCTTGCACGTATCCTACACAGCTAGGACAGACGTGAAAATATAAAATGTGAAGCGTAAGGTAATAGGTTCTTCACTGCTGCTCTGTTTCTTTGTTTTGCATACGCCCTTCCAGTGGTATTCCATACGGTACTCCTCCAAAATAACGATTACGAGAAAATGCAGTTGAGACAAGTTGCTCCTGCCAGTATGGCAGCCTGCCCTGTTACTGGGGCGTAATGCCACACTTGACGACCTACGGGCAGATGTTTTTTAAAAACTGTTTTTGAAATACGGCTTTATTTTAATATGTGCGTGGTATAACCAAAATATCGTACTAAAATCAAGCGTTGGTCTCATCAGCTTGACGAAAATACTTTCCTCACAGCAAAATACTCGTAAGTATTGTGACAACTCTCCCCCCGACCTCCCCTAATAGGTGCAAACTGCAGACACGTCGTCGTCGTCAAAGTACATCCCTCTCTCTCCAGTGCTCCATGTCTGCATGTACTGCGCCATAGCAGACGGCCCGGCCGTTCTCATGATAACGTGAAGCTTCGAAAGTATTGTTGTCAATTTCTACATACAACATGTCTTTGCAAGCAGGGCAAATTTCGGTTTGGGCGGCTCCCGTGTGCGTTTGCCAGCAGCGGCGGCGATGCGTCTTGGGTGAGCAACTTTGCGAGGCAATGCCTGATGACTGCGGGAGTGGTGAAGTGTTTCTTATGTTTTTTTTTATTTGTTCCTCGCAAAAACACAAAGATGAATCTCTGTGAAATCAATGTTCAAGGGGCGTACTATCAAATGCAATTGGTCCCATTTTTTTAATCAAAACCACTTCCGTGTGCGATTGGTGACTGAACATGTGGTAAAAAGGAATATTTCTGAAATTCATGAATTTTCTCTGCGCGCCAAGTCTGCGCGCCTCAAAATATTTTAACACGTTCTGTGCCTCCTACACAAATTAATTAAGTAAATATGAAAAAAAAATCGAAACTTCTGAAAAAATATACCAGAAGTTAAGTTTTCTCGGGGCATAAATACTTCATAAAAGGTGTGGATCAGCCTTCAAAGCGTATTGGAATGAAAGTATTATGCTTTGCCTTCACTCAGAAGAGATTTTGTTGAAATTTGCGCAAAAGCGCATGGGAACAATGAGCCACAGGTTTTTTTAAAGACATCTGGGAGGGTTGAGCGCAATCACTGGTGCGTTTGGCATAGAATGACCTATATGTCGATCTGAGCCACCCGCAGCAACGTCTGCGAGCACCACACCACAATCGAAGTGCGTGCCATCTCGTGAGAGGTAGAAGGACAGTGGCTTAGGATTAGCCTCGTTTTGTGCTGAGGGCTATCTGGTACAATGCCCTTCACAAATCTCGCGGTACAGACACCGTCAAGTAAGAATCGCATTTTTATTTCAGGATATTGACGTAGACGACGAACCGACATCCTCGCACCCAAGTACTGTTGTGAACAGACAACAGATAGATGTGAGTATTATCTATATAACGTATATTTACACATGTGTATTTTGCTCTTGTAATACAAGGCGACGTAATTACCTGCCCATTACCATAAAATAAATAAATAGCGACTCTAGGAACACCAAGAAGAGCGCGGAAGCAAAACTCTCACGCAGAGCTGAGAATTTTAAATTACAGGCGAAAAATTGCACTAGACTGGAAGGTTTCTGGATTTGCCACAATTGTTTACGATGCAGCGAGTTCCGCAATGTTAGATTGCCTCTGGGAGATTAGTATCGTTGCAACACCACCATTTACTGACGTTAATCCTCAGACTACCGCTGAGGATGTTCCGCATTCATCAATTCTGCTCCACTGGTGCGTCTTGCGTGGGGGACTTACATTTTACAGAAATACACATATGTCTTGTGAGGGGGAAACCAGCCGGTCTTCTCAGGGTAGCTTGTAATCGTCATCATCGGGCTGAACTGTTTGATATGCTTGGTTTGCGGATTCTTTGGCTGTGCTGTAATGCCGAATAAACACGGTTTCTTCCCGTCCGAATCCTTCTTAACAGTTGAGGCTTTGTATGTAATTGTCCCTTCTATGTTGTTCCAGCCTCAGGACATCAGTTCTTTCTGTTCCTTCTTAACAGTTTGGTGGAGGTTCGCATCGCACCTCGAGTCCTGAGTTTATACTAGCTGCTCCTTCGTCCATATCTCCGTCTCCCGTTCTCGCATTTCTTCATGACGCACCTTCGTTCTCGGAGGCTCGTACTCAGGATGCCGGAGCCAGCGTGATCCTCCGGTTTTCTTGGGGACTGGAAAGCAGGATATTGAAGACTGGCTCGCGTCCTACGACCGCGTGAGCTCACGCAACAGACGGGACGATCCTACTAA
This sequence comes from Ornithodoros turicata, assembly GCF_037126465.1. Classification (NCBI taxonomy): domain Eukaryota; kingdom Metazoa; phylum Arthropoda; class Arachnida; order Ixodida; family Argasidae; genus Ornithodoros; species Ornithodoros turicata. Next base: position 195,484,939 of record NC_088201.1, on the reverse strand, counting down.
ACTGAATAACATCGTATTCTGCCTCACCGACCTCGCGAGCATTTGGTTAGAAAATCACGAAGCGAAGTTCGAGATCTGGGCTATCTTTTACAGTAGTGTTCGCGATTTGTTTGGCAGCGCGGCGATTAGGAAGCATTACTGAAACCACACCAAAAGCATCGCTGAAAAGGTCTTCCAGTACATTGTTCTGAAGGAACCTTCCACCGTCGCCAGTGTGATCGAGGGGTGCAGATCGCTTCTAGAGGAACGGAGCTCGCGCAGCCTGCGCGGCGCGTCATTTCGCGCTGCCCAACCGTGCCTGGTACCTCGAGCCTTCCGGACATGGCAGCACTCCGAATGCTTGTTCGTCAACTGATTCGCGAGGAGTTGTCTTACGTAGTGCAGCGACCAACTCAAATTGAAACCTGTCCACCACCTGCGCAACCTGAATCTTACTGCCTGCAGCCTTTGATACGAGACGAGGTGGCGGCTGCGCTGAGGCAGGACTGCACTACGACACCTCGTCCGTCCTACGGTGATCTCCTGTGCTCATCACCCGGCTGGACTCCGTCGCAGCCGGTCTCACCGCCGCATATAGAGCCTATATCTTCTCTCTTTACTTCCATGCCGTAACCACCACCTGTCAGTTATCGGCCGCAATGACTGCGCCCTGAAGCATGCATACACATACACATAGGCGGCCAAACTGCCCAATTTTGTCGGAGACGCCAGCGGGGCATCAAAACTCTGGGTACATTCTTTGCTTACGCCTTTCGTGCACGTCCAACAGCTGATGACATGCTGTTGGACCGCGATGACTACGTCGGCTCCAGAGCGAACTTTTCCCGGGACCCACCATGTTATCCGCTTCCTCAGCGACGACGTTCAGTCTCACCTTTATTGGCTGGTCCCCAGCACGTTCCGCACTGCGTCTGCGGACGCCTTCAGCGCGGGCAAACCGCTAGTTGCGGTCCGGGGAAGGGGGCAGACTCCACTGTTCTAGGAGCCTCAAACTCATCCGTATTCTCCCCACAATGTCGTGGATGTTGTTCTCGATGGGATATGTGTACAGGCTTTGATAGGCACTGGTGCTGCTTCATCCGTGATCACGTTGGACATGGCTCGGCGCTTGCGAAAACTGGTGACCCCCTTTTCTGGACCATTTTCTGGACCATTAATGCCATGTGTTACTGGGGAACCAATTTTGCCCATTGCTCGTTCTACAGCTCGCGTACAGCTCGAAGGCAATTGGTATTCCGTCGATTTTTTGGTCTGCTTCATGCTGTAGTGACATGATTATTCGCTGTGACTTTTTGAGTGCGATCTCAGCCGTCATAATCTGCGCGTAGCAAAACATTTCGTTGTCTCCTTTCCCAACGTATGATGTTGACGACTCGCCCCCTCCAGGTCAGCAAGTTTCTCTTTGTGAAGACGTTGTCCTACCCGGGCGGACAACTTGCATCATTCACGTACTGTTGATCCCGTCATCATGGCTCGCTGAAGTCATCATCACGCACGAAAGTCCCTGTCTTGCCAAGAAATTTGGGTTGTGTCTTATAGCCTTTGTCGTGTGGAAAACGGCTGTATACCTCTCTCGCTGACAAAGGAAACCGCCTTGCTACGCGCTAGGATCGTTTTGGTGGCTTGTGAAGCGGTGACGCCGTCCGCGTTGCTCTTGCCAGTGCGAAGGTAGATAGAGGCACCTTGGAGAACGAGCCCATCTCTGCATCTGATATCGCCACACTTGAAGCGAAGACCGTTGTCCCCTTGCCTCAGGAGCATGGAATGAAGCTACTGAACATTCTCTTCCGTTACGCTTCATTTTTTTTTTTTTTGGGCGACTCTCCTCTTGAATCAGCCACGCACGTGAAGCACCGCACAGACACTGGAACGACCCCACCTACTGAGACAACGATCGTTCCATGTTCTGACAGCTGACCGGGATGTCATTGAGAAAGAGGTACAGAACATTCGGTCACGAAAGATTATCCGACCCTTCAACAGTCCCTGGGCGTCTCCGGTTGTTTTGGTCCGAAGAAAGATGGCAGTGTAAGCTTTTGCGTTGACTACCGAAGACTCAACAAGGTAACAAAGCGGGACGTGTACCCTATGCCCGCATCGATGACACCATGAACTGCTTTCACGAGGCAATCTAGTCCTCTTCACTCGACCTGCGGTCCGGGTATTGGTAAATCCGCATGTCTGAAGATGATATTAAGGAAACCGCGTTTGCCACGCCGGACGGCCTCTATGAGTTTCTTGTGATGCCCTTCGGCTTGTGCAACGCTCCCGCCTAGTTTGAACGAATCATGGACACTGTTTTGCGTGGACTACGGTGGCACATATGCCTGTGTTACTGTGACAATATTACCATATGTGCTTCTACCCTCGAAGACCGCATCTCACGCATTTCTTCAGTGCACGACTACATTTCAACCGCTGGTTGCCAGATGAATCGAAAAGAAAAAATGTTCCTTTGGCTTCCGGAACATAAAAGTCCTTGGCCACCAAGTTTCACGAGAAGGCATATCTGCAGACCCAGACAAAGACCGCGCGGTTTTGGACTTCCTAGTTCCAAAGAACACCAAAGAACTGCGAAGCTTCTTGGGGCTTTGTTCTTACTTTCGCCGTTTCATTCGAAAGTTCTGCGACCTTGATGCACCACTTACCAAGTTTCTACGCGGTGACACTCCCTTTGTCTGGACTCCTCAGTGTGAAAAGGCTTTCGGCAGCATGCAGATTGCTTTGCCTTCGGCGCCCGTCCTTTCGCACATCGATCCCCAGTTGGTTGCCGAGATTCATACTGACGCTAGTGGATATAGTATCGGTACAGTTCTCGCAGAGCGTTGTCCCTCGGCGTCTCATACCTCTATGGCAGACCCTTCGCGATCATCACGGATAACCATGCGTTCTGCTGGCTCTGGATCCTGAAAGACCCCTGTGGCCCTCTGGGTGGTTGGGCTCTCCGCTTGCAAGAATACGACTTGGTCGTCAAACACAAATGTGGGAGGAAACACACTGATACTGATGCACTTTCTCGGTGCCCTCTACCTCCAGATCCTACTCCCTCGAGCAGCGGTTCGCTACTCATGATATGTCCCCTGAGTTCCGCCGACCCGGCTTCGCTCCGCTTAGCTCAAATCCGGGATCCGTATTACTCGACGTTTATGCGTCAGCTGTATGGCACACAGCCTTTCACTAACACGAAATTTCAACCCAAAGTCCAGCAGTGCGCCTTATTCGATGGGCTCCTGTAGAAGCGTAATTATTCCTCTACGGGTCAACGTTTCCTCCTCCCTGTGCCTGTCCCCTACCGGTTCCAAGTTGTTCATGCCCTGCACGACGATCCGACGTCAGGATATCTTGGATTCTTCAAGACACGTGAACGGGTTCGGCATAGATATTTGTAACCGCGATTATACACTCTCAGAAAGAAACCAGATAGTAAGGGTCAAAAATCGTCAAATTTTTTACCCATATTCTAAGGGTCAACACCTTACGCATAAAAGTATGACGGATAGTAAGCGTAAAAAATCATCAAATTTTTTACCCCTATTTTAAGCGGTGTTCGATGCCGGTTATTCTATGGGCTGTGTGGCTACCCTTGTGATACCGCTTACTGCACCTAAAAACACCACATAGTATGCGTCAAACCTGAGCACCGTAGACGTCACGTGACCTCACGGTCCTCGTATAGGCAACGGCTGCAATTCTGAAATGACCTGCAATGCGGTTTTCCGGCGGCTGTTCTGGAAAAGGGTATGTAGTTCCCGATTGTCAAAAGCATCAGAAAGAAGTTTCCAGAGCAGTAGACGGAAAATCGGATTGCCTGTCAATTTTGCATTCCAGCTATTGCCTGCCCAAGGGACGCTGACATCACGCGGCGCCTAAGGTTCCCAGATATGATGCGTACTGTGAGGCATTCTGGGGGTGCAATTCTCTGTGGAAAGACGGCATACCATGCGAAATTGTTTCATAGGAAAAAAGAACAGCTGCTACAACAGGATCTCGATGATACCAATCTCACAGGGCATGAAAAAACAGTTGGTATCATCCGAGACTCGTCAGCAGTACCACATAGGTGCACGAAGCATGTATACGGACGGAAGCCCGTTCACTTTTATATGCTATCGCTTAAAAGATATCCATGGTATAGGCATAGCTTGTTGCTCATCCAAAATACTTGGCAATTGACAGTGCGCCACAATAGCTATGCCCACTGCACTGCAAAATCGTATGACACAGACAAACCCATCCATCACGTAAATAACAAATATAAAAGGCACGTTCTTGCGCAAGGCAAGCACGTTCTTGCGCAAGGCAAGCAATATACAAGAGTTCTCGCGACAGTCAAAAGGAAAATAAGAAGCACGAGTGCATCACTTGAACCGGGTTCATCGTCTCACTATAGCCCGCGTACGCCGCTATCTCATTTAAATCAAAACATCTAAATACGTGAAAGTGTTTCCCACATCGTTAGTAGCACGCATTTAAACCGTAATGCAACAAAAATTCGCCAAATAATTCCACTTTATTGTAGGAAAGAGCCCAGAATAATAGATACATGGATGTGTTTATAGAATATTGCACCTACTGCCTGGAAATGATGTGGCATCAGCTGCACGTGACCAAACATAAAAAAATGGGAACAGCATACTAGCCATAAACCAACAGATTACAACACCTGCAATATTTTAGAGAATTATGAAATGACATTTGTGCATCTTCACAACACTTCAACACAACAAAATATAAATTGTAGACTAGCTATATGAGCTAGTAATTGAACTAAATTACGTTTATAATGGAAAAACATTTAATGAGCGTTATATCACAGGTTGAGGCATCGGGGTACACAGAATATCAGACATATACAAAAAGAAATCCATAGCAGACAGGTCATAAACTAATTATATATAGGGTGATTCCATGCCGGATCAGGCAGAGTGGTCCGGTCGACCTCTTCAATTTTTTTGTTTCAAACACATATTAAAGCCTTGGCCCTAGGAGGCATATTGGCGCTGAAAGTAGTTGAAAATAATTGGTGGGTATTTTTAATGAATTATCATTCAGATGTGAGCTTCCTACGCAGCTTGATGCCACGCATCTGCAAACTATTTGACATACTCAGCTTATCACTTTTTGTTTTTCACGTATTGTCTGGGGTGGGTAGCATTGAATCCTAAGTTGTGAAGATCCTAAGATTTGCCTTCGAGGAGATAAAAAATCGAAAATTTGCCTCATTTGTAAAATATGGTACGTTTTGGGAACCTCACAACTCGTCCCCCAGTTGTGATACCCGAAAGTAATCTACATCATTGTGTTCGTCTCGAAATGTCCTTTCTTCGCATAGCGAGTACGTCGTATTGTGAATTGGGGCAACGCCCCCAATAGGCTTTTTGTGAGGGAGATCTACGAAAAATGCGTAAATTCGACACCGCGCATCCCATATATTACTACTCGTAATATCGTTCATTTTGCTCGCAAGCGTTCATCATGGCTATTCTTAGCAAGAGGCAATATGGCAATAGTTTAGGTGAGACATGAGACCATGAACAGTGAACGGTATAGTAGTAGCTTATTCGAAAAGGAAACACGAGTCTACGTCTAGCGGTCATGCCTAATATTTTGCACAGTTTATTCTGAACGTATTCAATGCGAACGTAGCGTGTCTCTCGTGTTTGTCCTCGTTCCTGTTTGGATGCATCGAAGTCATCACGTATCAACCTGCCCATCTAGTAACGAACGTATTCAATGTGTTCATCCCATAGCAACTGTTCGTTGAAGATGACACTCAAACATTTGATGCATTTGACAATATCAACAGGACTATTCTCTTTATTTAGACTAACACCCCTGTTTTTGGTCGAAATATGATTGCTTCAGTTTTACTACTATTAATGCGTGAAGAGTTTAAATTAACCCATTTTTCCAAGTTGCAAAGCATCTCGTTAGCAGTAGTGGCTATTACATCAATATCAGAGCCACTGGAAAACACGCTTGCATTGTCCGCATACGAAATATATTTATCGGTATATATATATATATTTATCTATCTGGTATATATCTCTGGTATATATATCTATTTATCTGGTATATATCTATCGGTATCTCAACTGGGAGCCGAGTTGTGAGGTTCCCAAAACGTACCATATTTTACAAATGAGGCAAATTTGCGATTTTTTTATCTCCTCAAAGGCAAACCTTAGGATCTCCACAACTTACAATGCAATGCTACCCACCCCAGACAATATGTAAAAAAAGGTGTTAAATAGTTATGAAGATACGTGGCGTCAAACCGCGTTGGAAACGCAATGGTCGAGATGTCCACATCAGAATGATAGTTCATTAAAATAGAACCACCGATTATTTTCAGCTACTTTCAGCGCCAATATGCCTCCTAAGGACGAGGTTTTAATATATGATTGAAAGAAAAAAGATTCACCACCGTGCATGATTCGGCGTGAAATCACCGTATAATAACTGAAGTATACAGGGTGTTCAAACTTAAGCTTTCACTAGCACTTTATAAATAGGCGAACAAAAGAAAACTGGCTACATAATTAGCAGCAGCTGTTTCTTACACAAGTAGCCTAAAGTTATCATCTGGTTTCCTGTCATCGCAGTATTTGCGTAGCGCTCGTGAAAGTTTAATTTTGAACACCCTATAGTTCCGTGTATTGCAGACGTTGCATTTATCGAGCAACGCATCATTACTCATGAAGCAGTCAAAACTTACAAGTCATCTTTACAGGTGAGTTGTACTGGTTGTACATGCGTGAGGGAGTAGAGTCTTGTGTATTTCTTCCCAGAATGTGTCGCACAGTAGAAATTTTAGGAGCACCACCTAGTGCAGCTGAGGGTGCATGCGTGTTATTATGCAGTCCAGCATGGCTACGAATAGCATGTCGTATCCTGTTCCTTGGGATGCTGGACATAGAAGTTTATTGTCATGAGCGCAAAATAATGTGCTTACTGATATTGTCAAATGGCTACGCATGTCCGTTCAACAGTAGATTCCAAAGATATGGTATTGCATTTCAATGAGAAAGCTAATCTCGAAAATGTGCTAGCGTCATAATACGTGATGCAGATAAGGTCTTCTTCGCCAGACCTGGGTCATCTCCATAGACCTCCCACATGAAATGGTGACAGGCTGGCAAACATAGCATTCTGAAATCTTTCTCATCCTTTAAGTAGCATTCAACTAATTTTGTTAGACCCGTAAATTATTTTATCATGTCATTGATGTGATCTGTGATACTGTCACATGGGTGCACGTGTCTGTGCAGCAGTATATATCGCGGAAGTGATACTGTTTCTAGCGTTTAAATGGGAAAGCTAATCTCGTAAATATGGTAACGCCGTAATAAATCATGCCGATGAGGTGCTCTTTGCCAGACCTGAGTCCATCCCCGCAGAGGCCGCTTACATGAAATAGTCATAAACGTAACATGGACTTCAAAAACCACTTACTATAACTGGGAACACTCTAGTCCTTTAAGATAACAGTTAACTGAATAATGTTAGACGCGTAACTCATTTCAGCTGTCTAAGAAGTGGCGTTCGACACATGTTTTGCAGCACCACCACAACCACCACCTGCACCACGTTATCGAATATCGTGACCATCAGAAAATCGATTTGCTTCATGTCAACACATCATGCTGCGGTATAATCAGCAATAATCGTCCGAACTCCTATTACAAGAACGGATTGAGGAATCGTTAACAAAGATGCTTCAACGCCCATCCAAGAAAAACGAGAACAAAAAGAGTATCACCTGGTGGACAATGGGCGTACGCATACGAATTTGTAGCGCGGAGATAGCGCGGAGAATCACAACTGCTCAAGCAGCGTCGTCCGCGTGCGACGTTGTCTCGTTCGATGCCATCTCTTCCTGTGATAAGTTTGACACAAATGAAATATGAAATTAAAAAAAACTACAGACATCCAGCGCAAAATGTGACAACTTACATTTGCTAGACCGTGCATGATATGAGACCGTGAGACGCCAGAAGCCAGAGTGACCGTTAACGAAGCGAAAGAAAAGACGCTTTGCACACGGAACCATGCACGTGTTCTCAGAAGGCAGGGCCCGTATAACAATTGAAAAACAATAAGCGTCAATATAGGCGTAAATGGATAATATGAGACTCCAGAAGCCAGAGTGACCGTTAACCAAGCGAAAGGAAAGACGCTTTCCACACGGAACCATGCACGTGTTCTCAGAAGGCAGGGCCGGTGTATAACAATTGAAAAACAATATGCGTCAATATAGGCGTAAAGAGCTAATACTCCAACGCAGAGCTTCAGTTTATCCGTCAAGACGAAATCGTATGCGTCAGGATATAAGAGTAAATCATGTCCTCCGTCCCATTTACGCATAAAACTGCGCCCTTTACGCTTACAGCGAGCGCGTTTACGGGTACTAGGAATAAAACATAGCTTGACGGATACGGCGTCTGCAATTTTGTCGAACTTTACGCTAAGTAAGGGTAAGCGTAAATTTATCCGTTTCGTTTCTGAGAGTGTACTGATCGGTCTTGAACTACGTCACCGCGTGCCGACCCTGTCAGCAACGGATCCCTTCCCCTCCCCCACATACGGGTCTGCTGCACCCTTTGCTGCTCCTGAAGCTCCCTTTCCGCGAGTCGGCATTGATCTATTCGGCCCTCTACCGTTACATCGAGATGGCCCCGCTTCCCACTCTGAGGAAATAGCCGATTTCTCCACCAACAATATTTCGCTTTGTCATGGCGTCCCTCGTTACCTGGTGAACGACCGCGGCCGCGCATTTCTCGTGAAGCTATCCAAGACATCATCTCTGCCTGTTCAGTGATACACGCGCCATCCTCGGGCTACGTTCCGCAGACAAACAGCCTCAATGAGCCCTTCCACCACACGCTGGCCGATTTGCTGTCGTTCTACGTCTCGGCTGACCACACCAACTGGGACTGCCTATTGCTATTCATGGCGTTTGCCTACAACGCCGCTGTACAATCGACTACGAACTTGAGTCCTTTTCATCTGGTGTTTGCCCGTGACCTGTTCTCTATGAACGGCACCATCTTCTCCTACGTCCCCGAAACGGGGGTCAACCTCACATTGGCTGAAGCGCTATCGCGCGCCGAAGAGTGTCGGCGCGCGATAGGAAAGGCATGAGGAAATAATTGGCTTCCTTTCTAACTTTTTTTCTGCAAAGTCACAAGAGTACCAAGAGAGTCACAAGAGCACCAGTGCTTCGTCTGTGTTTTGTTTGTCTTTGTCCCCTGCATTGGGGTTTTATCGCTTTTAGAATGTAGCACCCAACAGCCCTGTTTTTATCACTTTTTAAGTCACAAGGCCATAACATTCGAAAAAAAAATATGAATAAAACATCAAGCGAATGACTAGCAGTCTGCAAAGTTTGAAGCACCAGGGGTGTGATCTCGCATTTTTGAGACTCGATCGAAATGTGTAGCGATTGCTAAATTCACACTGCAGTTGACCATGCCCTGCGGATATCATTGACGTTACGCACTCGTATTTATGGTCGTGGTCTCACTATGCTCCTTTGGCCTGGTGCTTAAAAATCAGTCACCAAGGGGCGACACCACCCCATCTAAATGTTGTCCAGCAGCAGCACAGCTATCTGTAAAGAGGTTCATTGCAAAATTCGTACTCCCAAAATAGCCATTCCGACTTGTGTTTCCCCACAAGCCTATTATTGATTCACAAAGGTGAAGGTGAAATGTTTTCAGGAGGGATGAATCGTTTCCGTTCTTTCGAGATCCATGCAATACGAAGTACCCGAGTACTACGCTGTGAGTCAGTATCAGGTGATGCACCACGAATCATTTTAGAAAATTGACGTAATCGGCAACGTTAAAGTTAGTTTCTTCTCTCTTGTTTTGATTTTCTCCTTCTTTTTGCAAGAAGCAAAAAAAGGAAGAAAATGTTGTGTTGATATGGCGTATTTACAACTTCAACTCATGATAACAAATTTCCTGCGCCGTGCTTTTTCTGGTGATTGTTTCTCGTTTTTGACATTGTTATTGTAACGCTCTGTATGCGTGGCGCACTCTATCCTCATACGAAGCTGGTACGGGACTCGAACCGGCGTTACCTCTCATTCTCGGCGTCGAGCTGTTTTTTAGCAGCTGTCGGACGATGCATTCCTTTCTAGAAGGTTCGCAAAATAAGATCAGCATTTGTAGAATACAAGGCTTATTATCAGTCACAATTAGTGTTGGGAATCGGGATATCCGAAGTCCCGGATCCCGGCGACTTGCGTTTCGAAGTCCCGCGATTCCTACCGGAAGGTCCCGGGATATCGTGAGGGGAAATATGACAGGAAAATAAAATACTTGTAGGCCATCAGTCACAGACTGGCTCCTGTGTAGGGAAACGACACTTTTTATGACCGGAGTTGGCAGAGGACCGCCGCTGCCTATACGAGCGTACGGATATTTGCTGAGGGTCATTTCTTCTTGCGCAGAAGCTGAACGAGCCTTCAATTTGGCAGCCTGTAATTTCACAAAAGTTCGTTCCGAACAGCAGCACACCACCGTCGAAGCTCTGTGCTTTCTCATGTCCTGTGTTAATCATTGTAGAATGTGATAAGCACGCAGCGATGGTGTTTGGTCTTTCCATTCGTCTTTTTTGTTGCTGTTCGTCATTGAAACGAAGCGTTACACCGTTTGCGGAAATTATAAAGTAATATGTCCTGTTACATGAAGTGTAGCGGGACTCGCCTTCTTTCCACGTGCAAAAGGGAAATGCGCGTGAATAGAAAAGGAGTGGCATTTTCACAGCTGGGAAGAAAAACGAAAACTTGTAAGAATTTCGCTGTCACTATTTTACAAATGTTGCATGTTGCATTTTGTTGTTGTAGTGTTTTGCTCGTTCTTAGCAGTCTTGGGAAGTAACTTAGTTACAAGTAACTACGAGGGGCATTCAAGTCAAACCGGGAATTTTCATTTTTCGCAAACGTAAAGTGATCTTACAGGCGAGAAATTAGTTTTATTCTTCAACGTAATCTCCCTCTGCACTAATGCACTTGTCCCAGCGTTTCACGAGGGCTTCGATGCCAGAAGCGTAGAAATATTTACCGGCGCGCAGCCATGACCGGACCGCATTCTTAACTTCCTCGTCGCAGCTGAAGTGGCGGCCCCCAAGGAACGCCTTCAGCGGCCCGAAGAGATGGAAATCCCTGGGGGCGAGGTCTGGACTGTAAGGGGGATGTGGCAGCCAAGTTTCTGTAAGGTTGCGTGTCGTGAGATGCGCGGTATGCGGGCGTGCATTGTCCTGTTGGAGGAGGATTCCTTTGGTGATGAGGCCCGGCCACTTTTGCTTCAGCGCCTTATGCACATCCCTGAGAACCTGACAATAATATGCAGTATTGATGGTGGTACCACTGGGCAGAAAATCAACATGAACAAAGCCAGCCTTTCCCAGAAAACCGTAGCCGTGACCTTACCCGCAGACGGGGTGCTTGGGAACTTCTTTGGAGCTGGCGAACCTTTACTCTACCACTGTTATTATGCGCGTTTATACTCAGGAGTGAAATTGTGAACCCACGTTTCATCACACGTGATGATCCGATTAAGGAACGGCTGTCCTTCAGTGTCGAAACGGTACCTTAGCTTTGGGAGATTTCCAGTCTTCTCTGCCAGCCAAACACTGAGAGCTGCCTCGGGACCCAACGGTCACTAACTTGGAGGTGTTCATGAATGATAGTGCCCAACGTTCACACAGAAAGGCCCGTCTTTTGACCCAGTTCGAGACATGTTATCCGTCGGTCCTTGAGGATCAGGCGCTGCACAAGTTGGATGTTCTCAGGAACACTGACACTGGACTCTGAGCCGCCCCAGCCGGGATCGTCCTGCACTGATGTACGGCCATCTCGGAACCGTTTGCACCGCTCAAATGCTTTGCTGCGGCTAAGTGTATCGTGGCCACACTGAGCCTGAAGTCTTCTGTGAATTTCAGATGACTTTACGCCTTCATTCACGAGAAACTTCATGACAATTCGCTGTTCGATGTGCGCGGTCACCTCGTTGTCGGCCGTCTTGTCCAGCACGTGTCTTCTGTTTTGCACAAACTTTGGACCACCACGTGATGAACGTGGAGGCCTGTCGCGTGTGAAAATCACGAAAAAGTAGTAGCGGGAGCCATTTGTACACTCAGAAGACAGAAATTCACGGTTTGACTTACAAAACAGACAGTTACAAAAAATATAACTATTGACTGTAACTAGTTACTGGTACGGGAAATGTAACTTTTAACTGTAACTAGGTACTTTTCTGGGTAACTACTTACAGTAACTAGTTAATGCTTTTCGAAATCTCAGATCTTACATTTCGGAGTCACCTCGCTTCACACTACATTTGTCTTCTCTTTTCCTTTTTCTCTTTTTAACGACTCTTTCACCGCCTCTGCGATAATGCTGTAGTTCCTTACTCTCAAAACAATAAGGACTGCCATCTTTGAAGAATATAAACGTGGCAGAGCCTAGGATGCCACTGAAAAGAAGCATGTGTCATATGACCGCCTTGAGTTTCTACTCGCGAATGAAACAACGGAAATCAGGACGGGACAAAGAAGAATTGTATAGGAGTACGAGGTATTCGAGAGGTGGAAAGAAGGCAGACACAGCACCCTAGCTGTCCGGAATGATTTCCCAATTATAAGAAGAATATTCGTTAAATATAATACCGGCATTCCCTCCAGCGCCGCAGTTGAGCCAAGGTAAATATAGATGGTAGCGAAGCTTGCATTGGCCACCACGTCTTCAAGGGCGGCCATGATAAAGACCGTCAGCGCCATCCATCCGTTGCGGGGCAAACTACAAATTCCGTCATAATAGCGTCACCTGGTACGTCACCATTAGGTATAACGCGGAGCGGGCGCTTGCGCTGCGCGTGCGTGCGTTCCATCGCGATGTCGAGCCGCGGAATGTCAGAACCGCTGTTGGAAGCAAATCCAAGAGCAAAAACTCAAACAATTTGTAAACAGAGAAGAATCAACACTAGCGACATGCGTGCAACAAAGGACACAGGAGACCAAGTGGGGGCTTGCTTTCTTTTATCACAGGTAAATTTGCCATGCCGTTGTAAACAGTATAAATACCCACATGAGACAATTGATGTTCTGAGGCTGGAACACAGTGACTTTTCAGTGACTTCCATCTTTCATCATAAATACCCATGACAGAATAATGTGCAAAATAACCAGTATGACAGTCCATGTACTGAATAAGCACGAAAGGATAATGTACAAATTCTAGCAAACACAGGTGGGGCCCAGGACCTTAATGTCCAATGCATGCTGCTATAGCTGTCCTCATGTACATCTGGATTTTTCCACATATCTCTCGTACAAAGAAGGTGGAAGTGAACATATTTGCACTTGAAGATCACATTTTATAATATATGCATACTGTGTGGTGCTATGTCTGCCCACAGTTTTTGGCACTGTAACGAATGCTATGGGGGAATAAGAAGGCACAAGTCCATTGGCTGATTTTAGAAGTCTGTGATACTTTATCTTGCAAAACAGGCACAACAGTATCAGCTTCCAGCAATGACAACCTTGTTCAGTGTGTACACATCCTGCTGATGACTACTTCTACTTTGATTACAACATCATTTTTGTATTAAAGGAATGTCAAAGCATCGACAATGTTCTGTGCTTCTGCTATTTTGTGCACATTTTGCCATGTGGTGTAGATTTGCAAGCTGCACAAGGTGCTTAGCCCTGCATATAACTGCTCCTACATACTTGCACACAACTACTGAACTCAGCGCAGGATTCAAAATATAAAATTACGTGCTAGGGATCTATGTACACAGGTATACACTTAATACGTATCAAACAATAGGCAAACTGCTGAAGATTCAAAATAGAAAATGGATGCTAGGTATCTATGTACACAGGTGTTCAAACACTAAACATATAAATAATTGGCACAGACTACTGAACTCTGCATGGCTGTCAAAATACAAATAACACAGTAAGGAGCTATGTGCAAAAGTGCAGTTTGACAAATCGTATGCTTCACAGGAATAAAAGAATTACAAGAGATCATGTGTAATCTAGGTTACAACTGAAAGCACTGGATAGACAACAGAACCACGCATGTGTGCATGTGCTCATGATGGCCAATCCAATCATATTGTTATTCGTGATCTCCCACAAGAATAAATGATTTTTCCTATCTCAAAGGAAACGACTTACCTAATTAATGATACCTATACTCAGCTCTTATCTTCCTTTGTACGGAACCCGATATTACAAAACTAGCGGACGGACATCTCGGTGTAGGGGAGCGGACAATTGTTCACCGGAGAATTGCTCATCGAACAGTTGCTCACCACAGAACCACAGCCGTAGCAATCGGGAGGGGGGCGAGAGGCGCAGCCAGCCCGAGCACACTCGCTGAAGAGGGTGCAAAACAGAACAGAACAGTACAGTCAAAACAGAACAGCCCTGGCAGGTTGGCTGGACAGTATGAAGCGGGAATGAAAATAATTTAAATTTACGATGTAGCAGTGCAAATAAGCGTTCTTCTCTTTGGTTAGAGAGCTTCTGAAGGCAGTGTGTGAGTGAGAGAGAGAGATGGGGGGCTTCAGGTTTATCCTGCTCTGGGCGAGAACTCGTTCGCGACAGACAATTGCTCCGCGCCTCTTTCACCGCACTCACATTTTAATTTTATTACTCGTTTACGGCGCTCATATACATACTTGACTTCATCTTAGCTGAACCATTTTTTTTTAGGTTTGTAAGTTGCTTCAAATATATCTAGGAAATCCACCAGTGAAGAGGGTGAGGTGAGAGGTTGTGCACTTGCAGGCACGCATGAAGCGCATTTGTCAGAACAACCTTCAGTACCCGCGTCCATAGGGCTTTCCTATACGATTTTTTTTTTTTTGCAAGGGAGAGCAGCGTGCTTCCAGGGGGCAAAGCGTGAAACCACCTCACCTCATTTCCTGGAGACGCACGCTGCGGACTGTACGGGTGTTCACCGGTTCATATTATATTATAACATTTGAAAGTAATTGTGACCCACGAATAAAAAGTGCACAATTTTCACAAGTGACATTGCCCCCTCTCTTGATACGCCCGTGGCTGCGTCATCAGGATCTTCCAAGACTCAAGCCATGTGGAGATGCACCCCTTCTGAAGCCTTTGCGAAAATTAAAATAACCAACGCCTGGTTTCAGAAGCAAAAGGTTTGTTTGGAAGCCGAGCTTTCTTTGTCCACGAGAAAGGTCTAGAACTCGCAGGGAAGCAAAACTCGCAAGATGTCAAGGAAGCATGCGTGCTGTTGACGCCGGACATCCGTAATTAAAACCCAGACACTGAGGGACACACAAACGACACGTCGTGTTGTGACGGGATCCACGTCGGCTTCGTTCCTTGCATCGGCACAACGGTCCCAGTTCCAAAATGAAAATGAGGAAGACTACCGTGTACAAATCCGCGAGGAATGGGCGCTACCAAATATACTTAAATAGTTAACACACGCCTGCAGATGCGAAACATTAATGAACAATAAACGCTGTACGCCATTGAATGAGGAACATAAAAGCACTAACATTCACTGTATCGCTTGCATTGTGCGGATTGCGTCTGCGCTTTCTGTTTAAATAATCTGTCTTATACTTTGCGGAGGTTCCTGAGGTTCCGACTTCACGCTCGCTGTTCATGGGTATCCTAGGGTGTAGTTCTGAACCCAACCTGGATGCTATAGTATTTTCCTATTGCTAGTCAGCCAAAGATAATGATTTCAGGGTCTTACGGCGCGAGACAACTGTGAATGGCAAGGCAAATATTTCCCAGTTGTTCTCTCATACTTTGTGTGTCTGCGAACCATACGTATCTTCAGCAGAAGAGGAGCTGTAAGGGCAATGAAACAATGAATGAGTGGCTGTACAGCTTTTATCGTCCATAAACATAAGAAAATATGTAGGGGAGAAAACCCTGTAAAACCCGTGAGTCATCAACAGTAGCAAAATACAAGCATACAGAGAACGATATAGCTAGCGAACTTGTGCAGTGAATGACATCGCTTATATGCTACTCATCAATTTGACACTGTAGATTTCATTCTCCATTACACATGCAAATAACAAAACAGTCTCCGAATTTCAGAAAATTGGGAGAGCGAATGATAACACCAGGTAGCCGGCGATTTATTTCATAAGCTACCCACAACGCCTTTGTATTTTGCGTTGCTGACTCTCTGAGATCAGCCACATAACATTTTGTTCTGATCTACCTAAACCTTCCCTAGCCATTTAGCCCGCTGGTTATCCGTATCTTGCCTACTTATATCTGTATTTTTGGCCGCAAGGCGCCGCGGGACCCTTTTTTTTCGCCCACACATCCAGGTACCATTTTCCCTGGACTTTTTTCCCTACACCCAGATCTCATTGCACGCATTTCTCAGTGTTCAGACATATCGGTGTACGGGCATCTCGGCGCACGGACATTTCGGTGCACAAACGTGGCGACGCACGGACATTTGCGGAACATTTTTCGGTGCCGTGGTGCACTTCATGAGATATTGATCTATGACATTAATCTAACGACATGTTTCGTTGCGAGACTACGTCCCTCACTCTGTAAGTTGAAAACCAAAAGGCCGAAAAGTCGGAAGACGGAACTATCGAAAGACAGAAGCCGCCAAGAAATGAAAATTATGTTCGAAAAGTTAGAACAGCAGCAGAAGGTGGTTTCACAACCTTGGGCTGAGGAGAGATGTTAGGAACTAATGTTCTAAATGACTTTTATGCCATTTATAATTTTTTTACTGGAGTTGAGTTTATAGCTGTGGATACAGAGAGATCTTATTTCCGTAGAGTTATTTTAAAAATTGGGCTTTTACACGAATTCTTTTTCAACGTTTTTTTTTTAATTATTCACTTGGCCGACATCATCTTAGAGCTTCTTATTTTTCTGATTTTCTATAATTCTGCCCTGATTATTAGGGTGTGCTTTTCATTCTTCTCTCTTCTGTCCTTCTCCTTCTTAGGGTGTTTTTATTTTTAAAGCCTTTGAGCCTCGCACTCCTGATAGTTGGGCCCTATGATTTTCGGCCTTATGATTGCCACCTGTGTACATGCTAGATTTAGCATGTCAGAACCGCATATTTTGTTGTCTGTTTCGATTGGAAATTGAGTGACACCTGAGTACACCTGAACACCTTAAAGTACAACGAAGGCGAGTTCTGAGACATTTACATTGCAGATAATCTAATTTTATATTTGTGTCTGCCTAAAGCATGGTTCACACTAGTGCGTTCTGCTGCGTGTGGGCGCCTGAGTGCGTATGGTGCGTTGTAAGCAATTCGTTCCGCGGTTCACATACCTGCGTCCGAATGCATGCGTCACCAAACCGTAAACAGTCTCGCAGAGAGAAAATTGTGTATTTGAATTGTGTGAAAATTGTGTGAAATTTGTGTATATCAACATGTTTCGTTTAGTAAAAACTGCCAGTTGAGAGTAAGCAGTCGTCCTGTCTTCCTTCTTTGTCCGCGTCCTTGTGCTGCTTAATCAAGATGAATGTAGACCAACTACCCCGCCTCCACACACTCCTCGCAGAGAGAAACCTACTGCGCACGCTCGGAAGGCGGCCTCGCGATTCGTTCTCTGCTTGCGGGCTGGTGCGCGTTGGAAAAAGTTGAGCTCGGGCGAACTCCTTGCGTTCTGCTGCGGGAGGTCGCGCACGTATCTGTTGCCACGGTAACCAGCGCCCGAACGCATCCGCACGCAGCAGAACGCACTAGTGTGAACTATGCCTGACAGTGCAAAAACACTAGCATTCAACGAACGATATCGCTAGCAAAATTGTGCAGCGAATGATATCGCTTTTATGTTAGTGATCGAATGGCGAGTATGTTTCATTCTCTGTTAACATATTGAAAACACACACACAAAAAAAGACTGTCTCTCAACTTCAACAAATCGGGAGAGCAAATGATAACACCAGCCATTCGGTTGTGATGTGTTTCATGAGCCATGCGTAACCATGTGCCTTCTAGTTTTGGGCGCGCAGGAGTCTTTGCGGGATCGTTTTCCTATTTATTCGCTCCCGCTCAACAGGGGAACACTTTGTCCTACACACAATGTCAGCACACGCCCGCATGCATAGAAAACATATATCAATACGCCAGCGCACCAAGAAGTTCCTGCACCGGAGATGCCCTGCACAGACAAGCCGATCGTGCACAAGAAGCATAGGTTTTCCTATATGAAAGGAAACACCATCTACAACGAATGCTACATAATCTGAGCTGCTTTCTACCTTTGTTGGGGTATGCACGCTTTCTTTTTACTTTTTTCGCGCCTTTTTTTTTTCTCGTACGTCTTTTTGTTGTTGCACGGCTACCAGACCTAAAGGTTTCTCAGACAATCCACGGTGCAAACAGCCTGGAAACGACACAAGGAAGAATTCCCCACGATCCCCAACTTGATATGAGTGCTCCATAATATATGCACAATGCACAAGGGTTAAAAGAAGCATCTTTTCCCGTCTTCTTTCCCGCCTGCCCGGATTAACGGCCAATTACAATGCTCAATGGTAAAGCAGGATGTAGCATGGCAGGCATGACGTCAGCAGTCAACGACAGCACTCGAAAACACTGCAAAGTCGCAACCAAGCGCAGCTGAAAAAATCATGACGATACGTGGGTACTAGTGATTACCGAAAGGTCGTTTTTGCACGTGCAATCGAGACACCTAGAGTGATTATATCTTGATTGCAAATGCTCGAAGCATTCCGGAACTTTCAGGGATCTTTGTACGGGAACCTTTACGCACCCAGTGGACGAGCCACAGTTTATTAACAATGCGACATACCAAAAAATTTCTCCTGCTTTACCTCCCATCTTACGTTATAACAGAACGCGATGCCACAAGCCATACGTTGAAGCTTCCTTAAGTTTTCATGTCA
Organism: Ornithodoros turicata; assembly: GCF_037126465.1. Taxonomy (NCBI): domain Eukaryota; kingdom Metazoa; phylum Arthropoda; class Arachnida; order Ixodida; family Argasidae; genus Ornithodoros; species Ornithodoros turicata. The sequence goes on along the minus strand of NC_088201.1, from coordinate 195,466,021 downwards.
CCGTGGTACAAACTGCAGCTATAGTAGAGCAAAACGTAATGTTCGTGGCTACATGGCATAACAACTACGCTCTGTATCGAATAACGGAGAACGCTACCCACCTGCAGTACCTTTTAAATGACGCCACTATCTTGAAGAGCATGTATAGACGAGCGGCACAGTGTTCGTACAAAGCCGCCCAGTTTGGAACGAAGGAGTAGGACCGCAGCTTTAACATAGAATTTTTGGGGATGTTGAAAAGTTTTACATGATCTGAAACTGCTTAGTATAGTTCTTCAGAACCAGGTCTAGGTATGTAACGAGAACACGATATCGCCGTAGTGTAATTGCCAGTTCACCTGACCGGCAATCAGAGGGGTCCCGCCACCGACACTGCCTTATTTTTTCTCCATTGCCGTGTTCCAGGTAACTGCTAAGGTGTGGACGCTGTGTTTGTCTTAAATGTTTGTTCAGTTTGTTGCCACTCATGTTTCGTCAATTGTCATCCTTCATTTCATCCAATAATCTGCTCGAGCTAATTGTTTTGGACAGAACGATGTCGTACTTCACCGTGAATCACTTGACATGCTTCATGCTGTTTTTTTTACAGTGCTCCCACTCGGTTAAAACAAACAATTAACGTGTGTAAAAGAAGAGAGTCGGAGGGAATCATTTTACTTCGCGAGAAATAACTGGAGAGCGGTGAAGGAAATACTAAGGCAACGTGAGGCACAGTGAGACGAAAAACACGCATTTTCTTTGTTTTAGTAAAATGTAAAAGTTAATCAAAGCCAGAGAGGGAATAAGAAGAAACCTTACATCTTCATCCCTGCTGGTTTAACCTAATATTGCTTTATCCAAGCCACACCACAAGGAGGCGGATTTTCATGCAAATGCCTTTTCCTCTGCCTTATATATGGAACTTCGTACGCTCCTTCAGCGTTCTTGTGAACGGGAAAAATCCAGCCAAAAAACCTTCCCTGTCTGAAACAGAAGAAACACAATACAACACAATTCACATAAAAACAACTTCATTAGGGGATAATGGCTGGGGAGTTTCATCGCCAAGGGCGATACCTTATCCCATTGCTGTGGTGAAGCGGGGAATGAAATAACGAGCCGCAATACAATATGGGTCGAATAAATAATATACTCACTCATTACCGATATGATGCAATAGCCTTGAAGACTTGAAGAAGTATTACACAGGAAGAATCAAACATAATGCTGATATTTCTTTTTATTATTATTATTGGTAGTCACACACACAACTTATCAATGAATGTATATCAGAGGACGCGACTTTCAGTCAACGAAGACAGTCTTAATCAATACGATTACAATTCAATTTACGAACTATTCCTATACGTGACCACCATCCATGCGACACTAACAGTAGTAGGGTTTTAGTTCTGATAGATGTATGTAATTAATTGTGCAGAACAGAGAGTCTTGAAGACTATGGACCCCATAGAGGGACGATACAAATATAAGAGGAATTAAAATTAATATCAAAGGACACCGCATCTAGTTAAAGAAGATATTCTTAATCAATACGATTACATCCATGCCACAAGTTTTATTATAAAGAGTCGAAGATTCCTATACGTGGCCACCATCAGTGCGACACTAACAATAGTAGGGTTTTAATTTTAATTATATGTTCTGATGCATGTATCTAATTAATTGTGCAGAACAGATACCCTGGAAGACTATGGGTCTCATACAGGGACTACACAAATACAAGAGGAATTAAAATTTATATGAAAGGACTCCACATCTACTTAAAGTGATATTGTTAATCGATACGATCAGAATCCAAGTAATAAATAATAATAATTGCATACTCTGGTAGCGAATACTATTGACGGTTTACGTCGCGAGACAACTGAGATCATGAGCGACGCGATTACAAATCAGATCACAAGTGTTATTATAATAAGCCGAAGATTACTATACGTGACCACCGTCAATGTGATACTAACAATAGTAGGGTTTTAATTTTAATTACATGTCCTGATGGATGTATCTAATTAATGAGCCATTAAAGCCCAACTCTCTCTTACTGCTTTGCTTACCAGACGAAAGGTATCAGGCATGGCGTTCCTTCATAAGCTATGTTTTGGTCAACCTCTTCCTCACCCCACTTACCGTCAACCCTCTCACAACCCCAGCAGCAAAATGTACTGAAAGTCGAGTGCAATAGGGGTGGACGGTATGTGTCTTATCAATGTTCTTTAGTTTCACGAGTCTGTTCAAGGCCTTCCACCTATCCGTCCACCCCTATTGCACTCGACTTTCAGTACATTGTGCTGCTTGGGAAGGTATTTCCACGACTTGATCACCCGTACAAACGTAGCAAGTACTGACCACGTTTATCCGGAAACGCACATCTTCGTCTGGACGCCATTAATTAGCAATTGGAGCTAATTGGGACCCCCCACATTAATCAGCACCCTCCAGGGAGCCACCACACTAATTGGGGATCGTCTAACTCGTGTCCAGGCCAGTTGTGCGTTTCCAGATAATCGTGGTCATAAAAAAGAAAAAAATAGATAGAGATAGAGTGGAGAGAAGGAGTTCAGAGAAGATCAACGACGCCATCTTGAAGAAAGCGGTCCGGAACGGCCGCTGACCGCCGCCGGGCGACGGAGCACAGAGGCAGGTTGGAAAGCATCGCAGCTATGACCACCAGTTCCGGACATCCTGTGACATCAGCTGTGACGTCATCATGGCATGTCTGGGCAAGTTAGGACAGCTCTGGACATGCAAGGAGAAAAACACTCGTAATACAGAGGCTGGGAAAGCAAGAGTAAGTATGCAAACCATCAATAGCTAACTAGAAAATAGAATTAGTTACACAACAAATGATCCCACCACAACAGGAGCGCAGAAGGATGCGACTGCTCTATCCGACAGCCAGGCAGAGAACTGACTCTAATGGTTTTTTCCTCCTGTATAAAGCCCCACAGCTGCACTCCCTAGCGGTTACTTTCTCAACTAATCTCACAACAAAATTATTAAGAATCACGCCAGCGCTACTCCCGTTCCAAGGCAGAAGAAGATAGAAAATGGCGGGGATGCCCGGACAACAGCAACCAGCACCCGACGTGCACTGGCAGGAAAATCGCAAACAAAGCGGGAACAAAGTTGGCGAAAGCATTAGTTACACAGCAAATCATCTCACCACACCAGGAGCGCAGACCGATGCGATTGCTCACCACGCCAGCCAGAGAGAAACTGACTGGGGCGGCGAGCCGCGGCAGCTACGCATGCGCGCTCCTAGCGCCCTCTGGGGCGAGTACCTGCGAGAGGCTAAGAGAGAAGAGCATTCCTGCGCCCCCTGCTGGCCGTTCTCATTGGTCGTGACGTCATCCTATTGTCTCAGGGCTACCCTGCTTTTTTTTTCACACAGCCCACACAACTGGACAAGGTCAATCTGCAATGAAGCCATGGCATAACGTCATCATGCAGCTGCGTGGCTCAAGGACGCGTACGCTCTAGACAGGGGACCTGTTATCTATTGAATCACTATCCCAAGATTATTTCCTTTATTCGTCTGTAACGATTGAATAGGAAACTATTGCAGAAGAGCACCATGCATGAAAGCTGACCGTAGGAATTCCAAAGTCTTACTACATGAGACTTGCAAAAGAACAAGATATCCTAACACGTAACTCCATCAACGGCTAATAAGAGGACTAGCCACTCAACAAATCAACACAGAGTACGGGTAACAAGTAGCGCAGAACGACGCGTCTACTCCGTCCGACAGCCAGGCACAGAACTGAGTCGTAATGCTTTTTCTCCTCTATAAAGTCATGCATCTATCCCTCTTGCGGTTGATTTCTGAACTAATTTAATCGCGAAATTATTAAGAATAGCACTATTCCCATTCAGGGCAGCACTATCGTCAAGACAACAATGTTCCTTGTCAAAAAAGAAAAAAATACAAAGCGTCAACAAAGGAAAGCATGCATATCGGGGCATGTCAGAACACGTCAGGACAAATCGCACGACTGCTGAGCAACAGAGGAAAACAAAGAGACACTTGAACAGAATGAAAAAGACACTCACCATCATTTTTCACGTTCACAGCATTCCCTCATTGTAAATCCGCTCATCACAAAATCCACCTGCATGGTCGAACACCATTCACCAGTGATGCACCCCATCAGGGGCAGACAGAACCCCAGCGAAACTAAGCTCTTCCACTGACGGCCAACGCAATTGCCAGGAGCAGAATTAGCGTGCCCACACCCGACAGTGTCCAAGAGAGAAGTGAATCCTTGCGCCCCCTGCAGGCCGTTGTCATGGGTCGTAACGTCATCCTATTGTCTCAGGGCTACACTCTTTTTTCCACTGATGCTCCTTTGCACAAGGTCAATCTACAATGAAGCCATGGCATGACGTCATCATGCACCTGCGTGGCTCAAGGACGCGTGCGCTCTAGACAGGGGACCTGTTATTTATTGAATCACTATCCCTAGAATATTTCCTTTATTCTACTATAATGATTGCATAGGGAACTATTGCAGAAAAACACCATAGACAAAAGGAGATTGTAGCATTTCATTCTCAAAGTCTTACTGTACAGGGGAAAAAAATGGTTCAGCAAGACATGTCCATCCCAGCCAAGAGCCATGCACCTAACTGAATAATGACGCTTTGTTCCTCCTGAATAAAGTCACACACCTGTCCCCCTCACGGTTACTCTCTGAACTAAATGAATCGCAAAATTATTAAGAATAGCTCTACTCCCATTCAGGGCAGCACTATCGTCATCGTCAAGAATATTCCTTGTACAAAAAGAAAAAAAGAAAAAACTACATGTAGAAGGAAAGCATGTCAGAACAGGCCCAGGCATGTCAGCGCATGTTTGTCAGACAACAAGGGGGAAGAAGCGAAAAGAAACAAAGAAGAAAACCAGTATCTCTATTTCTAAACTATTTCTAAACTATTTCTAAGCACACGCACTCCTCTTATTCAAAAACAGTGCTCATCATAAATCCGTCCAGGGCAATACACAACATTTTTCTATTGCTACACTTTTTTCCAGTAACGGTCAATGCATTGCTACAGACTGCGTGACGCCATCACAACCTGTCAGAAGAAGAAGACAGCGGCAAAGACTCCTATTATTTATTGAATCGCAAGATTATGTTCTTTGTCCTACTCTTAATGACATTCATTCTTTCATTAAAATTCAACAAAAGAGCACCCTGCATATTAACGATTTTCACCCCAAAGGCTCATCATGGTCATCAGAATTACTGTAAACTACCACTGCTCTTTTAAAATAATAAGTGAGACCACTCAACATCACCTCCAGGCTTATGTAATACATGACCCTTTCTATGCTCATACATTCGTTGTCTGAGGCACACCTGCAAGCAAAAAGGCGCGAAAGCCGGGAGCAAAGTTCCATTCGCGCACGCCAAAGCACAAGACACAGAACGCCTTTACGGGAACAATGATGGCATTCACACGATATTAATGATTTTCTACCTTGCATTGCACTTTAGAAAAACTACCACAGAACTATAATTTTACGAGTCCATTAAAATTCTACTTTATATGGAAACTATAATTGCCCTATTACTTGGGTCGCTATTAATGAAGCGCTTCAATTTTTTCTCTCTTCCCATTTCAGCCTTGTCATGCAGGGAAGCAGACTCACATCCGAAATAATTAATTTACACTGAGGGTGCCGTACTTCAGGAATTCCTATACTGCGCTCAGATACAAGCATTTCTTCACGGATACCTTTAACAGCTGACTTCCTCAACATACCGAGCTCCTAACAACATCTAACAAACAATCAGAGAAACCCTCTTCTCAGCTGTAGCATGCGACTTTCTTCTGTGTAAAATCGGTGATTTGAGGAAGAGAGCAGCGAAAAATTGCGCGCACTTGTGCTTGACTTAAAAAAACCTGAAGCATATGCTAATAAACTAAGAAAAAGACACTCATGTCTGGTATCTGATAGTGCCACATACACAGAAGCATTGCCCTTGCGTAAAGAAAGCACAGGACAGGGATACACAAATTTCCTTAGGTGAGCAGGGAAAAGGCTTAGGACCTCAGGTCATCACACATCGCCACGCGGCTAGCACATGACACCAACAAGATACTAGTAGCGGCAAGAACTGCAACACTGCTAAACAAGTCCAGACATGACACGATGACGTCACAAATCAGTAAAAAAGTACATGCATGCACGCACAGAGGACAACGCATTAAACACACGGAGCGCTCAGGAATAATCGTAGCGTTACCGCACATCGCTACGAAGCTCAACGTCTAACACAAGACGACAGCAACAAGATATTAGCGAAGGGTAAAAATTGCAACACTACTGAACAATGATGGCATTCCCACGATATTAACGATTTTCTACCTTGCATTGCACTTTAGAAAAACTGCCACAAAACTATAATTTTACGAGTCCATTAAAATTCTACTTTATATGGAAACTATAATTGCCCTATTACTTGGATCGCTATTAATGAAGCGCTCCATTTTTTTCTCTCTTCCCATTTCAGCCTTGTCATGCAGTGAAGCAGACTCACATCCAAAATAATTAATTTACACTGAGGGTGCCGTACTTCAGGAATTCCTATCCTGCTCTCAGGTGCAAGCATTTCTTCACGGATACCTTTAACAGCTGACTTCCTCAACATACCGAGCTCCTAACAACATCTAACAAACAATCAGAGAAACCCTCTTCTCAGCTGTAGCATGCGACTTTCTTCTGCGTAAAATCGGTGATTTGAGGAAGAGAGCAGCGAAAAATTGCGCGCACTTGTGCTTGACTTAAAACACCTGAAGCATATGCTAATAAACTAAGAAAAAGACACTCATGTCTGGTATCTGATAGTGCCACATACACAGACGCATTGCCCTTGTGTAAAGAAAGCACAGGGCAGGGATACACAATTTTACTTAGGTGAGCAGGGAAAAGGCTTAAGACCTCAGGTCACCACACATCGCCACGCGGCTAGCACAACATGGCACCAACAAGATACTAGCAGCGGGAAGAACTGCAACACTGCTAAACAAGTCCAGACATGCCACGATGACGTCACAAATCAGTAAAAAAGCACACGCATGCACGCACAGAGGACAACGCATTAAACACACGGAGCGCTCAGGAATAATCGTAGCGTTACCGCACATCGCTACGAAGCTCAACGTCTAACACAAGACGACAGCAACAAGATATTAGCGAAGGGTAAAAATTGCAACACTACCGAATAACTCCAGTCATGCGACATCGCATAACAAACACTGCTCATCGGGGAAAAGGCCTAAGCCTGCGGCGGATCATCATAGAGCATACACAACTTCATTTTTTTCTATTTTGCGTAAACTAAACGCGGTCTGCTTGAAAAACGACGTACAAATTTTCATAGGGAGCAGAGAAATATAGAAATTTCTACGTCGTGCTCAGATACCAACATTTCTGCTCAAAAACCTGCAAAATTAAGCACTGCTTACTTCGTCAAGATATCGAACACCCAACAAAATCAAACAAACAACCCCACTTCCACTAATAGAACACTGTTCAGCTTTTACGCAGGAGGCTTTCTTCTACATAAAAGTAGAGAAAATAAGAAAAGAGCAGCGAAAAATTACACGCACTTTTGCTCGCATAGCTATAAGAGAGAAAAATAAATAAATGAATAAAATATCGACGCGCACGATAATAAACTGTGACAAAGACACCGATTTCTGCTATCAGATAATTATTGCATAATGCTAAATATTCATTTGCATTGTTCCTGCGTGAAGAAAGCACAGGACAGGGATACACAATTTATCTTAAGCGAGCAGGGAAAGTCACTTCTACTCGAACAGCTTAATACCATAAAGTCTGAATTTTTGCAAAGCAAATAAAGCTTGAACAGCGCTACGAACGTGACAGACACATGCTAACAAACAAACAAACAAACAAACACTTCTATTCATTTCTATTGATAAAGGCGTAAACCACACTACAAGAACAAAGAAGCTGCTTCAGGAAAGCGTATCAAATGCATCGCAACAGGACCGGCTCTCATAAAATAGCCGGCCGAAAACGAAGACTTCACCAGGTTCGCGAGGTAATTCTAGTAAAAACGCTCTCGGTCTATCCTACAGAATGCAATGCAAGAGCTACTACCCTTATTTTTTAAACCACTATTCCACGCAATAGTACATAAATGTATCCCTCGTGTCACATGAAAAGGCGCACACAAAATAACTTACTTGTCAAGTGGGATCCCTGGTTCAGAAACGCGCGCGCGCCCGCGCGCACGCATAGACACACACTTATATTTTCACACTCACAAACACAAAGTCTATTCTCACAACAACATAAATCCATATTATTCCTCAGGTCAACAATTATCCTACCATCGTCAAAAGATGGCTCACTCTTGTATGGGATCGCAAAGCGATAGGTCCTCGTTCCGGATGTAATAGGATATCGCCACTCGGCCGACGCGAACCAAAAAAGAAAGAAAGGAATGCGCGTTCGCTATACCTCCACAAAGAAAACGGTGCCGTGCTTCTACGCAGCGCTCATCATACAGGAGTGAATTGACTTCTTCGTTTTCCTTTTATTTTCTTGCACCCATATATTTTGCAAGAATACTATAGAGACCCAACAGAGCAGTGCGCTCCCATCAACACGCCTTGGGCTGACTTTCCACACCCGAAGCCTTTTCTGAATACATTCTGCTGGCGCTGGAATAAAAAGATTTATCGCCAGGGTACAACAATGTCAGCTTTGCTTCTGTTTAAGTGATAAAACAGTTCGCCCGAGCCGCGCCCCACGCGAGCCACACGCGGGCCCGTTCTCGCGACGCGACGCGCGCGATTCCCCGTGCGAGCACAACGCGGGCCCCGCGGTTTGGACGCGCGACGCGCGCGATCCGTTTCCCCGAGCAGGCACACTGTTTTATCACTTAAACGGAAGCAGAGCTGACATTGTTGTACCCTGGCGATAAATCTTTGTATTCCAGCGCCTGCAGAATGTATTCAGAAAAGGCTTCGGGTGTGTAAGGTCAGCCTCGCGAACCTGGTGAAGTCTTCGTTCTCGGCCGGCTATTTTATGAGAGCCGGTCCTGTTGCGATGCATTTGATGCGCTTTCCTGAAGCAGCTTGCTTTGTTTTTGTAGTGTGGTTTACGCCTTTATCAATAGAAATGAATAGAAGTGTTTGTTTGTCTGTCTGTCTGTCTGTCTGTTTGTTTGTTTGTTTGTCACGTTCGTAGCGCTGTTCCAGCTTTATTTGCTTTGCAAAAATTCAGACTTTATGGTATTAAGCTGTTCGAGTAGAAGTGACTTTCCCTGCTCGCTTAAGATAAATTGTGTATCCCTGTCCCGTGCTTTCTTCACGCAGGGACAATGCAAATGAGTATTTAGCATTATGCAATAATTATCTGATAGCAGAAATGGGTGTCTTTGTCACAGTTTATTATCGTGTGCGTCGATATTTTATTTATTTATTTATTTTTCTCTCTCATAGCTATGCGAGCAAAAGTGCGTGTAATTTTTCGCTGCTCTTTTCTTATTTTCTCTACTTTTATGTAGAAGAAAGCCTTCTGCGTAAAAGCTGAATAGTGTTCTATCAGTGGAAGTGGGGTTGTTTGTTTGATTTTGTTGAGTGTTCGATATCTTGACGAAGTAAGCAGTGCTTAATTTTGCAGGTTTTTGAGCAGAAATGTTTGTATCTGAGCACGGCGTAGAAATTTCTATATTTCTCTGTTCCCTAAGAAAATTTGTACGTCGTTTTCCAAGCAGACCGCGTTTAGTTTACGCAAAATAAAAAAAAATGAAGTTGTGTATGCTCTATGATGATCCGCCGCAGGCTTAGGCCTTTTCCCCGATGAGCAGTGTTTTGTATGCGATGTCGCATGACTGGACTTGTTCGGTAGTGTTGCAATTTTTACCCTTCGCTAATATCTTGTTGCTGTCGTCTTGTGTTAGACGTTGAGCTTCGTAGCGATGTGCGGTAACGCTACGATTATTCCTGAGCGCTCCGTGTGTTTAATGCGTTGTCCTCTGTGCGTGCATGCATGTACTTTTTTACTTATTTGTGACGTCATCGTGTCATGTCTGGACTTGTTTAGCAGTGTTGCAGTTCTTCTCGCTGCTAGTATCTTGTTGGTGTCATGTGCTAGCCGCGTGGCGATGTGTGGTGACCTGAGGTCTTAAGCCTTTTCCTTGCTCACCTAAGGAAATTTGTGTATCCCTGTCCTGTACTTTCTTTACGCAAGGGCAATGCTTCTGTGTATGTGGCACTATCAGATACCAGACATGAGTGCCTTTTTCTTAGTTTATTAGCATATGCTTCAGGTTTTTTAAATCAAGCACAAGTGCGCCCAATTTTTCGCTGCTCTCTTCCTCAAATCAGCGATTTTACGCAGAAGAAAGTCGCATGGTACAGCTAAGAAGAGGGTTTCTCTGATTGTTTGTTAGATGTTGTTAGGAGCTCGGTATGTTGAGGAAGTCAGCTGTTAAAGGTATCCGTGAAGAAGTGCTTGCATCTGAGCGCAGGATAGGAATTCCTGAAGTACGGCACCCTCAGTGTAAATTAATTATTTTGGATGTGAGTCTGCTTCACTGCATGACAAGACTGAAATGGGAAGAGAGAAAAAAATGGAGCGCTTCATTAATAGTGACCCAAGTAATAGGGCAATTATAGTTTCCATATAAAGTAGAATTTTGTTGGACTCGTAAAATTATAGTTTTGTGGTAGTTTTTCTAAAGTGCAATGCAAGGTAGAAAATCATTAATATCGTGTGAATGCCATCATTGTTCCCGTAAAGGCGTTCTGTGTCTTGTGCTTTGGCGTGTGCGAATGGAACTTTGCTCCCGGCTTTCGCGCCTTTTTGCTCGCAGGTGTGCCTCAGACAACGAATCTATGAGCATAGAAAGGGTCATGTATTACATAAGCCTGGAGGTGATGTTGAGTGGTCTCACTTATTATTTTAAAAGAGCAGTGGTAGTTTACTGTAATTCTAATGAGCATGATGAGCGTTTGGGATGAAAATCGTTAATATGCAGGGTGCTTTTTTGTTGAATTTTAATGAAAGAATGAATGTCATTAAGAGTAGGACAAAGAAAATAATCTTGTGATTCAATAAATAATAGGAGTCTTTGCCGCTGTCTTCTTCTTCAGACAGGATGTGATGACGTCACGCAGTGGAAGAGCTTAGTTTCGCTGGGGTTCTGTCTGCCCCTGACGGGGTGCGGATGTGTGGTTCATCACTGGTGAATGGTGTTCGACCATGCAGGTGGATTTTGTGATGAGCGGATTTACAATGAGTGAATGCTGTGAACGTGAAAAATGATGGTGAGTGTCTGTGTTCAAGTGTCTCTTTGTTTTCCTCTGTTGCTCAGCAGTCGTGCGATTTGTCCTGACGTGTTCTGACATGCCCCGATATGCATGCTTCCCTTTGTTGACAACAATTTGTTGTCTTGACAATAGTGCTGCCCTGAATGGGAATAGTGCTATTCTTAATAATTTCGCGATTAAATTAGTTCAGAAACCAACCGCAAGAGGGATAGATGCATGACTTTATAGAGGAGAAAAAGCATTACGACTCAGTTCCGTGCCTGGCTGTCGGACGGAGTAGACGCGTCGTTCTGCGCTCCTTGTTACCCGTACTCTCTGTTGATTTGTTGAGTGCCTAGTCCTCTTATTAGCCGTTGATGGAGTTACGTGTTAGGATATTTTGTTCTTTTGCAAGTCTCATTTAGTAAGACTTTGGAATTCCTACGGTCAGCTTTCATGCATGGTGCTCTTCTGCAATAGTTTCCTATTCAATCGTTACAGACGAATAAAGGAAATAATCTTGGGATAGTGATTCAATAGATAACTGGTCCCCTCTCTATAGCGTACGTGTCCTTGAGCCACGCAGCTGCATGACGACGTTATGCCATGGCTTCATTGCAGATTGACCTTGTCCAGTTGTGTGGGCTGTGTGAAAAAAGAAAAAGCAGGGTAGCCCTGAGACAATAGGATGACGTCACGACCAATGAGAACGGCCAGCAGGGGGCGCAGGAATGCTCTTCTCTCTTAGCCTCTCGCAGGTGGGACCAGCTCCGGTGGCGCAGCGGTAACGCGTGCGCTTGGAGACTGGGAGGTCCGCGGTTCGAATCCGCGGGCCGGCTGTGCCGTCTGGGGTTTTTCCTGGGTTTCCCTCAGATGTGTAGTAGGCGTATGCCGGCACAGTTCCCCTGAAGTCGGCCCATGGACGCAGCTATCCTCCCCCCGAGCGGATTCCGCTCGGTCTTCCACTTCACCCTTTCCTCTCCTCCTCTCCACCACATTTCCCTTCCCGAGAAACATGCCGCCTAATCAGGCAGGCAGACCTCTCGGGTTCCTCCCAACGACACTCCTCCTCCTCCTCCTCCTCGCAGGTGGTCGCCCCAGAGGGCGCTAGGAGCGCGCATGCGTAGCTGCCGCGGCGCGCCGCCCCAGTCAGTTTCTCTCTGGCTGTCGTGGTGGACAGTCGCATCGGTCTGCGCTCCTGCTGTGGTGAGCTGATTTGCTGTGTAACTAATGCTTTCGCCAACTTTGTTCCCGCTTTGTTTGCGATTTTCCTGCCAGTGCATGTCGGGTGCTGGTTGCTGTTGTCCGGGCATCCCCACCATTTTCTATCTTCTTCTGCCTTGGAACGGGAGTAGCGCTGGCGTGATTCTTAATAATTTTGTTGTGAGATTAGTTGAGAAAGTAACCGCTAGGGGGTGCAGCTGTGGGGCTTTATATAGGAGAAAAAAACCATTACGAGTCAGTTCTCTGCCTGGCTGTCGGGTAGAGCAGTCGCATCGTTCTGCGCTCCTGTTGTGGTGGGATCATTTGTTGTGTAACTAATTCTATTTTCTAGTTAGCTATTGATGGTTTGCATATTTACTCTTGCTTTCCCAGCCTCTGTATTACGAGTGTTTTTCTCCTTGCATATCCAGAGCTGTCCTAACTTGCCCAGACATGCCATGATGACGTCACAGCTGACGTCGCAGGATGTCCGGAACTGGTGGTCATAGCTGCGATGCTTTCCAACCTGCCTCTGTGCTCCGTCGCCCGGTGGCGGTCAGCGGCCGTTCCGGACTGCTTTCTTCAAGATGGCGTCGTTGACCTTCAACTGAACTCCTTCTCTCCACTCTATCTCTATCTATTTTTTTCTTTTTTATGACCACGATTATCCGGAAACGCACAACTGGTCTGGACACGAGTTAGACGATCCCCAATTAGCATGGTGGCTCCCTGGAGGGTGCTGATTAATGTGGGGGGTCCCAATTAGCTCTAATTGCTAATTAATGGCGTCCAGACGAAGATGTGCGTTTCCGGATAAACGTGGTCAGCCCAAGCAGCACACAATATTGGACCCATATTGGCTGGTCATTGGCGATACGGGTCCAATATGGGACCCGTTTCGCCAAGATTTTCCCCATATTGGCTGAAAATGGGCAATATGGGCCCCATATTGCCCAGTTTCAGCCAATATGGGGGAAATCCTGGCAATATGGGCCCCATATTGCCCACTTTGAGCCAATATTGGGAAAATCTTGGGAATATGGGCCCCATATTGCACGCGTACACCCCATTTTGACTGAACAGGGTACGTAGCCTTGTTGCACAAATGCCCAAGCAGCACGGCAAGATTGAACGTTGAAGCGTGTGAAATACCCTATTCACTACATCGTTACATTCAAAGACTTCCCGCAGATGATACACATTGTTCGAAACAGTCAACGTACTTGGCATTCCCAACGTAAAGTTCGCTAGAGTTCGACACCTCAACATTCCACGTCATGAAAGTCGCCGCCATCTTCCTTCGCGATGCCAATGCCAATCGGTCGAGCAGACTGTGAGCAAGCGAGTTGTTTGAGCGTAATCACGCGTCCTACAACTAATGCGCATGCGCGACAGCCCGAACGGACGTTTTATAAGGCTAAAATGTCGCTGGGTGCTGTAATGGTAACGAAATTGCGGCAGGTCAAGTAAAAAACACAATGTTTGATAAGAAGGGATGGCTATTCTGTAAAGTTAGGTGATTTCAAGTTGCTGCAAGCAGTGTAAATTGCTCTGGCGTGTGTCCGTCACCGCCACGAAAGTGTTTCGCTGCTTTGTATTCTCGGAGCGGGTGTGGAAACTGTTAGTCCACAGAATATTGCGATCTCAATGAAGGCTTCTGAGGGATCTTAGGTATTGGCAGTTCTGTGGGACTGCTTGTGATCTTCAGCGCGGGCGTAGCACCTGTTCTTCGTTTTTTTGTGTGTTTGGGCAATGCCGTGTTTCTTTCCTTTTTTTCGTTCTTTTTTTTTGCAGTGATGTGAACGTGGATCAATTAGATCCGCAGAAATAAAAAAAGCAAAAATCATACAAAAGTAGTGAATATTATACAGCATAATGCTTTATTATTACACGGGCTCCCCGTAGGTGTTATCACAGAAATATTGGCAATATTGGCGCAAAATGGGCTTGCCAATATGGGCAGCCCATATTGGTCCAATATGGAGCCTGGTTGCACTCCCCATATTGGTCCAATATTGGCAGCCCATATTGGGCCAATATTGGCAATCTTGGCAGCCCATATGGGTCCAATATTGGACCAATATTGGCGTGCTGCTTGGGAGTACTTACTACTTACAAAGTACTTGCTCCATCTACGCGAACAAAAAAAATTCCGCTACTTTCGGCACCAGCACATGGTATCAAACTGGAATGACCTTCCTGTTCCTGCTAACATTGCACCAGAAGAAAATATATCGTCATTTATTTCCAAGTGCTATGTTCATTTTCACAACGAATGAATTTTTGTTTTGAGTGAACGAACTTTGTGTATTTCTGTGTACATAGTTTTTGGTATTTGTCTTTTTTTGGTTACAAAACCTCCACCCTTTATGTAAACCCTTTCAGCGACCTCCAAACGGATATCATCGCCGCATGCGACTCTCTTTGTGCCTCTGGCCAGAGTGTGCGGCTACAGTGGGTTCCCAGCCACATAGTCCTCAGTGGGAACTCTCGAGCGGACGCCTTCGCGAGGCGTGCCCACCAAGACGTCGGCCCGCCAGCTAGTATGCCGCTCACATCGTCCGCCTGTCTTATAAAGATCCGCGAGTGGTGTGCCTCCGAAATGCGTCGCTCTGTCGAAGACGCTGTACGCTCCAATGCGTATATCCAGTCCATAGACCCGGCAATGCAATTCGCCTCATACCAGCAGCTCGTCCGCGCAGAAGAAGCGCTGCTGCATCGGCTCCGATTCAACGTCGCATATACACCGCAATACTTGTGCAGGGTCGGAAAGCGTCGCTCAGCTAGCTGCGCTACCTCTGGCGCAGTAGCAGACGTCGAGCAACTCCTACTAACCTGCTCGGAGTACTCTGCAGCCCGCGCTGTCCTCGCCAATCGCCTCCAACGCCTGGGATACGGCTCGCTCTCACTGGCCGTGCTTCTCGGCCCCGTCGCACGCCAACAGCAGGGAGCCGTTACAAGGGCTCTCCTGCAATACTTACAGGACACCCAGCTGAGTGTTACGCTGTAAACTGAGAACCGCGGCCCTGAGCACTCGCCCCCACTGCGAAGAAGCCGTTTTTTGGGTTTTTTTTTTTTTTGCTCCACCAGGGCGTAGCAAGCCGAGATAGGTCTGGCTGACCTCTCCTTGCGTGGACGCCACCTCCTGTTTATTAAACTTATATATACCCCCCTTCACAAGGGTCTTTAAAGTAAATAAATGATATGAAATGAAATTCTGCAGAACAGAGACTCTCTGGAGACGTCTTCCAGAGAAACTGTGGAAGACTATGGGACCCATAGAGGGACGACACAAATATAAGAGGAATTAAAATTTACATGAAAGGACACCACATCTACTTAAAGTAATATTCTTAATCGATACGATTAGAATCCAAATAATAAATAATAATAATTGAGGGGTTTACGTCGCAAGACAACTGAGATCATGAGCGACGCGATTACAATCCATATCAATTACAATATCAGTTACAATAAGTTGAAGAGTTTGTTTTAATTACCAGTTCTGATAGATGTATGTAATTAATTGTGCAGAACTGAGACCCTGGAAGACTATGGACCCCATAGAGGGACGACACAAGTATCAGAGGAATGAAAATGTATATAAAGGGACACCGCATCTAGTTAAATAAGATGTTCTTAATCTACATTCTGACGATGAAGTGGGGAGGTTTTCCACTTGTGGTAACTCGTGTTTCCTCAACCCCGGGGGATCAGCAGGTCTACTGTACCCGCCTGGAAAACACAGTAAATACGATGTGTAAAACAACGAACAAGATTTATCGCAATCACATCTACAGCTGCTCCTTCGTGCCCGACACTCCCGGCCAAAAATCACCCCCTCCCATCCCGCTCGTACTTCCAAAAACGCCCCCTTTGCTGTCATGTGATCCACCGACGCTGCTCCCTTTTGAGGGCACGAAGTGGTATCTTATCAGTTTCCACACACTCTAGGAGTGGAACGCTACCCCGTATTTAGGGGGTCTAATATGAGCGACGACAATGACGAGAGATGACGGCGATGATCGGAGCGGCGACGGCGATCCTGATCCTGATAGTGGGAATGTCCGAGAGCGCTGTCGGGGTCACAATGAGTCCTTTAGGCCAGTCGCCTAAAGAAGGAAAACACAACTACACGACGTAAGGCCGCCTTGGAGTGGGTCGCGATGTCCCAAGGGCCGAGGATGCACGACAACTTGAATGGGCGGCAGCCGAGGGTGGCAAGGTGTGATTCCAGTGTACACCTCTCGTTGATATAAGTCCGACAACGGGGGAGTATGTGCTCCTCTTTGGCAAGTACACGGCACTCGTTGCAAATAGGGGAAGCCTCATAGCCTAGCTGGTAGCGGTAGAACGAAGTGAAGGTCACATTGATTGCATGAGTTATGTTGTATATATTGTGTTCCAGAATTATCCATAGCTTTGGATAAAGAATGTATTATGTTTGTGCTGTAATGCTGCCGACGTAGGAGAAAGCGCGAAGTTAGATTGTCCCGCGGATGTTAGTAAGGTAGTCATGGTAATAAGTGCCTCCGGTGGAGCTAACCGCTAGGGAGGTCCGTACTTATGCACCATTAGTGTCCTGTTAGTGCTGCGCAGCGGTCTTTCTGACCTGCTTAAAATCATCTTTAAGATACTCGTATATTGCAAGGTACGCGTACACTTCGATTCCATCCAATATATATGGTCTTTCCTTTTCGCTCGAACTTTACTTATTTTACTTCCCTTTACTTCCAACTCAACCGGCAACCTTTTTTTTTTCATCGAGCAACCACCGAACTAAGCATTGGAGTAACGCCTATCTGAGTGCAATTTTTTACGGTCGCACACGTAGGCCAGTGTAATGTACCACGAAAAAGGCTGTGCGGCGAGAGGCCGTAAAATTGCAGGTTATGTGTGTCGTGGATACAGTCTACCGATTTGACCTGACGTCAAGCATCAAGATCGCTTGACCGTCTGTTGGAATAATTTTACCCTTGCAGTGATTATGCTCCGATCATTTCATCATTCCCAATGACTCTAATGACGCCAATACTATTTCTTCTTCTAATCCAATCAGCCATCCGTCCATGACGTGTATACATGGACAGTTACTCCGACAGCGCATTTGTATCAGAATTGTAACCGAAAGATATTAAGGTGGTCTAACGACGTTATGTTGGTATATTTGTCAGATGCGGCCATCAAGTCCACGCTTTGAAGACAACCCAGACGATCCTGATGCGGATATGAACATGAAGATATTGTCTCCCACAGAGATAGAATGGCAACCGCAACGAATACTACAAATGATAGATGTTGGTAGTATGGGAGGAGAAAACGAAATTCGAAGTGGGAGGATCGAGATGAAAGGTTATACGTTCGAGCTAGGTCTTCATGCCACAGAATACAATGGAGAGCTTTATTTGGCAGTTGCGTTTCACATGTGTCGCGGTCCCAGTGACGATAATGTGGAATGGCCATTCAACACGCCGTACAAGATCACCCTATGTCACCCAAAAGACGACAACAAGAACATCTGGCAACTCTCCCTGTTCACCAATCGTACCCGCTCTTCTTACGAGAGGCCAATATCTAACCATAATGTCGGTATGGATTTAGCGCTCCTACCCGTTAAGGCCATTCGACAACAGAATTTTATAATCGACAATGCCCTGCGCCTGGTATTTCGGATATTTCCGCGAACTTAAAAATGCTCTATAATATAATGCACTAGAGAGCGGCATTATGCTGAGTGCAGAATATATGATCGTGTTTTGTTCATGAACCAAGTTAACCATGGTGTTTCCAAATCTGGCACGCAGTGACTGTCGGTGTGGCCGTGATCTGAATGTTTATGTAAAAGATAAGACTAGAATAAAAAGCTGGAATGTAAAAAGCTGGAAACAGCTGGAATGTATACAGTAGGTGTATATACAGGGGTGAGGAAGGTGCCGGTATATACACCTACCACCATGGAGTGTATACACGGCTCCGGCATGTACGATAGTGTGCAGTTTTGAGGGAAGAAAGTCGTTTGAGGTAAAATGCGGGTGCACCCGCATTTTACCCGCAAAGAGATGTGAGCCTGTTGCGCAGTCTTGTGTGTATTTTTCCAACCTGCGACCAGTTTCGCTCGCAAGACACAGACAACGGAGGAATCTACAGCGCCCGACAAATGTGGCGAGCCCGTCGCAGGTACGTGACCCTTGGAGGCCTTCATTATTTATTTATTTATTTCTGAATACTGCGGGCGCCACCAGGCGCCATAGCAGGAGTGGGATTGAAGTACGCAATTTTACGGTGCTCAGTGTAGGTGTAATAAATTACGCACAATCATAGAAAGACTACACACTTGAATAAGAACACACACTAGAATAAAAGAAAACTACACACTTGTGCAACAATATGTAGAAAACTAGACGCATAATAAACACATCATCAATGGCAGTACAGAAATAGATGAAAAGTCGCGGAGCCAGCTGGGATGTATTAGTCACTTTTAAAGTAATTATCTAGCATGTTTGCGAACTTATCATATTTATCCGCGTTACAAATGTCAGCTGGCAATTTATTCCAGTCAGCTATCGTGTTTGGTAAAAAGGAGAACTTAAATGTGTCAGTTCTGCATCTGATCTCTTTCAAGGTCAAAGGATGCCGTTCACGAAGCGAGAATGGGTCTTGAAGCTGAATTTTGGACTTCAAAGAGCTTTGAACTTCATTACGAAGTATTAAATATAAGAACTTTAGCCTCTCCTTTAGGCTACGGATCTCAATTGACTCTAACTTTGCCTGTTGGCACATAATTGTTGGAGATTCTGCTCTTCTATACCTGTTAAAGATGAACCGAGCAGCAAGGCGCTGTATTTTTTCTAGCTCTTGTTTTAAGGTTACTAAGTGGGGATCCCAGATGACTTTTGCGTACAGTAACACAGGCAATACAAGTGTAAACGCACTTCAGCCGTCGCACGACTCTGTGATCTCCTTAGGTAAAACAGTTTGTTTCTAGCTTTTGTAGTGACTTGTTGTACATGGTGATTCCACCTAAGGTCACTAGAGATAACAACACCCAAGTATTTATAGCGGTCTACTTTATCTATTCGATTGCCCTGGAGATAGTACTCCGTTTGTAAAGCGGTTTGTAAAGCGTTCTTCTCTTTGGTTAGAGTGCTTCTGAAGGCAGTGTGAATGAGAGAGAGAGAGAGTGGGGGGGGGGGGGCTTCAGGTTTATCCTGCTCTGGGCGGGAACTCGCTTTGCGACGGTTCTGCGGAACCGTTCGCGACGGACAATTGCTCCGCACCTCTTTCACCGCACTCACATTTTAATTTTATTACACGTTTACGGAGCTCATATACATACTTGACTTCATCTTAGCTGAACCTTTTTTTAGGTTTGTAAGTTGCTTCAAATATATCTAGGAAATCCACCAGTGAAGAGGGTGAGGTGAGAGGTTGTGCACTTGCAGGCACGCATGAAGCGCATTTGTCAGAACAACCTTCACTACCCGCGTCCATAGGGCTTTCCTATACGATTTTTTTTTCAAGGGGCAGCAGCGTGCTTCCAGGGGGCAAAGCGTGAAACCACCTCACCTCATTTCCTGGAGACGCACGCTGCGGACTGTAGGGGTGTTCAGCGGTTCATATTATATTATAACATTTGAAAGTAATTGTGACCCACGAATAAAAAGTGCACAATTTTCACAAGTGACATTGCCCCCTCTCTTGATACGCCCGTGGCTGCGTCATCAGGATCTTACTCAAGCTCAAGACTCAAGCCATGTGGAGATGCATCCGCTTCTGAAGCCTTTGCGAAAATTAAAATAACCAGCACCTGGTTTCAGAAGCAAAAGGTTTGTTTGGAAGCCGAGCTCTCTTTGTCCACGAGAAAGGTCTAGAACTCGCAGGGAAGCAAAACTCGCAAGATGTCAAGGAAGCATGCGTGCTGTTGACGCCGGACATCCGTAATTAAAACCCAGACACTGAGGGACACACAAACGACACGTCGTGTTGTGACCGTGTCGTTTATATGTCCCTCGGGAAGCGTTCAACCTTTGAAAGCTAAAAAAACAAGTTCAGCGAACACAAAAAAGACAAATATATGACCTCCATAAACCAGAAATAAAATCACCTCACATAATTGGAGTGAAACTCGCCGCCTTTTCTGAGAAGGCAGACCTCACTGCTCTTCCTTACAACATCATACCACCACCACCAAAAATCACAATATAAGTGTTGGGACGGAGGCGGTGAGCAATTGTCCGATACCAGCAGTTTTCTGGTGAGCAATTTTCCGGGTTCCTTCTGTACAGGACATCTCGGTGCAAGGACATCTCGGGGGTTTCTGAGAAAATGTTCCGTGAAGTAATGGTCTCTGGTGGCGCGGACGGACATAATGGTCACGAGGGGATCCGTGCACCTGAAAATTCTGGAGCGTCGTTGTGGACAGCCGTTGAAGCGGATCATGGTCGATCAAGCGCATTCGCCCTCCTGATTTGTTGAAACTGGGAGACAGGCTTATTGAACTAGTATTGATGTTAATTATTTTGATCTAAATGAGGACATTCGTTAGTTGCACACGTATAATCAGAAGGCTAAACCATACATAACTGGAAGTACGGTGAAAAGACAGTCTTCATACGCAGGACGGGATCCACGTCGGCTTCGCTCCTTGCATCGGCACAACGGTCCCAGTTCCAAAATGAAAATGAGGAAGACTACCGTGTACAAATCCGCGAGGAATGGGCGCTACCAAATATACTTAAATAGTTTACACACGCCTGCAGATGCGAAACATTAATGAACAATAAACGCTGCACGCCATTGAACGAGGAACATAAAAGCACTTACATTCACTGTATCGCTTGCATTGTGCGGATTGCGTCTGCGCTTTCTGTTTAAATAATCTGTCTTCTACTTTGCGGTGTACAGACAACGTGGCATGATTAGGAAGCGGTTCTCCAACAGCAACAACAACAACAACGAAGAAATCCTTACTATGACACTGGGTGGTTGACCACTGGTGACCCTCCAAGGTCCTGCTACCTTCTACGTATTACTGGCAGAGAGATAGGGAAAATGGTACGCGCGTTCCTTTCTGAAAGTAAGTATTACAGAGTGGTGAGCAAAATGGTACGCTACCTTCTGTATACACACCAACGAAATAAAAGGCATATAAACGCTTTAAACTGAGTTCACTATCCTGAGGTTCCGACTTCACCCTCGCTGTACATGGGTACCCTCGGGTGTAGTTCTGAACCCAACCTGGATGCTATAGTATTTTCCTATTGTTAGTCAGGCAAGGATATTTCAGGGCTTTACGGCGCGAGACAACTGTGAATGGCAACGCAAATATTTTCCAGTTGTTCTCCCATACTTTCTGTGTCGGCGAACCATACGTATCTTCAGCAGAAGAGGAGCTGTAAGGGCAATGAAAGAATGAATGAGTGGCTGTACAACTGTACAGCTTTTATCGTCCATAAACATGAGAATAAGAAAATATGCAGGGGAGAAAACCCTGTAAAACCCGTGTCTCATCAACAGTAGCAAAGTACAAGCATACAGAGAACGATATGGCTAGCGAACTTGTGCAGTGAATGACATCGCTTATATGCTACTCATCAATTTGACACTGTAGATTTCATTCTCCATTACACATCCAAATAACAAAACAGTCTCCGAATTTCAGCAAATTGAGATAGCGAATGATAACACCAGGTAGCCTGCGATTTATTTCATAAGCTACCCACAACGCCTCTGTATTTTGCGTTGCTGACTCTCAGAGATGAGCCACATAACATTTTGTTCTAATCTACCTAAACCTTCCCTAGCCATTTAGCCCGCTTGTTATCCGTATCTTGCCTACTTATATCTGTATTTTTGGCCGCCCAGGCGCCGCGGGACCTTTTTTTTTTTCGCCCACACATCCAGGTACAATTTTTCCTGGACAATTTTTTCCTACCCCCAGATCTCAGTGCACGCATTTCTCAGTGTTCAGACATATCGGTGTACGGGCATCTCGGCGGTCGGCGCACGGACATTTCGGTGCACAAACCTGGCGACGCACGGACATTTGTGGAAGATTTTTCGGTGCCGTGGTGCACTTCATGAGATATTGATCTATGACATAAAATCTAACGACATGTTTGTTTGCGAGACTACGTCCCTCACTCTGTAGGTTGAAAACCAAAAGGCCGAAAAGTCGGAAGACGAAACTATCGAAAGGCAGAAGCCGCCAAGAAATGAAAATCATATTCGAAAAGTTACAACAGCTGCATAAGGTGGTTTCACAACCTTGGGCTGTATAGAGGACGATGGTCTTCCTCTACGTGAGTCCCAACCGACGGTGATGGCAGTGGCGTAGCCACGGGGGGGCTAGGGGGGGGCTCGAGCCCCCCCTACCTGTCACGGACCGACCCACACAAATCGTGCAAATCCGAGAACATAATATGTGGGGGGGGGGGACCAGTGTGACGATCGCAAAAGTTCTTGCAGTTCATGGCGTCTATCTAAGAAGCACTCTTGAATGGTTTTCAAAGTATGAGCTTTTCAAAACAATTCCAATCTCGTGACACCACCTCATTGGTCATGACAGCCTATACATGTAATCGTATTGTGAACGTCTAAATCAACTATTTTCGTTCCTTTTTTTAATCCTCAGTTTTCAGTGTGCACAAGTATGTGTGTGTTGTCGACACAGGATCAGCAGGGGGGGGGCGAGTTTTCATATCGAGCCCCCCCTACCTTGGAGGTCTGGCTACGCCACTGGGTGATGGTATGCCACGGAGAGCCGATGACGGTGGCCTATCTCCATGGCCGCGCCGATGGAACTGAGGCAGGTGCTCCAGGCGCGTGGTCATCTTCGTCGTTGTCCACGGCCCGCTATAGTGCTCCCCCCCCCCCCATCAGACACGGAGCGGCGATAAGAAAGATCGAAGAATCACGTCTATACCGGAGGGAGAGAGCAAAAGTGACCGTGGATGACGCGCACTACTGGACGTATTCGTGGGACTGCACAATACCCGTTGCGAGAAGCCCTTGATGAGCGAGACAGATGAAGGGCGAATCGTCGGGCGTCAGAGTCATGGCCTGGGGTGCCGCAACCGGCACGGGAGCGAGAGCTCGTTGGGTCCCAGGAAGTGATGCTGCGTACGCGTGAGGACTGCCGTGAAAACTGCCGACATGCCGGCTAATGCGTGCCGTGGCGTTGGCGGCCGCGACTGCCGAAACCGGCAGGCGAGCACTTTGCTCTGGTGTCGCGGCCGGCTGCGAATGCGCGTCGAGAGGCAGAAAGGAAGCGGCGGGTCGTGAGTGTGCCGGGGTCCGTGCACAGCGCAGGGCGGTCCCTGGAAGCCGTCAAGCGATGGTCGGTTAGAGGATCGTATGACCAGTGAGCGGTCGGAGCGTTACATGGTCGTCTGAATCAATACCGTGGAGGGGGGCGGTACGTGAGCGGTCGGCGAGTCAGTCGCTAGGAGAAGGGCAGTCGTGATGCTGTCGTCGTAAGCCGGTCTGTGAAATGCTGCACGGCTGCAGAGGTGGGCGGGGCCGTGCTGGACGGTGTGGCCGCAGGGGGAAAGGCGCTGGGTACGTTAATGGGCGGAGTTAGCTGGCGGTGGGTCCATGTATAGAGCGCTGTGGTAGTGCTCGTCGAAGGCGTCGTCAGGAATGTGGGATGGTAAAGAGCCGAATTGCTCCGAACATGGTGTTCGTTGTTCGGGTCACCAAATGTAGAGGACGATGGTCTTCCTCTACATGAGTCCCGACCGATGGTGATGGCCACGAAGAGGCGATGACGGTGGCCTATCTCCATGGCCGCGCCGGTGGAACTGAGGCAGGTGCTCCAGGCGGGCGTGGCCATCTTCGTCGTTGTCCACGGCCCGCTACAGATGTTAGGAATTAATGTTCTAAATGACTTTTATGCCATTTATATTTTTTTACTGGGGTTGAGTTTATAGCTGTGGATACAGAGAGATCTTATTACCGTAAAGTTATTTTAAAAAGTGAGCTTTTACACGAATTATTTTTCAACGTTTTTTTATGTTTCAACCCTTTGAGCCTCGCCCTCCTGATATTTGCGCCTTATGATTATCGGCTTTATGATTGCCACCTGTTTACATTGCTAGATTTGGCGTGTCACAACGACAAATTTTGTTGTCTGTTTGGATTGGAAATTGAGTGACACCTGAGTACACCTGAACACCTTAAAGTACAGCGAAGACGAGTTCTGAGACATACTTACATTGCAGATAATCTAATTTCGTATTTGTGTCTGCCTAAAGCATGGTTCACACTAGTGCGTTCTGCTGCGTGTGGGCGCCTGCGTGCGTATGGGTGCGTTGTAAGCAATCGGTTCCGCTGTTCACATACCTGCGTCTGAATGCATGCTTCACCAAACCGTAAAGAGTCTCGCAGAGAGAAACCTACTGCGCACGCTCGGAAGGCGGCCTCGCCATTCGTTCTCCGCTTGCGGGCTGCCGCGTGCGTCGGAAAAAGTTGAGCTCGGGCGGACTTCTTGCGTTTTGCTGCGGGAGGCCGCGCACGTATCATTTGCCACGGTAACCACCGCCCCCACGCATCCGCACGCAGCAGAACGTAGTAGTGTGAACTATGCTTAACAGTGCAAAAACACTAGCATTCAACGAACGATATCGCTAGCAAAATTGTGGAGCGAATGGTATCGCTTTTATGTTAGTGATCGAATGGCGTGTATGTTTCATTCTCTGTTAACATATTGAAAAAGGGGGAAAAAAAAAAAGACTGTCTCTCAACTCCAAGAAATCGGGAGAGCAAATGACAACACCAGCCATTCGGTTGTGGTGTGTTTCATGAGCCATGCGTAACCATGTGCTTTCAGTTTTGGGCGCGCAGGAGCCTTTGCGGGACCGTTTTCCTTTTTATTCGCTCCTGATCAACAGGGGAACACTTTCTCCTACACACAATGTCAACACACTGCCGCATGTATAGAAAACATATATCAATACGACAGTGCCCCAAGTTCCTGCACCGGAGATGCCCTGCCCAGACAAGCCGATCGCGCACAAGAAGCATAGGTTTTCCTATATGAGAAGGAACACCATCTACAACTAATGCTACATAATCTAAGCTGTTTTCTCCCTTTGTTGGGGTATGCACGCTTTCTGTTTACTTTTTTCACGCCTTTTTTTTTCTCGCACGTCTTTTTGGTCTTGCACGGCTACCGGAGGCTACTTCACAAAGCCACAGTTTATTAACAATGCGACATACCAAAAAAATTTCTCCCGCTTTACCACACATCTTACGTTATAACAGAACGTGATGCCACAAACCATATGTTGAAGCTTCCTCTAGTTTTCATGTCACCGTGGTACAAACAGCAGCTATAGTCGAGCAAAACGTAATGTTCGTGGCTACATGGCATAACAACTACGCTCTGTATCGAATAACGGAGAACGCTACCCATCTGCAGTACCGTTTAATTACGCCACTATCTTCAAAAACATGAATAGACGAGCGGCACAGTGTTGGTACAAAGACGCCCAGTTTAAAACGGAGGAGTGGGACAGCAGCTTTAATATAGAATTTTTAGAGATGTTGTAAAGTTTTACAACATCTAAAACTGCTTAGTATAATTCTTCAGAACCAGCTCTAGGTATGTAACGAGAACGCGATATCGCCGCAGTGTAATTGCCAGTTCACCTGACCGGCAATCAGAGGGGTCCCGCCACCGACACGGCCTTATTTTTTCTCCAGTGCCGTGTTCCAGGTAATAGCTAAGGTGTGGACGCTGTGTTTGTCCTAAATGTTTGTTCAGTCTGTTGCCGCTCAGTTTTCGTCAATTGTCATTCTTCATTTCATCCAATAATCTGCTCGAGCTAATCGTTTTGGACAGGACGATGTCGTACTTCACCGTGAATCACTTGACATGCTTCATGCTGTTCTTTTTGAGAGTGCTCCCACTCGGTTAAAACAAACAATTAACGTGTGTAAAAGAAGAGTGTCGCAGGGAATCATTTTACCTCGCGAGAAATAACTGGAGAGCGGTGAAGGAAATACTAAGGCAATGTGAGGCACAGTGAGACGAAAAACACCCATTTTCTTTGTTTTAGTAAAATGTAAAAGTTGATGAAGGCCAGAGAGGGAATAAGAAGAAACCTTACATCTTCATCCCTGCTGGTTTAACCTAATGTTGCTTTATCCAAGCCACATCACAAGGAGGCGGATTTTCATGCTAATGCCTTTTTCTCTACCTTGTATATGGAACTTCGTACGCTCCTTCAGCGTTCTTGTGAAGGGGAAAAATCCAGCCGAAAACCTTCCCGTTCTGAAACAGGAGAAACACAATACAACACAATTCACATAACAACAACTTCATTAGGGGATGATGGCTGGGGTGTTTCATCGCCAAGGGCGATACCTTATCCCATTGCTGTGGTGAAGCGGGGAATGAAATAACGAGCCCCGTTACAATATGGGTCGAATAAACAATATACTCACTCATTACCGAAATGATGCAATAGCCTTGAAGACGTATTACACAGGAAGAATCAAACATAATGCAGATATTTCTTGTTTTATTATTATTGGTAGTCACACACACAACTTATCAATGGATGTATATCAGAGGACGCGACTTTCAGTCAACGAAGATAGTCTTAATCAATACGATTACAATCCAATTTACGAACTATTCCTATACGTGACCACCATCAATGCGACACTAACAGTAGTAGGGTTTTAGTTCTGATAGATGTATGTAATTAATTATGCAGAACACAGACTGTAGAAGACTATGGACCCTATGGAGGGACGATACAAATATAAGAGGAAGTAAAATTTATATGAAAGGACACCGCATCTAGTTAAAGAAGATATTCTTAATCAATACGATTACATCCATACCACAAGTTTTATTATAAAGAGTCTAAGATTCCTATACGTGACCACCATCAGTGCGACACTAACAATAGTAGGGTTTTAATTTTAATTACATGTTCTGATGGATGTATCTAATTAATTGTGGAGAACAGATACCCTGGAAGACTATGGCTCTCATACAGGGACGACACAAATACAAGAGGAATTAAAATTTACAAGAAAGGACACCACATCTACTTAAAGTGATATTGTTAATCGAAACGATTAGAATCCAAGTAATAAATAATAATAATTGCATACTCTGGTAGCGAATACTATTGACGGTTTACGTCGCGAGACAACTGAGATCATGAGCGACGCGATTACAATTCACATCACAAGTGTTATTATAATAAGCCGAAGATTACTATACGTGACCACCGTCAATGTGATACTAACAATAGTAGAGTTTTAATTTTAATTACATGTTGTGATGGATGTATCTAATTAATGAGCCATTAAAGCCCAACTCTCTCTTACCGCTTTGATTACCAGACGAAAGGTATCAGGCATGGCGTTCCTTCATTAGCTATGTTTTGGTCAACCTCTTCCTCACCCCACTTACCGTTAACCCTCTCACAAGGTATTTCCACGACTTGATCACCCGTACAAAGTACTTGCTCCACCTACGCGAACAACAACAACAAAAAAAATTCCGCTACTTTCGGCACCAGCACATGGTATCAAACTGGAATGACCTTCCTGTTCCTGCTCACATTGCACCAGAAGAAAATATATCGTCATTTATTTCCAAGTGCTATGATCATTTTCACAACGAATGAATTTTTGTTTTGAGTGAAAGAATTTTGTGGTTTTCTGTGTACATAGTTTTTGGTATTTGCCTTTTTTTGGTTACAAAACCTCCACCCTTTATGTAAACCCCTTCACAAGGGTCTTTAAAGTATATAAATGAAATGAAATGAAATTGTGCAGAACAGAGACTCTCTCGAGACGTCTTCCAGAGAAACTCTGGAAGAATATGGGACCCATAGAGGGACGACATAAATATAAGAGGAATTAAAATTTGCATGAAAGGACACCACATCTACTTAAAGTAATATTCTTAATCGATACGATTAGAATCCAAATAATAAATAATAATAATTGAGGGGATTACGTCGCAAGACAACTGAGATCATGAGCGACGCGATTACAATCCATATCACAAGTTTTATTACTATAAATTGAAGAGTTTTAGTTTTAATTACCAGTTCTGATAGATGTATGTAATTAATTGTGCAGAACTGAGACCCTGGAAGACTATGGGCCCCATAGAGGGACGACACAAGTATCAGAGGAATGAAAATGTATATAAAGGAACACCGCATCTAGTTAAAGAAGATGTTCTTAATCAATAAGGTTGTAACCCATATTACAAGTTTTATTGTAAAAAGCCTACGATTCCTATACATGACCACCATCAATAGGACACTAAGAATAGTAGGGTTTCAATTTATTTACAATTTCTGATAGATGTATGTAAATAATTGTGCGGAAGGCTATGGACCGCATAGAGGGACGACACAAATATAAGAGGAATTAAAATTTATATGAAAGGACACCGCATCTAGTTAAAGAACATATTCTTAATCTACATTCTGACGATGAAGTGGGGAGGTTTTCCACTTGTGGTAACTCGTGTTTCCTCAACCCCGGGGGATCAGCAGGTCTACTGTACCCGCCTGGAAAACACAGTAAATACAATGTGTAAAACAACGAACAAGATTTATCGCAATCACATCTACAGCTGCTCCTTCGTGCCCGACACTCCCGGCCAAAAATCACCCCCTCCCATCCCGCTCGTACTTCCAAAAACGCCCCCTTTGCTGTCATGTGATCCACCGACGCTGCTCCCTTTTGAGGGCACGAAGTGGTATCTTATCAGTTTCCACACACTCTAGGAGTGGAACGCTACCCCGTATTTAGGGGGTCTAATATGAGCGACGACAATGACGAGAGATGACGGCGATGATCGGAGCGGCGACGGCGATCCTGATCCTGATAGTGGGAATGTCCGAGAGCGCTGTCGGGGTCACAATGAGTCCTTTAGGCCAGTCGCCTAAAGAAGGAAAACACAACTACACGACGTAAGGCCGCCTTGGAGTGGGTCGCGGTGTCCCAAGGGCCGAGGATGCACGACAACTTGAATGGGCGGCAGCCGAGGGTGGCAAGGTGTGATTCCAGTGTACACCTCTCGTTGATATAAGTCCGACAACGGGGGAGTATGTGCTCCTCTTTGGCAAGTACACGGCACTCGTTGCAAATAGGGGAAGCCTCACAGCCAAGGTGGTAGCGATAGAACGGAGTGAAGGCCAGAGTGGTTGCATGAGTTATCGTTGTATATCTTGTGTTCCAGAATTACCCATAGCTTTGGATAAAGAATGTATTATGTTTGTGTTGTAATGCTGCTGACGTAGGAGAAAGCGCGAAGTTAGATTGTCCCGCGGATATTAGTAAGGTAGTCATGGTATTAAGTGCCTCCGGTGGCGCTAACCGCTAGGGAGGTCCGTACTTATGCACCATTAGTGTCCTGTTAGTGCTGCGCTGCGGTCTTTCTGACCTGCTTAAAATCATCTTTAAGATACTCGTATATTGCAAGGTACGCGTACACTTCGATTCCATCCAATATATATGGTCTTTCCTTTTCGCTCGAACTTACTTATTTTACTTCCAACTCAACCGGCAACCTTTTTCTTTTTTTTTTCATCGGGCAACCAGCGAACTAAGCATTGGAGTAACGCCTATCTGAGTGCAATTTTTTTACGGTCGCACACGTAGACCAGTGTAATGTACCACGAAAAAGGCTGTGCGGCGAGAGGCCGTAAAATTGCAGGTTATGTGTGTCGTGGATACAGTCTACCGATTTGAGCTGACGTCAAGCATCAAGATCGCTTGACCGTCTGTTGGAATAATTTTACCCTTGCAGTGATTATGCTCCGATCATTTCATCATTCCCAATGACTCTAATGACGCCAATACTATTTCTTCTTCTAATCCAATCAGCCATCCGTCCATGACGTGTATACATGGACAGTTACTCCGACAGCGCATTTGTATCAGAATTGTAACCGAAAGATATTAAGGTGGTCTAACGACGTTATGTTGGTATATTTGTCAGATGCGGCCAGCAAGTCCACGCTTTGAAGACAACCCAGACGATCCTGATGCGGATATGAACATGAAGATATTGTCTCCCACAGAGATAGAATGGCAACCGCAACGAATACTACAAATGTTCGATGTTGGTAGTATGGGAGGAGAAAACGAAATTCGAAGTGGGAGCATCGAGATGGAAGGTTACACGTTCGAGCTAGGTCTTCGTGCCACAGAACACAAGGGAAAGCTTTATGTGGTAGCTACGTTTTACATGTGTCGCGGTCCCAGTGACGATAATGTGGAATGGCCATTCAACACGCCGTACAAGATCACCCTATGTCACCCAAAAGACGACAACAAGAACGTCTGGCAACTCTCCCTGTTCACCAATCGTACCCGCTCTTCTTACGAGAGGCCAATATCTAACCGTAATGTCGGTATGGATTTACCGCTCCTACCCGTTGAGGCCATTCGACAACATAATTTTATAATCGACAATGCCTTGCGCCTGGTATTTCGGATGTCTCCGCGAACTTCATAATGATCTATAATATAATGCACTAGAGAGCGGCATTATGCTGAGTGCAGAGTATATGATCATGTTTTGTTCATGAACCAAGTTAAATCTGGCACGCAGTGACTGTCGGTGTGGCCGTGATCTGAATGTTTATGTAAAAGATAAGACTAGAATAAAAAGCTGGAATGTAAAAAGCTGGAAACAGCTGGAATGTATACAGTAGGTGTATATACAGGGGTGAGGGAGGTGCCGGTATATACACCTACCACCATTGAGTGTATACACGGCTCCGGTATATGCGATAGTGTGCAGTTTTGAGGGAAGAAAGTCGTTTGAGGTAAAATGCGGGTGCACCCGCATTTTACCCGCAAAGAGATGTGAGCCTGTTGCGCAGTCTTGTGTGTATTTTTCCAACCTGCGACCAGTTTCGCTCGCAAGACACAGACAACGGAGGAATCTACAGCACCTGACAAATGTGGCGAGCCCGTCGCAGGTACGTGAGCCTTGGAGGACTTCATTATTTATTTATTTATTTCTGAATACTGCGGGCGCCAGCAGGCGCCATAGCAGGAGTGGGATACAAGTACGCAATTTTACGGTGCTCAGTGTAGGTGTAATAAATTACGCACAATCATAGAAAGACTACACACTTGAATAAGAACACACACTAGAATAATAAAAAAACTACACACTTGTGCAACAATATGTAAAGAACTAGACACATAATAAACACATCACATCATCAATGGCAGTAGAGAAATAGATGAAAAGTCGCGGAACCAGCTGGGATGAATTAGTCACTTTTCGCAAACATGTTAGATAATTACTTAATTATTATACATGTTTGCGAACTTATCATATTTATCCGCGTTACAAATGTCAGCTGGCAATTTATTCCACTCAGCTATCGTGCTTGGTAAAAAGTAGAACTTAAATGTGTCAGTTCTGCATCTGATCTCTTTCAAGGTCAAAGGATGCCGGTCACGAAGCGAGAATGGGTCTTGAAGCTGAATTTTGGATTTCAAAGAGCTTTGAACTTCATTACGAAGTATTAAATATAAGAACTTTAGCCTGTCCTTTAAGCTACGGATCTCAATTGACTCTAACTTTGCCTGTTGGCACATAATTGTTGGAGATTCTGCTCTTCTGTACCTGTTAGAGATGAACCGAGCAGCAAGGCGCTGTATTTTTTCTAGCTCGTGTTTTAATGTTACTAAGTGGGGATCCCAGATGACTTTTGCGTACAGTAACACAGGCAATACAAGTGTCCTATAAGACAATAAACGCACTTCAGCAGTCGCAAGGCTCTGTGACCTCCTTAGGTAAAACAGTTTGTTTCTAGCTTTTGTAGTGACATGTTGTACATGGTGATTCCACCAAAGGTCGCTAGAGAAAACAACACCCAAGTATTTATAGCGGTCTACTTTATCTATTCGATTGCCCTGGAGATAGTACTCCGTTTGTAAAGCGGTTTTCTTCCGGGTAACAGTCATGCTTACTATCTTGTTGATATTCAATAGCATTTGCCATTTCGAACACCAATTATTAATCGAATCCAAGCCAGTTTGTAAAATATTCCTGTCATCATCCGAGTGGATTGTCTGAAATAATATACTGTCATTTGAATATATTAGATACAATAAGGGTTCCAATACCGACCCCTGTGGAACACCAGATACAACTTGTTTACGTAATGATTGACAACCATTATATTCCACAAGCTGAGTACGCCCGGAAAGATAGTCTTGAAGCCAAGCGCTTACTTTCGCGTTTGATGTATGGTTTCTAAACCTATGCATTAACTTTTTATGAGGCACGCGGTCAAAGGCCTTGGACAGATCTAAAAAAGGCACATCCATTTGTGAGTTATTTTCGATCGCTGCTGACATGGAATGAACCAGCTCCGAGAGAGCTGTTATTGTTGGGAATCTTTTGCGAAAACCGTGTTGTAAAGGGGTAAAAAGCTGATTTTGTTCGAAGTATTGCGTGATGTGTTTTGCAAGTATGTGCTCCAGCTGTTTAGAGCAAGTAGATAAGAGAGATACCGGGCGGTAGTTTGACACGAGTGAGGGATTTCCTGATTTATATATCGGGATTACACGCGCACACTTTCAAGCAGCTGGAACTTTCCCGCTATCTAACGATAATTCAAAGATTATCTGGAAATACTCAGCCACCCACTCTGCATAACGTCTCAAGAATTCATTAGGGATTCTATCTGGTCCCGACGATTTTCTTATATTTAAGTTCCTAAGCAAAGTAGTGATACCGTCAACCTCGAATGTCACGTTCTTCATTCCTGTGGCCCTTCTACCCGTCTCAAACGTTACTTCTTCGCCGTTATCAGGAATAAAAATGGACGTAAAATAATTATTAAAAGTATTTGCCGCTATCTCCGCGCTTACCGGCGCGTCATCTACAGTAATACCTTTAGATGAGCTACTTTTTGGCACAACTGAACGCCAGAATTTCTGTGGAGCGGAACGCAAGAGCGACGGAAGTGCCTGGCTCAAATACTTTTGCTTTGCTTTTTTTATCTCAACCTTCAGTTGTCTTGTCATGTTGGACACTGCTTGCATAGCTCTAGCAATTCGCCGTTTGTAGTGTAAAATAGTACGGTTTATCCATGGTTTATGTACGCTTACTCTCTGAATCTTTTGGGGAACGTATCTTACCATACACATGATTATAATATCTCTGAATGATTCCCATGCTACATTTACATCCCTGGATGCATTACACATACCTGTAAAGTCTCCAAGGGATCTCTCCAACCCATCAAGAATCGAGACATCATCCGCCCAAGAGAAATCTAAAAACTTTTGTGTTTTGGATTCATGGTGTTTTGCTGAGCCGAGGGTGCCTTTTAAGAACACCATTTTGTGGTCTGAAAGTCCCTCGGGTACGTTGCAATCCCAATGAAAACCCGCTAAATTATTTGACAGAAATATCAAGTCGAGTAAGGACGCAGAATGTCCTTGAACTCTAGTACAATTTTTGACGACTTGAAGCATGTCTAGACTAAACGTAAGGTTTAATAAAGCTGGTGCATCTTGTGTATCCCCGGTGGTGACAGCCATCGTTACCCAATTTATATTGGGCGTGTTGAAATCTACTGCTATGATTACTTTGGATGAAGTATTCACATTCATAGTCGTGTAATCATGGAAGGTCTCCAGAAATGAGGGGTCAGCGCATGGTGGTCTATACACCGCACCAATGATCAAGCTCATACCATTTATTACTATTTTACAAAAAATTGTCTCAATATCAAGTGAACTCATCGGGTAAAAGTTTATACGCTTATTTATAATCAAAGCGACGCCTTCCCCTCTACTACCTCTGTCCTTCCTCAATATTACATAATTATCTGGGACCAACTCCGTGTCTAACACATCTTCTCTTAACCAGGTTTCGGTTAGAACTACTACGTCTGGTTCATAAGATAGTAGTGTGGCCTCTGGTCGTCCAGTTTGTTTACCAGACTCCTAACATTAATGTTCAGTAGTACAAAGCTATCGTGTTGTAATTCATGGCTGAGTCATTTACTGTTTGATGGCTTCCGTTGTCGGTTAATTTGTACACGCTTTCCGGTATCCTCACTCCACATATACACCGAGGAATTCAGGAGTAGTTTGTCGAAACGTAGCTGCACCTTCTCTCCCTTCTTCCGTTCTTCAGCTGCGCTTTCCCACAGGTTTTTTCGTACTCTTCGGATCCGTTTGGAATAGTCTTCCGCGATTCTGTAATCTGTTCCTTTTAGTTTGTAGGTGTTTTTCAGGATGCACACTTTTTCCCGGTGATCATTCAGACGCAAAATTACAGGACGCGGCCTCTCTCGTGCTACTTCTGGTTTGCCCAGCCTGTGACACCTTTCGACACTATCAACCTTCACATCAAGTATTCCGGAGAAAACATCTTTGCACAGACACTCACACAACGAGTCTCGTGTTTCACTTCCCATCTCGCACAATCCATACACCAGTAGGTTAATCCGCCTGCTTCTGTTCTCCAGATCATCGATCTTAAAGGAGCATTAAAGTGGTATCTAACATGGCCCAAAACTGCTGTCATCTTGTAAAGCAGTATGTGAAAAGCATTCCCACAAAATATTTCTGTCCAAAGTTGTATCATCACGGTGCAATTAATTTGGAAAATCACTGCCGCGGTGACAGGCCGGAGCGCTCCAACTGCAGACCACACCCACTCTAGTGTGACGTTCGTGGTAGAGAGCCCCTCATTCGTTCGTAGGAAAAACCGTCTGCTACGAACATTGCTAGCTGCTTCTTGTTGACTTCTATTATTTATATGATTTATATCACGTTTTCTTTAAAAGAAAAAGCATATACGCAGCCTGAGAAAATAAGATTACGATCACAAGTGTAATATATCCGTGGCTTCTGTGCAATCTCAGGATTCACAGCAGCAGAAAGCTATTGCGAAGCGGTATTGTGGAAGCGGTATTGTGGCACCACCTGTTAGCCACTGAACCAACTGCGCGGTGAAAACTGTCGGACAGGCTGCACACTGTCGAGAAGCACGGGGTTTTTGCTGTACAAACGCAGTTAATTTCGGGCTGCACCACTCGTTCTTCCCGTGGTGCCTGCGGTCCCAAAAAATCGTGGTTGTGTCGTTGACAGCCTTCAGACCCTCCGTTTCGGACATCACGAAGCCGGAGAACGCATGGCGTCTCCCAAGCGGTAGCAGACGCTCCGGCCTGGGCGATGTTGCTCGCCTCGATCATGTGATCCCAAGTCCAATGAGGAGCGTCCTCACCACTTGCGTCACATAGTGACGTGTGTGGTGGCGCTCATCACGTGCCTATCGTGAAGGCGAAGGAGGGTGTTTCGCGCGCGGGAGGTTCGGGGAGCTATTGCAGGCGTCCCAATTTAGCTACGGTTGCACTAATTGTGGGAAAACTGTTTTCGGCCGCCTAACCTTCCATACTGACCAAAAACAGAAAAAAAGTTGTGGGCCTCTAGACTGCTCCTTTAAGCTCAAGAGCATCATACTTCTTTCTCATGTCGTTAACTATACTACAGGCACTGCTCACTTGATCTTTCAGCGGATTAATTTCAACAGCAATACTTTCGATCTTATCTAGTCGTACGTGGATACCCAGTAGCTTTTCTTTTACAACACTTTGATTCTCTCCGATCTTACTTAGTTGTTCGTTAATACCGAGTATCACTTCATCAGAGTTCTTTTGCCTTGTTTTGATATCTGCAATATCATTAGCAATCCTGTTTTGTGTTTCTAGAATCTGTGCAAGCAGCTCTTTTGACTCGGCTTGTGCTTTTGCTCCTCTAGTATTGGCTTCATCACTAGGGCCAGGATTTTCTTCAAGATCACCAGACAATAGCAATAGAAACAAGGCTAGGTCCGCAACATCATGAAACACTGTGAGGTATTGGTGTGGGCACAGCACAACCAATAAACATCGATCATCGCTTCTAAATGTTGAAACATACATCGTATTACTAACCTGTAACACGAAAAACAACGTCGTATTAGACATCCTGCTCAGACAGCAAGTGCTGTGCCCACTGAAGTGTAGCGGATTCGGCCTCGCTTTTATGGTATCTGTCGCTACCGTCGCTAATGTTCCCGTAGGCAGATAAGGATATCGCTGCAGATCATCATTCACAAACGGGTCAGTTCCATGTGCGTTCGGTGTGCCAACACGAATGGGATATAAGTCGTGCACCGTAGGGAAACCTTGGATATGCAAACAGAAGGCCCACTGTAACACGAAAAACAACGTCGTATTAGACATCCTGCAAGTGACGGCAGGCATTATAAACAGCATCTTTAGAGCAATTGGTCTTGGCATGTACAAACAAGGGCAGTTCGGTCTGTAAGGAAGTCTTGAAGCCAGCTGAAGAGCCGACCGGATACCCCGAGAACAGCACAAGGCGTGCAGCACACAAATGTGCAAGACGGTATCATGCAACGATAATTCAGGCACATTAAGAGAGATGTCAACTTGCACTTCAAATCTTCAGAATATCGTATCACAGAGGGATGAAGAAATCGCCACACTAAAATCACAGGTCAATGATATCGAGCAGTACACGAGGCGGAACAACCTTGAGATTCGCGGGATTCCTGCGAACGCAAAGGAAGACATGCTCGAAGTCCTGAATCATGTCGCGTCTAAACTGAAAGTTGCCCCACTAGCATCGTCGGATGTTGAAGCCGCGCACCGACTCCCGTCCAATAATGACACACACCCCACTATGATTGTACGCTTCAAGGAGAGGCGTACCAGAGACACGTGGCTTGGTAACCGACACATGCTTAAGATATCGGGGGACGACACTGACTTAAATCTTTCGTCTGCCTTTATCTGTGAAAACTTGACCGTGTACAACAGGCTGCTTCTTCGACAAGCGAAAGACGTGGCTAAGGAAAAGAACTACCGCTTTGTTTGGGTTCGAAATGGGCACGTTTTCATGTGCAAAGATGCTGATGCCAAGGTTGTACGCATTAAACAAACAAGTGATCTCGCTCGATTGTGATGTGTCGCGGTGATGTAGCTTCTCATGATTAATAGTGTTCATGGACCTGATTTCACTCGAATGTCTGAATAAAGCATGTCTTAGCTACCCGTCGGTACTGCATCTTAATGCACGTAGTTTGGGGAAGCACTTTGATGACATAAAAGCTGTATTTCAAATCTTGCAAAGTAAAGTCACTTTCTTTGCTTTAACCGAAACCTGGCTACAAAGTGACCGTGATATGTATTTCCATGTAGATAATTATAATGTAGAGTTTGCACATAGGATGGGTGAACCCCACGGTGGTGTTGCTCTGTATGTTCACTCAGGGGTACCATATTCTGTCAGAAACGACATTCGGTTCCACTGTCAGCTTGTCGAGTCCTTGTTTCTTGATATCCCAGATTGTCCATCATCGTTGTCCACATTTAGTGGCCGCCCCCTCACAATAGGAGTATTGTACAGATCACCAAGCTCTCATCTACCAGATTTCTTGAATGAACTTGATGGCCTATTACATTCTTCATGCCAACATAAGCTCAACCTCATTCTCGTTGGTGACTTCAATATAGATCTCCTAGGAAGCGATACCAGTGTTTCATTATATCAGGAGATTCTTGCCAATCATGGATTTAAGCAGTTAATTAGCTCGCCAACTCGATTTGGAGGAGGCGTTAATGGCTCACTTCTCGACCATGTTGTGACTAATCTTTGTGATCATAACCTGATCTATGGGGTTGCCGGGTGTGACATCTCGGATCATGAGCTCACATATGTTGGCCGTAAGGGGACGCCTTCACGTGATTTGGGCTATCACACACGCACGCACGTTAACCCTGTTTCACTCGAGAATCGCCTTCGTCAGCTCACATGGGATTTTTCCTCATATACTGACACATCGGAAAAGGTGAATTACTTTCTTGCAACACTCTCTGGGTTGATTAAGGAATCGACCGTAACCTCAGTTTTGAGCAAGCGAAGCGCGATTAGACAACCATGGATCACAAATGCAATTCTTAAAAGCATTAAGCATAAAAATAATCTATATACTAAAATGCGCCGCTCTCCATTCAATCACCACCTTCGTTCTCGTTATACTACTTATAACAATACCCTCAGAAATGTCCTGCGCGCCGCGAAACGTAACTATTTTTCTGAGGTTATCAGCGAGACCAACGGTAGTCCCAAAACCATGTGGAACACAATCAATCGCATTTTGGGTAAAAGTAATGGACAGACACATACTGACATTTCACTCCAAAATAACGATGAACTGGTGAGTGTTCCTGATAAAGTGGCAAACATGCTAAATAACCATTTTACTAATATAACGAAGAGCGTGCCTTTATTGAATGGTACAGGTTTGGAAGTTCCACTGCCGCCATCAAACCCGCATTCTTTCTTTCTTGACCCAACCACACCAAATGAAGTGCTTTCCACTATAAGATCTCTCAAAAGTTCAAAGTCATCTGGCCATGACGGTTTATCTTCATCTCTTCTTAAAAAAGTGGGACACCTCTTGGCCCACCCACTGTCAGTGCTAGCAAATAGCATGTTTTTACAAGGGACATTCCCTGACGAACTTAAACTGGCGAAGGTTGTACCTGTCCATAAAAAAGGGACCAGAGTGGATGTAGGAAATTATCGTCCCATATCGATACTTCCTGCGGTCAGCAAGGTGTTTGAAAAATTAATACTTAACCGACTAGAAAGATTCTTTAACAGACATAAGATAATACATCCGCTCCAGTTCGGCTTTCGCAAAGGTAAATCCACAACTTTAGCACTAATAAACGAGACCGAACAGATAAAGAAGAATATCGAACAAAAACTGCTTACAATGGGCATTTTTGTGGACCTGACAAAGGCCTTTGATTTAATTGATCACAAAATACTTCTACAAAAGGCATACGGGTATGGAATTCGAGGGCTTCCGCTCACGTTGCTAGAAAGCTCCTTGCAAAATAGAATGCAGTATGTTCATGTCTCGGGCTACGATTCTTCTATTAAGGCCTTATCAACTGGCGTTCCTCAGGGGTCAATTTTGGGTCCCTTCCTTTTTCTTATGTATATCAACGACCTTCATCTCTGTCTGTCTGAGAATGTTTCTTATATGCCGACGGCACCAGCATTTTTGTTGAAGACCCCACTATTGCAGGGCTGTTCGTGAAGGCTGATAACGTTTTAACTAAGTTTTCCGCATGGTTGATAGCTAACAAACTCGTTCCTAACATAGGTAAGACTTCATATGTAATCTTTCGCCCACGCCAAAAATTACTTGACCTAAGCCAATACACGTTGCATTTTTGTGGGCATTCCCTGTCAAGAACGACATCCGTGAAATTCTTGGGGGTTATCTTGGATGAACATTTATCGTGGACTAACCATATCCAGTTTGTGCGTTCCAAGGTCACCAGCGGGCTCTATGCTCTTTCAAGAATTCGATACCTGGTCCCCGTCACTTGTCTCCTAATGGTTTTCCATGCTCTAGTCCAATCGCATATTTCTTATGCCCTGGAAGTTTATGGGCTCACTTATTCATCCAGCCTGCTTCCTCTACTCCACGCGCAGAAGAGAGCAATGCGCATAATGATGTTCGCACATCCCCGCGATAGCATCTCATTTGCATTCCAGTGTCTGTCTATCCAGAGCATATACAATTTACTGAAATATAAGGTTGCCATCCTAATCTACAGATTATGCAACGGCATGATCTCAGATCTTCTTATTTCAATCACACATCTTCAAAAACCTTATTCGCTGCGGTGCGAACCTGATATGCTACAGGTACCTCAACCTCGAACGAATTACGGGATTCATTCAATGAGTTATTTCGGATCCAATGTCTGGAATTCATTGCCGTCTCATATACGGTCCCTAACCTCTTTTCCCCATTTTAAGTATCAGTTACGCAGTTTGTTACACTCCCAGCATAATACCCCATCATCACTGTAGATGTAACCATGTGATGAATTACATGATAACATATGATGTTTTGGTTAAAATTGTTTTTCTCAATAACTGTATAAGGCTCCTGTGCCCGCAAGGCTGCTCAATAACTTACCAGTCTGTTTATTGTCGGGTAACTCTCCGTGTGTTCTGTAGTAACTTATGAGTGTATTAGTTGTTGGGTAACTCCCCGTGTGTACTTTAGTTACTTATTAGTGTTTTAGTTGTCGGGTAACTCCCCATGTAGTGTTTTTTTTAAGTCTTATATTGATTTAACAATATCTTAATCACAACTAAACTGTATCTTTTAGCTGTTAGTTCTTGAACTGTGCTGGGACTGTACTACAGGGCTTGCCCTCACAGTCCCGCTTTCTGTACATTTTACAATACTGACTAAATAAAGATTACGAGATTACGAGAGTACGATGCACAGTAAATCATTTTACATCTTTATTTGCTCAAACAAGGTGTATTCTTATAAAAACACCCTTTTCTATTCCACAAAAAGTGCAAAAAGTGCATTACTAAAGGTGTAATATCGACATACACCACGTCTTATCCAATGTGGATCATTACGGGTGTAAAGTGGGGTGTTGAAACAGGTGTTTTCCGTCGAATGCACCTTTTTTACACCCATTTGAATTGGGAGTATGGTGTTAAAAATGGTGTTTTATTTCGTGAGAGAAAAATTATGCTGGTTTCACAGCTCCGCTCAGCAAGTAATCACATTATAGACGATAACCTGAGTTAAAAACACAATATTTGACAGGGAGGGATGTTAGAAATTTAGCTTATACCTTTGACTCGTTGCAAACGTGGGTGTTAATTGCAAAAACACATTCCCGCCACCGTTACAAACGTTTCCCGCCCCACCACATGTAACGAACGTGCCCCAACAAATTTTATTTCAGTATATGATGCATCCGACACGCCAATATAGGCTACTGAGGGGGCCCCAGGTCTCTTTATGCCTCTGCACTCACGTTGGTCCCACAGTGTTAACAAGCTAACGAGGCGTGCCTGCGACGCATTGCACTCCGGTTTAGGTTCTACGATGGAACCTCGGCTGAAGTCTACCGCGTTCGCTGTGCTGCTTGCCATAGAAGCAAGAACGTCGAACTGCATGTCTCGGCCAGTGGTGTCGGTATGCTGCCGCGGAAGCTCCTATTACACTATTTGCGAGGGAATATTTGCTAGCAAGTAATTCCATCATAAAAGGTGTTTTCAATAGAATACTCCCATTTTAAGGGTGTTTTTGTTTTTAAACACCCATTATAACAGTGTTTTATTAGGAATACACTTAACTAAAGGGTGCATTAGAAAACACCCATCATTTGAGTGTAAAGGCAACACCAAAAAGGTGTGCGCCATGGGACAAGCCATTTACACCAAAAAAGTGTAAAAAAGTTTACTGTGTGTGCACGCCAGACGATACGACGATGCTCGCGAGCACTTTGGATTGTAGAGATTGGGCCGATAACTGGATCCACGGAGCTTCTGGGGTGACGAAATCCAGCCATTTCGTGGAAGAAAACGCCTTGCGCTTCTAGCCACCAGCCTAGACAATGTAAAAACGTTATCTCGTTTCCAAAGTTAAACGTTTTCCAGAACAACTTGTTCGGAAACAGCTTACAGGGCTAAAGGAGGATAGGGCATGCGGGGACTTGCCTGTTAACATGATAGGATCAACTTATGCTTACTGTCAGATAAGTGGTAGAGATCCCTGTTGCCAAGACGTATTATAAGCTTAACGGGAAATTCGAGTGACCGCTCGTCAAGCCTTCGCAGTGCGGCATAGGTGACCTTATCGGATTGCGTGGACGAGCAAATGTTCACCATTTTCAACGCTATATTTAGCTCGATTAGAGTGAAGTGACGGTCCTGAACCTCTGGTGCACTAGTCTTGTAGAATTTCGGCCGTCAAGGTCTTAACAAAACTGCTGTGTATCGAAGTCGTCGAGGCAGGCGCCGGTGTCGTTAGTGCAACAGAGAAGCCCGTCGTCAGCGTGTTTTCGTCTACACCCTTAACGATAGCTAATGGCGCGAGAGGATTCTTTTGGTCGGGAGCGTCCTTCATAGATCGAATTGTCCTCCAAGTCAAACTGCCTGGTCAAACTGCAAAATGTGTTGAGGCTCTCATCCTGTAGTGTGTCACAAATCAGTAAATTGCCCTGTTCGACGAGCCGTACTTTTTGCTCGGCGACGTAATGCCGTAAGGTACACACACAAACCACCTTGTGTGATCACTGAAACGACACAAAAACGCAATTCCCGGAGTCGGGAACTTGGCGCCCCCATCGCCCGGCAGCAGCCGCAGTGGCCCCCTCCTGCACTCACGGTTGGGTCGCCGCGGGAGGGAGACCCCCACGTATAGCTGTGCGTGGCTTTCCCGTGTCTGGGGAAAGGGGGATCCTGGCAGTTGAGTGGACTCGGAGGTTGGTTTGGACCCTTCGGGGCCCCTCCGGGAAAACAACACACTGCTTTGGCCCCTGCTTCCCATAGACGGGTGGTCCTGGAAGGCCCGGCCAGGACTATTCAGCTAGTCGCCATCTCATATTTTCCTTACTTTCTTCCTTCATCTCCTCTTCCTTCCTCTATTTTCCTTACTCACCTTCTTTGGCGGCAAGGGTCAACCTTGGGCAGTTCTTTCAATCTTCGTTGATGCTGCACTTGGGTATAGTGCAGAAGGATGTGTTAGTGTGCAGAGCACGTTCCCTTGGTTGGGGTCGGTGGTGGCCGACACACCTACTGCACTGAATGCAAAACCAAAATATATGGATAACGAAAA
Organism: Ornithodoros turicata; assembly: GCF_037126465.1. Classification (NCBI taxonomy): domain Eukaryota; kingdom Metazoa; phylum Arthropoda; class Arachnida; order Ixodida; family Argasidae; genus Ornithodoros; species Ornithodoros turicata. The sequence goes on along the minus strand of NC_088201.1, from coordinate 195,422,793 downwards.
AAAAAAAACTGATTGGCACCTGAAAAGGAGCCGCACGGAAAGGCTTACGCAGAATTTTCTTGACCATACCCCAGGTCCCTGGTTCCCCAAGTTTCTTGTCATTCAGTCAAATGAAGGCGGAAAATCACTGACAAAAATCTCCCCTTTTGCCGTGGCAAAGGAGCTGGAAAAAGTCATAGGGAAATCATATAAGGCGAAAAAACTGAACACTGGGGACATCCAGGTTGAAGTTCAGAACCAACGACAAAGCACTGCATTGCAAACATTGAAAAACATTGGGGATGTCGCTATAACTGTTACCACACATCGTACATTGAACATGACGAAGGGCGTGATCTCGGAGGACGAGCTGATCGAATGTACAGAGGCTGAGATTCAAGAGGGTTTGAGTGAGCAAGGCGTCATATGCGCAAAAAGAATCATGATCAGAAGGGACGGCAAGGAAATTGCCAGCAAACACGTGCCAAATCCGAGGCGTTGTTTCAAATGCCAGCGTTTTGGGCACAGCTCACTTGCATGTCGCGGACATCTGACATGCCCAAAGTGCGCTGGCAAAGACCACACAGGAGAGACTTGCAGCAATGAATACCGTTGTGCTAACTGCCAAGGTAACCATCCAGTATACTCAAGATCATGCCCGCGCTGGAAAGATGAAAAAGAAGTAATCAGAATCAAAACAGAGCAGAATATTTCCTATAAAGCGGCTAGAACGCAACACGAATTTCAAAAGAAAGGCAGTTTCCCCGAAGTGGTGCGCAGGGGAGTGGCACCACAGAGGAAATCCGTGGAGACTCAAACCTGCTCGCAGGTTATTGAGCCTCCACCCCACACTCCCCAACAGGAAGCTGGGGGCACTCAGGTGTCTCCTGCTACAACGGAGGTCAGCCGTCCAACTGGCCAAAAAGAAGCAGCCACGGCTCCTTCTAAAGCCGATGGTATTCAATAGATTTGGGATGGAGGCGTGACAACCCCCACCCAAAAAAGCACTCAAAGCATGGAGGTTGATGATGACGACAGAATGTCGCAAAAGTCATCATCAAGCCTCCCTGAAATGCGTCCAAGAGAAAGACGAGAAAAAGGCAGAGGAAGAGGAGTAAAGACAGGTGAACCACAGAAGCCACCCCCGCGAAGGGTCCAACCCCCTAAATGAAACAAGTGTTATTTAGTCGGCATAACCAAGTGTTGCGCTTCGTTTTCTTTCTTCTTGGAATAAGTGCGACTATGAACCACTTCCTCCAATGGAATTGTCGTGGTTTGTTTTCTAACTTAGATGACGTAAATGATCTTTTCGATACCCATAATGCAGCATGCTTTTGTCTACAGGAAACTTATTTGAATACTACCTCTCCAACTCCTTTACGTAGACACAACATATTCCGAAACATATGCCGAAATGACACGAATCGTTCATCTGGAGGTGTGGCGATTGTCACACGAGCATCTATTCCAGCCAAGGCAGTTAACCTCGACACACAGTTGGAGGCTGTAGCAGTGCAGGTGTGCCTGGACAGAGTAATCACTGTCTGCTCCGTTTATCTGCCGCCAACAGCATCCATCACGCAAAACGACATAGAAGATCTATGCAGCCAACTTCAAAATCCGTTCATTCTTTTAGGCGATTTTAACGCGCACAACCCACTCTGGGGTAGTACAAGGACCGACTGTCGGGGAAAGATGATAGAAAAAGTCTTGCTATCATCTTCCATCTGTATTTTGAATACAGGGTCACCTTTGTACGTACATTCTGCTACACAATCTTTCTCGGTATTAGATCTGTCTTTATGTAGTCCATCTCTTTTTGGAGTTTTAGAGTGGTCCGTAAAAGAAAATCCAATGGGAAGTGATCATTTTCCAGTGGTATTGAAGTATCTGCCTCAAGTAGGTATATTGACGTGTCCCCCTAGATGGAAACTGGAACAAGCCGACTGGAAGACTTTTTCTGAGAAATGCGACTTGTCTTTAATCTCTGTTGATAGGATGACAACCGACGAAGCAAACGATGTCATAACTAATGTCATCCTTGACGCAGCAACACAATGCATTCCTGAAACTTCTGGTCGCTTGCCTAAGCGACCAAAACCCTGGTGGAACAAGGAGTGTGAAGAAACACGAAAATCTCAAAATCGTGCGTGGGGTAGATTTCGAAGATACCCCACCAGTGAAAACCTTGTGTCTCTTTAAAAAGGCGAGAGCCAAAGCAAGGTGGACGCGCAAGCAAGCCAAGCGGTCCTCTTGGCAGAGCTTCGTATCATCCCTGTCTTCCAATTCTCCTTCTAAACTTATTTGGGATCGCCTTCATAAGATCAGAGGTGTACACATGAGCCGCGCTACCCCTCTTTTAGTAGTGAATGGTCAGCCATGTGAAAGCCTACAGGAACAAGCCAACGTTCTCGGTGAGCACTTTGAAAGCGTCTCCTCTTCCTGCAACTACACCAGTGAGTTCCTTAAATTAAAGAGTAGTGCAGAGAAGAGGAAAATTCCAATGCATTCTGGAGACAATCTTATATATAATCAACCTTTCACAAAAATAGAGCTTCATCGTTCCTTAAAGTGTACAAAAGCAACCTCACCAGGCCCAGACAGGGTGATGTATTTTATGTTGAGTCATCTGTCTGATGCATCTAAAGAGGTTTTACTCAAATTTTTTAACCAAGTTTGGTCCCTGTGTGCATTACCCTCAGCGTGGAAAATTTCAACTGTAATTCCCCTGTTAAAACCCGGAAAGGAACCTTCAAGCCCGGCCAGTTATGGACCAATCGCTCTCACGAGCTGCATTGGCAAAACGTTTGAGCGTATGGTCAATGCGTCGTCAACTCGTCCATTTCCTAGAGGAAAATAAATGCCTTTCTGAACTACAGTGTGGTTTTCGCGTTGGACGTTCCACAACAGACCACCTCGTTCGAGTGGAAACAATGATTCGTGAAGCGTTCGTCCAAAGACAACACTGCCTGTCAGTATTTTTAGATCTTGAAAGTGCATATGACACCGCTTGGCGCTATGGCATTCTACAAGATCTATACTCCTTCGGAATCAGGGGGCGCCTTCTAAGGTGTATAACAAACTTCCTTCAAAGCAGGACATTCCGAGTACGGCTTGGAATGATACTATCCCGTCCTTTCATCCAAGAAAACGGGGTGCCGCAGGGATCTGTCCTTAGCGTCACTCTGTTTCTCGTGAAAATCAATTCACTAGCTAGCATAATCCCACCTTCCATGTCTTATTCATTGTACGTGGATGACATTAAGATTTCCTTCTCTTCCACGAATCTAGCAACATGTGAGCGACAGGTGCAGCTAGCTTTAAATAAACTTACCAAATGGTCTCTCGAGAATGGGTTCAAGTTCTCATATGACAAAACCGTATGTGTTCACTTCTCGAGGGTCAGAGGGCTGTTTCTTTCACCTACTCTTAAGCTGATCTGACAAGACCTTGCTGTTAGGGGTGAACACAAGTTCCTTGGGGTCATCTTTGATAGCAAGCTCACTTTCTTACCCCACATCAAGAGCCTTAAAACAAAATGCATTAAGTCACTTAACCTATTGAAGGTGCTGTCCCACAAATCTTGGGGAGCAGATCGCGACACCCTGCACAGGGTCTATGTGTCCACAGTGCTGTCTAGAATGGACTATGGATGTGTTGTTTTTGGGTCTGCGCGGAAATCTGTCCTGAAGATTTTAGACCCAGTACATGATCAGGGACTGCGTTTGATAACTGGTGCTTTCCGTACGTCGCCAGTGGAAAGCCTCTATGTTGAGAGCAACGAATGGTCACTCGTAAGAAGGAGATTTTACTTATCTGTTTCGTACTCTTTGAGGGTAAGAGGTTATCCCAATAACCCAGTTATTACATGCGTTGGAGGCACGCGCTTCAAGCAGCTGTTCCTTAATAAGCTCAGCATTGTTCCACCATTTAGCATGCGTGTTCGTCAGGGATGTGAGGATTACAGCTTCCCACATAATGATTTCACCAGAGTAGAGGCTAGTCCTCGGGTCCCGCCGTGGCAACCACCTCCATGTTTCGATAGCTCCCTGATTATGTTTAAGAAACAGAACACACCACCTGTTGTGCTCCAGCAGGGGTTTGAATCCCTTAAAGAAAGTCTTGGGCAACACAGAGCTTTTTACACTGACGGTTCCAAAACACGCACCTCAGTCTCATGCGCAATGGTAACCGATGGACTCACACAGTCATACCGTCTACCTCGCGTGCTCTCAGTTTTTAATGCCGAAGTATACGGAATAATCCTGGCACTGAACTACATCTTAGAAAGTCACACCAAGTCATCGGTCATTTACACAGATTCTCTGAGTTCTTTTCAAGCAATAATCAACATAGTGATGTCCAAAAACCTCCTTGTGCAGAAGGCACAGTGCCTTGCTGGTAAGGTAATTAAAAAGGGTCTCTCTTTAACATTCTGCTGGGTACCCAGTCATGTTGGTATACCCGGGAATGAACTCGCTGATGCAGCTGCTACAGCTGCTCTTTCATGTGAGGTGAGTCCTTTTGATGTACCGTCCCATGACCTCCGGCCTACACTTATGAGGGCCATAAATAGCAGATGGCAGCACCACTGGGATACACTACACACCAACAAACTTCACCTGGTTAAGCCCACCATTGTAAAACCGACACAGATTTTTAACAGTCGTCTTCATGAAGTTGTTTCTGCCAGGTTGAGAATTAGGCACACTCATTTGACCCACAGTCACCTCCTCCGCAATGAAGAGGCTCCGCATTGCATGCGATGCGACGAGACAAAATCAGTCCTTCACATGCTCATTACATGTCCATCACATGAAACACACCGACTTCACCATTTCCACGAGCTCTACACATACCACACACCTCTACATCCATCCCTTTTGCTGGGGGATGAGGCTGTTGTACCATTTGAACGGGTGTTTAGTTTCCTTGAAGACGTTGGTGTTTTAAACGCATTGTAGTTTTAGCTTTATGTCCTTTTATCCTCTAACTGTACAGTTTTATCTTAGCTGAATCACTATACTTTTAACTGGTACTTTCCCTATCATTGTCTTGGCGCATTATGGCCTTCGTTGCTTATGCGCACGACCTGAATCATCATCATCATCATGAAAAACGCAATTCGATATTGTAAGTACAACAACAGGAAACTTTTGCTTCACTTTGCATTCCTGGTAGGTATTTGTTAACTGCAGAAGAAGGAACAGGCAAAAATGGGTAAATATACACATAACACATAAATAAAGTATGTATTAGCGAAAACGTCTTGAACTGTTTTTCCGCTACTTGTGGAAGAAATGCATCTTTCATATGACAAAGACATCTACTTCAACAGAAGCACGTGTAAGAGTACTAATCAGAGTTGTAAAGTAGTACAAATATCGCATCCAGAGTTGTTCGCGTTCACGCTTGAACAGATTCATACGTAACCTAACCTAACCTAAACCTAATACCTACGGTAACCTACGGTAACCTAAATCAAATAGCGACTTCAGGTGAATCGTTTTTCCTCAAAAGGTTCGCAAACGTTTTCGTGGATCATCAATGAGCAGGTGACATTTGGTGGTCAATTTGGCGCAATATAGAGCAGGTGGCATTTCATGGTCGTGTTAACAATGTTATTGGGGCTCATATTGTGTTGTAGTTGAACCACTCGGGGATCGTTTGAGTGAAAACGATTCATTGAAACCCGCTATTTTTCGGTTCAGGTTACGGTTTCGGTTAACTGTCGATGGTGAAGTGTGAACGAAAGGAAAGTTAGCTAGCAAGCGAGCTGGTGGTGACGATCCATGAATTTAAAACCCGAGACGAGGTCAAAATCAAACACGGTCTCAAATACAGCTGACAGGTTTATTGCACAACATTTAAATAGACACTAGGTGAGACAGTGGGGAAAAGCCAAGAAAAAATTGAATGTCAACCTTGCCTTTCGCAATAACTTTCTTCTAGACGCCCTGACACCTTTCAGTAAATCTGTAGCAAGTTATAAAAATCATAAGCGAATGTTTGTATCCTGTCAATCGAATACCCTCTATGAAATTCCTTTTAAATGTGGTTTTTGTTATATTGGGGCAAAGTAAGCGTTGCCTAAATGATCCTTTGCGTGAGCATGCCTTGAAGGTGAGGAACAAAGACCGTGTCAGAAGTAGCCAAACATTTACAAGATTGTAACAACTGTGAACCCTTATGGAATCGAACAATGGTGCTGGCCAGGGAGGCTGACCTTCATAGAAAGCTCCTTGGGGAAACCCTTTGTATCTTAGTTAATGGGAACTGTGTCAGAAAAACTTTTTGACCTTGTCTCCGGCTTTGAAGAACTTGTTGGCTTTTTCCCACTCTCCCACCTAGTGTCTATTTAAATGTTATTGCGCAATAAACCTGTCAGCTGTGTTTGAGACCGTATTTGTGTTTGTCTGTTATTGTCCCTACCTCGTCTCGGGTTTTCAAGTCAAGGGTGGAGTGTGGTTACGTTCCGGTTACGGTTCTGGAAGAAATTTGGAAGGAAAAGGGTTACAATCCGGTACGTCGAGGTAAGCAGGGTGTCATAAAACACGTTGATAAGTTTGCTAATTACTGTATATGAGAGACTAACACTCTGGTAACACTCGGAAATTACTCTGGTATGTCAGGATGAGCAGCTTGTGATAAAATACGTTGACAAGCGCCGAGTGCTGTGAATCCGAGAGGCTGTGTACCCGAGATTCTGTCAAGTTGCTACAACTCGTATATCGGTCAGATGTGCAAATATTTACATAAAAAGAACGAAAAATTTCAAAGGTTTTACAGGCAATCTTTGCCCCAATATCGACTGCGGTACTGAGGCAAAGACAACGCGGATAAGCTTGTGCTCAAGGAACATAATTGCAAGCGATGTATACGAATCACTCCTGATTCAGCACTGTGGATACTCGTGCATCAGCATGGCTTTCATAGCCTTGAACTATACACTGTTCCTCTCTGGTATAACATCAGACTGTTATTTGTTAGAAAACTCTTCTTAAAAGTATGTGGCCTGTATGTGTCGTTCTCTCGTTAATTGCGCTTCCCGAAGTCTTTTTTTCTTATCATTTTGTGTTAACGCCGCAATGCAACGGTGGCTATGAACGGCGTACAGACGTGACAGATGGAGAGAAGACAGACGGAAGAAGGGAAATTACCGTGGCAGCTTTACTAAGTAGTCTCTCCTTCATGAAGACTTTGGTCCTGGCAATGCATGAGCAAACACTGTGTTATTCGATTGAACGTTGTATAACCTGATTGTTACTTATTGATGACTCGATCAGTAGTCCCGTACGATGATGGTTGCTAGAGTGCTTGACTACAGAGACGACTGACCAATCAGTCAGCAGTGAATTGACGGAAAAGTCTGAGATTGAGATAAGCGGGCATCTCGAAAAAATATAGTTCTTGCAGATAAACAGTCTTGCGTTCAAAACATTCTGACGGGAAACGTATTGTATAAAAATATGCCCTATTTATTTTAAATTATGTGTGAAATGCGTATCATATCAAGGTCAAGATCAATTCAATACGAAGAATAGTAACCAGTTACGTGTAACTCAGTCACTGCCTAGGCAAAATGGCACATTGTAAGATAATATTCTGCGTTCTTCATACTCTGGTTGCACCGTACAACCACACCAGCGACTGTCTCGATATCGACTGCTGTCCCGATGGTAGAAGCGCCGTGCATCGACGTTCGAACTTGCTCGGCCGTTATCGTACTGTTTCACACGACGTAGTTGAGCAGGCATCACTTATAGAGGTGGTCATGGCCATAGTCATTTTTTTAAATAAGAATTGCCGATTGAGTTGAGAAGTCAGCTATCGTTGCATGGACAAAAATAACAATTATATTTTGACGATGAAGTGGGATGTTTCCAACTTGTGGAAACCCGTCTTTCCGCAACCTCGGGGCGTCAGCCCGTCCGCTGTACCCGCCTGGAAAACGCAGCGACGACAATGTGTAAAACAACGGACAAGGTCTACTGCAGTCACATCTGCAGCTGCTCCTTCTTGCCCGACACTTCCGTCCAAGAATCACCTCCCTGCCATCCCGCTCGTGCTTTTAAATGTAAAAAAAAAACACCCTTTACTGTAATGTGACCCACCGACGCTACTCCTTTTTTAGGGCACGAACTGGTGTCTTCACAGTCCCCATACACTCTAGTGGTCCCCATAGCTAGGGGGTCTAATATGAGTGATGATGAGAGATGACGGTGATGATCGGAGCGGCGACGGCGATCCTGATCGTGATAGTAGGGATGTCCGAGAGCGCTGTGGGGGTCACATTGTGCCCTTTAAGCCGCCTAAAAAAACACGACTACTTGACTTAGCGCCGCCTTAGAGTGAGCCCCGGTTTCCCAAGGGCCAAGGATGCACGACAAGTTGAAGGGGCGGCAGCCAAAGGAAACAAGGGGTGATTCCACAGTACACCTCTCGCTGATATAAGTCCAACAGCGGAGGATTACGTCAAGACTCTGCAAGCCTCACAGCCTAGGTGGTAGCGATAGAACGGAGTAAAGGCCGCGTTCGTTGCATGACTTATCGTTGTATATACTGTGTGTCAGAATTATCCTTAGCTTTGGATAAAGAATGAGTGCGAACTTAAATTGTCTTGGCAATAAACGCATCTGGTTATTTGCGCTAACCTCTTGGGAGGCCCGTATGTTCCTAGTATTCACCATTAGTGTCCTGTTGGTGCTGTGGTCCTACGGACTTCCGAAAAGTTATCTGGAAGGTACTTGTGTATTGCAAGGTACGCGTGCACTTCGTTTCCATTCAATCTATGGTATTTCCTTCTTACCTTGCTTCCCAACTCAACGTGCCATCATGTTTTAGCGAACAACCAGCGAAGGAAGCTATGTATTAACCCCCATCTATATGATCACATTTTCTCTCTCTCATGTAGACCAGTCTAATGTACCACGGAAAAGGTAGTGCGGCGATAGGCCGTAAAATTGCAAGTTATGTGTGTCGTGGATACAGTTCACCTGTTTGAGCTGACGTCAAGCATCGAGATCGCTTGTCCGTCTGTGGAATAATTTTTACCTTTGCAGTGATTATGCTCCGATCATTTCATCATTCCCATTGACGCGAATAACGCCAATACTATTTGTTCTTCTAATCCGTTCAGACATCCGTCCATGACGTGTATACGTGGGCAATTATTCCGACAGAGCACTTGACACATAACACTGAGCAACTGATTAAGACGGTCTAACGGCATTATGTTGGTATCTTTGTCAGATACGGCCACCAACAAAACGCATTGAAGACAACCAAAACTATCCTGGTGCGGATACGAACGTGAATATATTACCACGCACATAAATAGAATAGCAACTGCAACGAATACCACAAATGTTAAATATTTGTGAAATGGGAGGACAAAAGCACATTCGAAGTGCGAGCATCGAGATAGAAGGTTACAAGTTCGAGCTAGGGCTTCGTGCCATAGAAGAGAATGGAAAGCCTCATCTGTCAGCTTCGTTTCGCCTGTGTCCAGGTCCCACTGACGATAATGTGGAATGGCCATTCAACACGCCGTACAAGATCATCCTATGTCTCCCAGAAGATGACGACAAGAACGCCTCGCAACTCTCCTCGTTCTACGATCATACCCGCCCTGCTTACGAGAGGCCAACATCTAACCGTAATATCGTTATCGATTTCCCGCTCCTGCCCGTTGAGGCCACTCGACAAAATCATTTTGTAATCGACGATGCACTGCGCCTGCTATTTAACATGTTTCCTCGAACGTAATAATGTTATATAATACAGGGTGTCTTTTTTTTAGGCGATGCAGATTTTTCATAAAAAAAACTATAAGGGCTATAGACATGCTGTTTTCACTTCTATCATCTCTGGGTCGGCGGACGTTCTTGGCCATATGTTGCTCAACCACCAAATCATTAATTACCTAAAAATCGTTAACTAACTTTTTAATTATAAAAGCTACGAAGTTGTCCCAATGAGAACATCTGTTCCTTTCGGTGACCTGATATCGTAGCTGTTTTCAGAACAAAAATCCGTTCGGTAGATCGTCTGCAAAATTCGTGAAGGAACACCTTTTTTTTTCTTTATTTTGTTTACTGCGCATCTTCGAAGACCCGTCTTTCTTTCACTTCCAATGTGAGAGGGGCAATGAGCACACTGTCGCCTCTTGCGTCCTCGAAAAAGATTAACAGAAAATGCAGCCCAAGATAAGGGCAGTTCCGATAGCGTCGCCCGATACATGTGTGTGTTTTGTTTCCGCAAGTTAAAGCTCACCGTCGACGCATGAGGCAGCACTGTGGCGGCATCTTCGACGGATGAGGCTCCTTCACCATCTCACATTGGGTGTAAAGGAAAGACGCGCCTCGGAAGATGCGCAATGAAGAAAATGAAGAAAAAAATGGTGTTCTGTCACGAATTTTTTGCGGACGATCTACAGAACTGATTTTTGTTCTGAAAACAGCTACGATATCAGGTCACCGAAAGGAACAGATGTTAACCTTGGGACAACTTCGTAGATGTTATAATTAAAAAGTTAATGAATGATTTTTAGGTAATTAGTGATTTGACGGTTGAGCAACATATGGCCAAGGTAGTCCGCCGGCTCAGAGATGATAGAAGTGAAAACGGCATGTCTATAGCCCTTATAGTTTCTTGATGAAAAAATATGTATCGCCGAAAAAAAAAAGACACCCAGTATAATGCATTAAGAGCGGCGTCATGCTGAGTGCAGAGCATATCATCATGTTCTGTTCAAACAACAACCACAACTTTATTTTGACTTTGGAGAGTGGAGAAGTTCATCGCTCTACCCCATCGATACTCTACCCCATTCCTGGTGGGGATGTGGGGAATAAAACAACGAGCCCCTTCACAATAACGATCGAAGTCCGACGGTGTCCAAAAATGTCAAAAGAGCTTTGAGCCCAGATCGTGGCTGGGCGGGATTGGGCCAGGGACCAAGCAATTTCTATAGGGAGAAGGGACGAAAGTCCAGCTGATGAAGAGACCAGGAGAGTGCAGTTCGGGAAGGTTGGTAGTGGGGGCAATGAAGAAGAATATGCTACAGATCCTCAAGAGAACCACAGTGGCAGCAGGAGGGAGAGTCAACTTGTCTCAAGCGGTAACGCCACTGAGCTGTAAAGGCCACATAGAGGCGCATTCGGTGGATTAATGCAGCATCTTGACGAGAGGTGTTTCGTGGCATGCGGAAAGCGAGCGTTGGATCAACTCTGCTCAACATAGAGGGGGGGGATGTCGGTTGTCCACTGGCCGGGAAGCCAAGGGTGTCACGAGGCGTCGCAGTATGGAACGGCGGGCTCCTCTCAGCAGAACAATACTGGTCCGTTTTGGATACGAGAGTGCTGCTTCTCCGGCGGTGTCAGCCTGCACGTTCCCCACGACACCACAATGGGCTGGAACCCACTGGAGAACTAACCTGTGGCCTGCTGCGCAGGTAGTAGTAGTATAGTTTAATACGGCTTAATAACGGTGCCTGTATAAGAACCATGCGGCATAAGAACCGTGCGCTATAACGACATCCTTTTTCTAATCCAAGATGGCCGATTCTAATCCAGTTCTAAGCCAACACAATCCACTTGTAATCCACGCACAAGCCAAATCCAAAGCCATCTGATTGGTCGCCATTAGCGCCGCCCACTTCACGTTGATTGGCCACCGCGCCCCCCCGATTGGTTGACCGTAGTTCCGCCCCCTTTATGCTAATTAGTCGGCTCAGCTCCGCCCACTTCACGCTGATTGGCCCATGCTAAGCCTACTGAGCGTTGATTGGTTTACCGTAGCTCCACCCCTTTATGCTAATTACTTGGCTCCGCCCCCACTTCACGTTGATTGGTCCACGCTAAACCTACTGATCGCGTTGATTGGTTCACCATAGCTCCGCCCCTTTTATGTTAATTACTTGACTCCGCCCCTGCTTCACGCTGATTCGTGCACGCCCGCCGTGCTAATTAACCGGCTCTGCTGATTGGTCCTACTGTCCAGGTGCGGCCCCGGCGGCAGCGGCCACGCTGCGGCTTTATCTCAGATGTTCGAACTTACCTTGTGGTGTCCGCCCACTTCATGCTGATTGGTCCATTCTAAGCCTGCTGACTTCTAAGCCGGTCCGCGCTAATGAGCACTCTCCCAGCGCTCTGATTGGTCGTCCCCAGAATTGCCCTCGTTCCACTGGGGCGCAACTCTTTACTGGCTCCAACCACTTCATGCTGATTGGCCCATTCTAAGCCTACTGACTTTTAAGCTGAACCACGCTAAGCCTGCTGATTGGGTCTTCACACCGATGGCTTGCCCCTGATTGGTCCGCGCTACTTACCTTTTGGCGCAACTCTTTACTGGCTCCACACACTTCGTGCTGATTGGTCCTACTGATCCAGACTTCTAAGCCGATCCACGCTAAGCCTACTGATTGGCTCTTCATAGCGAAGCCTACCGATGGCTGGCCCCGATTGGTCCACGCTAAGCCTACTGAACACAGTGGTTGGGTAGTCTGAATTTGTCGGCAGCTGCTTCAGACAAGACACACGACAAGTGTTGATTTCAACCTTTATTTGCTACAACAGCCAGCTGTGGGTTGGTTCAGCTGCATCAGAGAGATCGTTAGTTCCTTGCGCTCATTGGTCACTCAGCCCTCTCGGTAGATGCCATATGGCTCATCTCACTGCAAGTGGTGATTAGCCCATCACAGGCCTCTCATTGGTCACTTATGTGTAGAGCGCCCTAACAGGCTCGAATTGGTCACTTCCACTCCTCGCTAGACCCGACTGCTACTCCCCCTAATCTCTAGATGAGATAACAACAACAACTTTATTTTCGGCCTTGGAGAGTGGGGAGTTTCATCGCAACAGGCGATACTCTACCCCAGTGCTTGGTGGAATGGGGGGAATAAAATAACGTGCCCCTTTACAATAACGAGCGAAGTCCGATGGTGTCCAGAAATGTCAGAAGACCTTTGAGCGCAGAGCGTTGCTGGGCTGGATTGGGCCAGGGACCAAGCAATTTCGGTAGGGAGAAAGGGCGAGAGTCCAGCTGACGAAGAGACTCGGAGAGTGTGGTTCGGGAAGGTTCGTAGTGAGGGCAATGAAGAAGAATGTGCTCCAGATCCTCAAGAGCACCACAGTGGCAGCAGGTGGGAGAATCAATTTGTCTCAAGCGGTAACGCCACTGAGCTGTAAAGGCCACATCGAGGCGCATGCGGTGGATTAATGCAGCATCCTGACGAGATGTGTTTCGTGGCATGCGGAAAGCGAGCGTGGGATCAACTCTGTTCAACATAGAGGGGGGAAGAATGTCGGTTGTCCGTTGGCGGGAAGCCAGGGGTGTCACTAGACGTCGCAGAATTGAACGGCGGTCTCCTCTGGGCAGAACAATACGGGTCCGGTTCCGAGACGAGAGTGCTGCTTCTGCGGCGCTGTCGGCCTGCTCGTTCCCCACGACACCACAATGGGCTGGAACCCACTGGAGAACTAGCCTGTGGCCTGCGGCGTAGATAGTGTGGTAAGCCATTAACACGTCTGTGACTAGGGGTGCGGATGGGCCTCGTATGCCGGAAGTTTCAATTGCTTGAAGTGCAGATTTGGAGTCTGTAAAGACTGCCCATTCCCGGGGTGGAAAATCAGCGATGTGTTGTAGAAAGAAAAGGATGGCATAGAGTTCCGCAGCTGTGGAGGAGGGGATAATATAAGTTTAAATGTGGGATATTTACCATAAGATAGGTTTAGCCAGGGGGGATGGTAGGCTCCAACTGCCCATTCCTCCATCCGCGGCTGCTAACTGGTTCACAATGAAACTCTTTCACATGCTCTGCCCTACACATACAATAGATGGCGCCGTTTGTCTTTCCAAAGATGGACAGCTGCGACGCGGGTGTTGATAACGTCCATTCTAACTGCAGTGGTCACTCCTTTCTATCCGACTGGTTCATACATCTAGCAAGAGAGCCGGCATTAGAAGCCAAATCTGCTGCTGAACATTACAAAACATGAATAAAACAGCTTACATCAATATGTTCGGTGCTGCCATCTGAAATCAGCCTCCTTCATGCTATCCATGCCCCCTCACAGCCACGGTTGCCTCGCGGTGCCAACGGTAAATTTTAAGGAAATGTTCGGGGTACGATGAACACATCTTAAAACACACTCTACCCACCGCTCCACAGAACACGAGTAAAGTGGGCTTAACCACGTTGTATACATGCGTAGGGGAAGCCCACCTCTGGGAGCAAGCTTTCGTTCTTGTGATAGTGCGCTTTGCATTTCAACATCAAAATATACTTCACTGTTTATCAAGCAGAATGGAGAGGTAAAAACATAAATAATGCTATAGAGCGAAGCGTGTTCATTCTTAAAAACTGAAGAACGGATTTTGTCGCAGATAGTGTGCTTCGACAACAACAAAAAAAGTTTTCAATGTTTAATAAACAGAGCGCAAAAAAAGAAGAAAAAGAAAACACTCATCGTGATGCCAAGCGGTGAAACCCACTAGCTCAGCACGCGTTCGGACTAAAGAGCTGAGCAGGAAGACGCACATGATAGAGAAACATGCATAGTTGATGCTGTGCAGAGATGCTCGTCCTAAGAAAAACTATTTCAATGTCGATTGAGCAGATCATCAAGAAACCCTGTAGAGCTGTACCTGCAAGGAAGCTTAGGATCGTTTTGTTTCAGACAGTGTGCGTTGCACTTGAACACAAGAGACTAATTAAATGTTCATCAAGCAGAATGGCGAAGCATAGTAATGGTGAAGCTCAAGATTGTTTCTCTCACTGACGCTCCAACGCTTATTAAACAAAGTGATCGGGTAGACTCATAGTGGTTGGTGCTATGCAGTGAAACTCTGCACGTACTCAATATTAAAAAGAAGACTCAACCCAAGCTGAGTAGCAAGAAACACAATTTCAGATTGCTTTCAGAGCTCTCACGGAGGCATTCTGTGGAAACGTATCCAGCGCATGCGACACGCCTAGCACGCGTTCCTTCAAAACAGTACGCAATAAGGGTGATCACACAGATTCATCACATTATAAGAAAGTTCATCTCTGAATAAACGTGTTCACTTTAAGCGTATCACAGTTACAAATATGGCAGGTTTTACGCCACATAGATTCACCGCGCGACACGAGCACCATACAGCACGCAATATCTGAAACGCGTGGACAGCTCACACGATTTTAACCTGCCCATATCCGCGTATATTGCAATTTTTCACCTAGGAGGCATGCACACACCGTTATCACGTAGCTATGAATACACACACACAATACAATTTTGAATGCGTAATCTGCGCGACGCACGAGCTCAATATGTGCCGACACACCAAACTATCGAGCGCCTTCCAGGCCTTCAAATCTACATCACTCCGCAAACGTAGCCAGCGTGTATTTCACGCGACACACCTCCGCGTTCGCACGAGCACTACTGAAGAAATATAAATTTAGGATGATCGCACTCAATCTTAAAAGACAGACTCAACCCAAGCTGAGTATGAAGAAACACATTGCTCTCCCAGAACATTACGTGCAAACATAGCCAGCGCACGCAACCCACCTCGCACAACTGGAAGCACCATTAGAAATATTAGGATAGTCGCATTATGAACAGGTTCATCTCGGAAAAAATGTGCTCACCTTCGCTGACGGCATGCAGCAATGTCTGAAACGCGCGGGCAGCTCACGCGACTTTAGCCTGCCCATGTCCGCGTATATTGCGGTTTCAGACTTCAACATAAGAAATTAACTAAATCAAGCACAAAGCACAGTGATGCTATGTCGTCACTGACGCTCCAACGCTTATTAAACAATGCTATGCAGTGAAGCTTCGCACGTACTCAATGTTAAAAACGGACACTTAACCCAAAACTGAGTATGAAGAAACACAATTTCAGATCGCTCTCTCACCGAACATCCCGTGCAGTCACACCTCCGCGTTCCTTCTCTATACTGGAAGCACCAATATTAAGATCGTCGCATCTCATCAAAAAAATTGGCTTACCTCATCAGACCGGTATGACGTACGTAGATTCTTGTGGCGCGACGCGCTACAGCAGGGCACTAACTTCGGGCGCGTGGACAGCTCACACGATTTTAGCCCGCCCGCGCACACATGCTCAACATGCGCCGACATACAAAAATGCCGCGCGCACCTTCCTGGTTCACCCGCATGTCGCCAACTTACCGTGCCAGCCGCACGGAAAACTTGATAGCCAAAACACAGGCGCATAATATAACCCTCCGGTTGGGACCATCTCTTTTATATCAGGGCTCGCTCGTTTCCGCAAGGTTGCAAGCCCGAGAAATTGGGTCACCTTGAAGATGTGTTGGAGCCATCTGTTTTATATCAAAACGCACTTCATGGCCAAACTCTGCGGTGGACCATAGCGGGAAAAAATGTTGCGTCAAGGTAATGTAAATAGGCCTTCTCCGAGAAACTGGGTCACCTCGTAAATCATGTTTTCCGAGGCCGCACGTATTAAAACCAGTGATCACACCACGCTATGCGAAGAAAAAATATCCCTATGAGCCCACCTGCTCATTGCCGAAACAAGCACCAAGAACAAAGGGTTCGCTTATGCAGTTTCCAAATGTCCTTCGCGAGCGCATCACATGCTGTTCCCGCGTGATTGTGTAAACAAAATCGCGCCACCCTCCAAGGGCGCATTTGAGTTCCGTCCGTCGGTCGACTCTGGGTCAAGCGCACAACGAGGAAGATGAGGAAAGTTTTCAGTTCATTCGGCAGTAAAATAAAAGTATTTCCTGTTTTTAGAAGGGAAAATTCTGTGTTGTGTGACGGAGAAGCTATACAGATAGGTGATAAGGAGAAGGATTATGTAGCAGCATACTCATCGACTAAGCGAGTATAGTTTGTGGAGAGCGCCACGCTATTTTAAATTTTATATCATATCCCAAACGTTCTGCGCGATCAAACAGCATTATGGAAAGAAGAAAACCGTTTCACGCATCACGGTGCGTGCGCGTTTCAGCGTGCTCAAACAAGTTCTGGCTATTAGTAAAAGAAGTAGTTTTGGGTTCCCAGGCGGGTTCTGCATGGTGTTTCCAGCGCATCAGGCGACAACGTAAACTGTTCTGCGCGATCAAACAAGTCCCGCTCCCACGCGCGTGCCATATCATAACTTGTTTCAGCGTGCTCAAACAAGTTCTGGCTTTTGTGGTCGTATGATGGTGCAGATTTGTAAGAAACACTGAAGAGATTCAAGAGGATGATCCTCCGACATCAGAAAAGTGATGAGCATCGATTTGACAACCGCAAAAGTGCGAAGGCCCAGTGTGTCGTGTGAGATGGATCAGTTCGTATGGAAGCGCATGCTGGCAGATTTACAACGTCTAAACAACTTTTTAAATGGACACGGAGAAGAGAGTGATTTTAGCGACATTTTGAGAGCTATTCCCACGCGGAGTACTCATAAAATAAGACAGTTTGTGAGATACAAGTTGGAACTGTTGGAACGATATAGAAACAGAGAACCCATCAGCGAGACAATCATAAATGCCGGGTTTTCCATCCCCGTGGTGCGTGACTACTGGAAAAAGAACCACACGAGCTTGGACATTACCGTCGTCGAGGGAAAGGAACGTGTTGTCTCCAAGTTAGAAGACGTCCTCGCTAAAGTGTTGTGAATACCGTGTTTACTGTAAACAATTTCTTCATAATCTTTATTGTTTGTGACATAAAGTTCGCACGAAATAAATGCAGGAGGAGAGCGCCACGCTATTTTAAATTTTATATCATATCCCAAACGTTCTGCGCGATCAAACAGCATTATGGAAAGAAGAAAACCGTTTCACGCATCACGGTGTGTGCGCGTTTCAGCGTGCTCAAACAAGTTCTGGCTATTAGTAAAGGAAGTAGGTTTGGGTTCCCAGGCGGGTTCTGCATGGTGTTTCCAGCGCATCAGGCGACAACGTAAACTGTTGCGCTTGACCCAGAGTCCACCGACGGACGGAACTCAAATACGCCCTTGGAGGGTGGTGCGATTTTGTTTACACAATCGCGCCCGTGATGCGCGCCCGTTAGCTGCGAAGGACATTTGGAAACTGCATAAGCGAACCCTTTGTTCTCGGTGCTTGTTTCGGCAATGAGCAAGTGGGCTCATAGCGTTGTGTGATCACTGGTTTTAATACGTGCGGCCTCGGAAAACATGATTTACGAGGTGACCCAGTTTCTCGGAGAAGGCCTATTTACATCACCTTGACGCAACGTTTTTTTTCGCTAGGGTCCGCCGCAGAGTTTGGCCATGAAGTGCGTTTTGATATAAAACAGATGGCTCCAACACATCTTCAAGGTGACCCAATTTCTCGGGCTTGCAACCTTGCGGAAACGAGCGAGCCCTGATATAAAAGAGATGGTCCCAACCGGAGGGTTATATTGTGCGCCTGTGTTTCGGCTATCAAGTTTTCCGTGCGGCTGGCATGGTAAGTGGTCGACATGTGGGTGCCTGGAAGGTGCGCGCGGCATTTTGGTGTGTCGGCGCATGGTGAGCCTGTGTGCGCGGGCAGGCTAAAATCGTGTGAGCTGTCCACGCGTCCGAAGTTAGTGCCCTGCTGTAGCGCGTCGCGCGACAAGAATCTACGCACGTCATACCGGTCTGATGAGGTAAGCCAATTTTATTGATGAGATGAACTTGTTCATAGTGCGACGATCTTAATATTGGTGCTTCCAGTATAGAGAAGGAACGCGGAGGTGCGACTGCACGGGATGTTCGGTGAGAGAGCAATCTGAAATCGTGTTTCTTCATACTCAGTTTGGGTAGAGCGTCCGTTTTTAACATTGAGTACGTGCGAAGCTTCACTGCATAGCATTGTTTAATAAGCATTGGAGCGTCAGTCACGACATAGCATCGCTGTGCTTTGTGCTTGATTTAGTCAATTTCTTATGTTGAAGTCTGAAACCGCAATATACGCGGACATGGGCAGGCTAAAGTCGCGTGAGCTGCCCGCGCGCCGCATGTTTCAGATATTGCTGCATGGTGCTCGTGAATGTGTGTGCCCGTCTGCGAAGGTGAGCGCGCATTTTTTTCCGAGATGAACCTGTTCATAATACGACTATCCTAATATTTCTAATGGTGCTTCCAGTTGTGCGAGGTGGGTTGCGTGCGCTGGCTATGTTTGCACGTAATGTTCTGGGAGCGCAATGTGTTTCTTCATACTCAGCTTGGGTTGAGTCTGCCTTTTAAGATTGAGTGCGATCATCCTAAATTTATATTTCTTCAGTAGTGCTCGTGCGAACGCGGAGGTGTGTCGCGTGAAATACACGCTGGCTACGTTTGCGGCGTGATGTAGATTTGTAAACCTCGAAGGCGCGCGATAGTTTGGTGTGTCGGCACATATTGAGCTCGTGCGTCGCGCAGATTACGCATTCAAAATTGTATTGTGTGTGTGTATTCATAGCTACGTGATAACGGTGTGTGCATGCCTCCTAGGTGAAAAATTGCAATATACGCGGATATGGGCAGGTTAAAATCGTGTGAGCTGTCCACGCGTTTCAGATATTGCGTGCTGTATGGTGCTCGTGTCGCGCGGTGAATCTATGTGGCGTAAAACCTGCCATATTTGTAACTGTGATACGCTTAAAGTGAACACGTTTATTCAGAGATGAACTTTCTTATAATGTGATGAATCTGTGTGATCACCCTTATTGCGTACTGTTTTGAAGGAACGCGTGCTAGGCGTGTCGCGTGCGCTGGATACGTTTCCACAGAATGCCTCCGTGAGAGCTCTGAAAGCAATCTGAAATTGTGTTTCTTGCTACTCAGCTTGGGTTGAGTCTTCTTTTTAATATTGAGTACGTGCAGAGTTTCACTGCATAGCACCAACCACTATGAGTCTACCCGATCACTTTGTTTAATAAGCGTTGGAGCGTCAGTGACAGAAACAATCTTGAGCTTCACCATTACTATGCTTTAGTCCGAACGCGTGCTGAGCTAGTGGGTTTCACCGCTTGGCATCACGATGAGTGTTTTCTTTTTTTTTTTTTTTTTGCGCTCTGTTTATTAAACATTGAAAACTTTTTTTGTTGTTGTCGAAGCACACTATCTGCGACAAAATCCGTTCTTCAGCTTTTAAGAATGAACGCGCCTCGCTCTATAGCATTATTTATGTTTTTACCTCTCCATTCTGCTTGATAAACACTGAAGTATATTTTGATGTTGAAGTGCAAAGCGCACTATCAAAAGAACGAAAGCTTGCTCCCAGAGGTGGGCTTCCCCCTACGCATGCATACAACGTGGTTAAGCCCACTTTACTCGTGTTCTGTGGAGCGGTGGGTAGAGTGTGTTTTAAGATGTGTTCATCGTACCCCGAACATTTCCTTAAAATTTACCGTTGGCACCGCGAGGCAATCGTGGCTGTGAGGGGGCATGGATAGCATGAAGGAGGCTGACTTCAGATGGCAGCACCGAACATATTGATGTAAGCTGTTTTATTCATGTTTTGTAATGTTCAGCAGCAGATTTGGCTTCAAATGCCGGCTCTCTTGCTAGATGTATGAACCAGTCGGATAGAAAGGAGTGACCACTGCAGTTAGAATGGACGTTATCAACACCCGCGTCGCAGCTGTCCATCTTTGGAAAGACAAACGGCGCCATCTATTGTATGTGTAGGGTAGAGGATGTGAAAGAGTTTCATTGTGAACCAGTGAGCAGCCGCGGATGGAGGAATGGGCAGTTGGAGCCTACCAGCCCCCCTGGCTAAACCTATTTTATGGCAAAAGTTCCAATATCCCACATTTAAACTTATATTATCTCATCTAGAGATTAGAGGGAGTAGCAGTCGGGTCTAGCGCGGAGTGGAAGTGACCAATTCGAGCCTGTTAGGGCGCTCTACACATAAGTGACCAATGAGAGGCCTGTGATGGGCTAATGACCACTTGCAGTGAGATGAGCCATATGGCATCTACCGAGAGGGCTGAGTGACCAATGAGCGCAAGGAACTAACGATCTCTCTGATGCAGCTGAACCAACCCACAGCTGGCTGTTGTACCAAATAAAGGTTGAAATCAACACTTGTCGTGTGTCTTGTCTGAAGCAGCTGCCGACAAATTCAGGCTAGCCAACCACTGTGTTCAGTAGGCTTAGCGTGGACCAATCGGGGCCAGCCATCGGTAGGCTTCGCTATGAAGAGCCAATCAGTAGGCTTAGCGTGGATCGGCTTAGAAGTCTGGATCAGTAGGACCAATCAGCATGAAGTGTGTGGAGCCAGTAAAGAGTTGCGCCACAAGATAAGTAGCGCGGACCAATCAGGGGCAAGCCATCGGTGTGAAGACCCAATCAGCAGGCTTAGCGTGGTTCAGCTTAAAAGTCAGTAGGCTTAGAATGGGCCAATCAGCATGAAGTGGTTGGAGCCAGTAAAGAGTTGCGCCCCCAGTGGAACGAGGGCAATTCTGGGGACGACCAATCAGAGCGCTGGGAGAGTGTTCATTAGCGCGGACCGGCTTAGAAGTCAGCAGGCTTAGAATGGACCAATCAGCATGAAGTGGGCGGACACCACAAGGTAAGTTCGAACATCTGAGATAAACCCGCAGCGTGGCCGCTGCCGCCGGGGCCGCACCTGGACAGTAGGACCAATCAGCAGAGCCGGTGAATTAGCACGGCGGGCGTGCACGAATCAGCGTGAAGCAGGGGCGGAGTCAAGTAATTAACATAAAAGGGGCGGAGCTATGGTGAACCAATCAACGCGATCAGTAGGTTTAGCGTGGACCAATCAACGTGAAGTAGGGGCGGAGCCAAGTAATTAGCATAAAGGGGTGGAGCTACGGTAAACCAATCAACGCTCAGTAGGCTTAGCATGGGCCAATCAGCGTGAAGTGGGCGGAGCTGAGCCGACTAATTAGCATAAAGGGGTGGAACTAGGGTCAACCAATCGGTGGGGGGGGGGCGCGGTGGCCAATCAACGTGAAGTGGGCGGAGCTAATGGCGACCAATCAGATGGCTTTGGATTTGGCTTGTGCGTGAATTACAAGTGGATTGTGTTGGCTTAGAATTGGATTAGAAATGGACATCTTGGATTAGAAAAAGGATGTCGTTATAGCGCACGG
Source organism: Ornithodoros turicata (assembly GCF_037126465.1). Taxonomy (NCBI): domain Eukaryota; kingdom Metazoa; phylum Arthropoda; class Arachnida; order Ixodida; family Argasidae; genus Ornithodoros; species Ornithodoros turicata. The sequence continues at coordinate 195,400,753 of NC_088201.1, read as the reverse complement.
TTCTTATGCCGCATGGTTCTTATACAGGCACCGTTATTAAGGCGTATTAAACTATACTACTGGTAGTGTGGTAAGCCATTAACACATCGGTGACTTCTCCCTGGAAGACACCGCGAAGACATGGTTCGAGAACCGGGAGGCTTCGCTCACGTCCTGGGACGTCTTCAAAAGCACACTCGGCGAGGCGTTCGCTTTTCAACAACGAGCTGAACGCGCTGAACATCTGTTCCAGAGACGGATCCAGCTGCCAAACGAAAGCTTTACAGGCTTCGTCGAAGATGTGTTGCGGCTCTTCCGGCGAGCTGACCCCAAAGCATCCGAGGAGAAGAAGGTTCAGCGACTCATGAGGGGCGTAACAGAAGAAATTTTTCGCGCCCTGTCCCGGGATCCAACCGCCACGAGCGACGCTTTTCTGGACGAAGCCGTCCGCATTGAGAGGACCCTGCTCTCTGGTGCTACCGTCGGCCAACGACACCAGGGCTACGAGCCTTTCTGCACGACCGCTGGCCTCGACGTCGGATCGCTCAGACAGCTGATTCGTGAGGTGGTACGCGAAGAAATACGAGATCTCCTCTGTCCTGAGAAGGCTCAATACCCGTTGTCTTCGATCGGTGCGATCATCAAGGACGAGGTTCAGCAGGCAATCCAGACATCGTCAATCGCCAACCCCGACGCCGAAGTACCGAGACCAACCTACGCCGCCGCTCTGAGACAGGTGCCACCTACTCGTCTGTCGTACTACGGAAACCGTTGGACGCATCCTCGGCCTGTCCAACCTACTCCGAGCGTCCCGCCACACTCTCAGCCGTTTCGCAAAACGGACGTTTGGCAGACTCCCGACTTCAGACCGCTCTGCTACCACTGCGGAGAGGCCAACCACGTCTATCGCCGATGTCCCTACCGAAGCCTTGGCCTTCCCGGTTTTTCACCCGACGCCCCCCGCCCCCAGCGCGGTAGTCGCCCCGCCGCAATTGAAGACTATCTACGGCAGCAGAATGCTTCTGCTGGCTCGCGACGCGACCTGTCCCCGAGCGTCCCCCACCGCAGCAGGTCGCCAGGAAGAGCACGCTCACCGTCCGTTACAACGTTACAATTCCTCCAACTCGACGAACAGCAACGCAGCACCAACACGACGCACGAAAAATTACGAATAACCTAAAAATACTCATCGACGGCCATGAGATGATTGCGTTAATCGATACCAGAGCCGACGACTCTGTTATAAGTGGTAGGTTGGCTAAGAAGCTTCGCAAGGTGCAAACGTAATGGGATGAGCCTGACATCGGCACTGCTGGTGGACACGTCGTAACACCGACTGGCCGATGCACGGCAGTCATACAAGTGCGTGACATCCAGTACGTCGTCAGCTTTGCCGTCTTGCCGAACTGCCCACGGGATGTAATACTCGGAATGGACTTTCTAGTCGAAAACGAAGCAATCATCGACTTCACAAATTGAGTTATATCTTTTAAAACGCCGGAAACAGCGGAAGACAAGTGGTGGGCACGAATAACCCCGAAGGAACGCGCAAACACCGACGTAACCGCCGTGACGACTCAGCACGTCAACTTGCCTCCCTTGTCGTCAGCCCTTGTGACCGCTACGTGCGACAGAGCACCGACTGGCTGTTTGTTGGCTGAAGGCAACACGCAACTTCTCCTCGAACGAGGAATTGGGATAGCAAGAGGAATTGTGCCCGTAAGAAACGGAATATTCGAACTCCTGGTCACAAATTTTCGCCCGGAGCCACAACACCTGGCGAACGGCACGAAGATGGCAGTCATCGTAGACCAATACTCCACCACGGATGTTTGCCTGATGGACACTGCTGGCATCGCGGTCACCACGGAACACGAGGCCGGACATTTCGACGTAAACCCTCAACTCAATACAACTCAAAAGCAAACCCTTCTGCAGATGCTCAACGATTTCAGTGACTGCCTCGCTGCATCGGCGAAAGTAAGACAAACGCCCATTGCGAAGCACCGCATCATCGTCGACGAAAAGGCCCGTCCAATTCACCGCATGCCATACCGGGTCTCCTGCAAAGAGCGAGAAACGATCCGAACGCAAGAAGAAGAGATGCTAAGAGGTGACATTATCCAGCCGTCGACCAGTCCGTGGGCATCGCCGGTAGTACTAGTGAAGAAGAAGGACGGAACACTCAGGTTCTGCGTCGACTACCGGAAACTCAATGAGATAACGAAGAAGGACGTCTACCCGTTACCGCGCATCGACGACACGCTCGATCGCCTTCAAAACGCAAAATTTTTCTCTTCCATGGACCTCAAGACAGGGTACTGGCAAATTGAAGTCGACGAACGGGACCGTCAGAAGACTGCCTTCGTCACTCCGGATGGACTTTTCGAATTCAAGGCTATGCCTTTCGGCCTTTGCACAGCACCAGCGACGTTCCAGCGTGTTATGGATACAGTTCTCGCTGGGTTGAAGTGGCAAACCTGCCTGGTGTACCTTGACGATGTTGTCGACTTCGCAAGAACATTCGAAGAACATGTTGAACGGTTAAAGCAGGTCCTCGAGACTATCAGAACTGCAGGGCTGACGTTGAAGCCTCAGAAGTGTCGAGTCGGCTACGAGGAACTCAGATTTCTCGGCAATCTCGTGAGCACCGACGGCGTACGCCCCGACCCCGAGAAGACGGCGGCCATCGCAAATTACCCTGTTCCTTCTAACGTGAAAGACGTTCGAAGCTTTCTTGGCCTTTGCGCCTGATACCGACGGTTCATTCCGAACTTTTCAAGAACTGCGTCACCCCTGAATGCCCTCACGAAGGACGGATCCACGTTTATCTGGAGTGAAGCCCAGCAACAGGCGTTTGATGAATTGAAGACACGTCTACAGACCGCACCCGTGCTTGCCCACTTCAACCCAAACGCCGAAACAAATACACACCGACGCAAGCAACGATGGTCTAGGAGCCGTGCTCGTTCAACTTCACGACGGCGTCGAACGTGTCATCGCTTACGCAAGCAGAACGCTAACCAAGGCAGAGAAGAACTATTCGACGACCGAAAAAGAGTGCCTTGCACTCATATGGGCCATCACAAAGTTGCGTCCCTACCTGTACGGACGGCCGTTCAAGGTGGTAACAGACCACCATTCTCTGTGCTGGCTGGCTGGTTTAAGGGACCCCTCAGGACGCCTAGTGAGATGGAGCCTCCGATTACAGGAGTATGACGTAACCGTCACTTACAAGTCAGGAAGAAAACACAACGACGCCGACTGCCTGTCCCGAGCACCACTCCAGCGACAGGACAACAGCCTCGAGGACGACGACGCCTTCCTCGGTCTAATGAGCGCGACTACCATGTCTACCAAGCAGTACAACGACCCCGAATTGAAGACACTCGTCGACTATCTGCAGGGCCGCGCCGACAATGTTCCTCCCATCTTCAGAAGATCACTCCCAAGTTTTTCGCTACGTAATGGTGTCCTCTACAAAGAAAACCGCGCACCACAAGGCGCTACGTGGCTTCTCGTTGTGCCTGGGGACATGCGCATCGAGATTCTTGAATCCTGGCACGACGAACCGTCATCAGGTCATTTGGGATACAGCCGGACACTGGCCCGTATAAGGGAAAAGTACTACTGGCCAAAACTGGCCAAGACTGTACACCACTACGTAAGGACGTGCCGGGAATGCCAACGACGAAAAACGCCCCCGGTACGACCTTCTGGGTACCTTCAGCCAATCGCACCGCCTCGGTGCCGTTCGAGCAGATTGGGATGGATCTACACGGGCCCTTTCCACGTTCGTCTTCTGGAAATCGTTGGATAATCGTCGCCACCGACTACCTGACACGCTATGCTGAGACTAAGGCACTTCCACAGGGCACAGCAACAGAAGTGGCGAAGTTCTTCATCGAGAACATCGTACTACGGCACGGAGCTCCGACCGCCTTAATCACCGATAGGGGAACGGCATTTACAAGCAGGCTAACACAAGAAATCCTTCGACTCAGCCACACCGCTCACCGGAGGACAACGCCGTACCATCTGCAGACGAACGGGCTCACCGAACGCCTAAACAAAACCCTTGCCTACATGATTTCGATGTACGTCGACGTCGAGCACAAGACATGGGACGAAATACTGCCTTACGTCACGTTCGCATATAACACGGGTGTCCAGGAAACAACGGGATTCACACCGTTCCGCCTTGCACACGGCCATGACGCATCGACTATGCTGGACGCGATGCTGCCCCACGAACCCAGTGATGTGGAAAACGACGCTCTGGACTTCACACAGCGAGCAGAACAAGCCCGCCAGCTGGCCAGACTACGCATTGGTCAACAACAACGCGTCGATGAAAGAAGATACAATTTGCGCCGACGAGAAGTACGCTTCAGTCCAGGCGACTTGGTATGGGTTTGGACGCCGATTCGACGACGAGGCCTTAGCGAGAAGCTACTGAAGCGGTACTTCGGTCCCTACAAAGTACTTCGACGCATTGGAGACCTGGATTACGAAGTGGTACCTGAGGGCAGCGTTCCCTCTCGACGACCGCCGAGGACTGGAATAGTTCACGTCGTTCGACTCAAGCCGTACTACAGCAGGTAGCGCTGAAGACTGGCTGGAAGGAAACAACATGGAAAAAAAAAAGGAAGAAGAAGGGGCAGAAACGGCATCGAGACGATGCGCCGTCTACGGAGGGGGCAATGCCACGAATCATCATCGCGAACTGCAAGGACAGGCACGAAACGGTATATCTCATCCCGGCGCATGCTGAAGAAGAAGCAAGAAGCTTCCAGACACATCGCCTGCTCTCTGACAAACGCACGTGCTGTTTCTAGACTTTTCGGCGCGACGCTTAAATGCTTGTGCGCTCCAAGCTGGAGCATTCTTTCTTTTGACTCAGTTGTGTTCAGAGAGCTATCACTCTTGTGTTTTGTTACCAAGTAGTCTAATAAACCGTTCGCTGTTTATTCGACGACTCACCGACCCATTTCGCTTCGTGACAATATATGTTTCTAAGCCAAACGTCGCCATGCCAGTACTGGACAGCTGTTTCGGCCTTCTTTTGCCTGATCAGCAGTACGCAGACAGGCAAAGTTTGAGCAGATGGCGTCAGAAGGTCACGTGATGCCCCCCGTCAGTGTGTCCTAAAAACCTCTGAAAGCCCAGTGCAAAGCCAGTCAAGTGTACATACATATATATATAACTTAAAAAAGGCGCAGAAGCAGATTTTAGGGAAGTTACAAACACTATAGTTTATTACATAGGGAGACGTTGGGGGGGGGGAACGTTGGGTAGACGAGCCAGCGTTGTCGCGCCCCGTGTAAGAGACTACCGAGACCAATAAACCTCTTCTTTTTTCGGTGCGCTTATAGAGAAGTGAGATGAGTTTATTAGCTTGACATGAAACGTCAATTTGCTGGATTTTGCCGTTTCGGGTTTGTGCTTACTCAGTCAACTGAACTGTCTCATAAGGCTAACGAGAATCTCTCGTATTTACGGTTAGTGGAAGGCCGACTTTACAAACATTCCAGTAACGTTCAACAGAACTGCCCTGTAATGTTCGTAATGTTGAAACAGCCAGCAAGCGGATTACACACAGATAAATGTTTCTTAGAATAACGGTACTTAGAACTGCAGCTTTATTTGTTGTTTCTCTTTCTTTCTTTTATTAATCGATTTATTTTTATCTTGATTATTTCTTTTTTTTTATGAACGCTCCACGTGAACCAATAAGAAAAATCGATCAAGCGGCCGCTGCACAATTATGTCCGCCCACGCAATGAGCAACAGTCTTTTCCGGAACACAAATTCACGTTCGCGTAGCAAGGAAAACCAACGACAACCAACGACAGCGACGGGGGAGGGGGATATATTTATTAGACGAAAAGGAAAAAAAAAAGAAACCGGCTAAAGGTCAGCCAAACGGGACGTCGGCTTGATATTCCAAAAATACATAAAATACATAAATAAATAAATAAAGTTAAGAAATAGGAGATAAATGAAACGGACGCGACGGAACAGCACGATAGTTAGTTGATTATTAGGTTAGTAAAAGTTCGGTGTTTGCATTTTCATGTTCAGGTTAGTCTAAGTGGGCTTTGGCAGTTTCCGCGCCGAAACAGCCAGATAACATTTATTTACAGTAGTTTATTTTGCAACAGGGACTTCGATCACGTCATTTTGAGATACGGCCAATTTTTCGAGACCGGTTCCCTAGATTTTCCATCTTTCGACAATCCTTGCTAGTTGCACGTTGGATGACCCGAAACCTGTACCCGTCTGTCTTTGCACGGCGCACAAAGGGAGGCCTTCTGAGGAAGATGAGGAAAAGCTCCGGGTCACTGGGGATTCTCCGCTGAACTAGTGTATACGCTGAACGAAAGGTCTGGTGTAAATGTAATGTGAAGTACCCTGTGAAAACCAAGGAGCGTCTAAAAATATAGTACTGAATTTCCCGTGTCATAATCAGCGCAATTTTGAGACATAAATCGTTCTCCGAGACCTTGTCGCGCGTCAAGTTCCTTTGATTTTATCTTGTTCATTTATACATAAAGATGGAGTTCAAGGGGTTTTAGGAGCTCCCTCCTTCTCCTTTTTCTTTTCATTTTTTTTGAATAGCTGTTGCTAAATGCAATGCATTTATTTAGGCTGATTGAGCCTATCAAAAGGCCGAAAATCATGACGCCGAACTATCAGAAGGCCGACAGCCAAAAGACCAAAAAATCATAACGCCGAACTGTCAGAAGGCTGAAAATGGAAAGGCCAAAGAGACACCGGGTGAGCACTCCAGTGAATGACCACTGAATGGGATGGTGTAGATTATGAAAAAGGTTTTGTGGCTATTGTATTAGAAATCGAATGACTGGAATGCATAGCATTTGGTGCTCGCAAATAGACTAGCCAGCGAATATGAAAAACAATAATCTACAATATGTTTACAACGAAAAGAAAGTGTGTGGTGGGTAAAGTGAGGATAATTGTGCATTAAAAGCCCCTGGAATATAGATGCAAGTAAGAACTGAAATCTAGACAGCCGATGAAATACATCACAGCCGACCGAATGTTATCGTTCGCTTTGCGGATTTGTTGAAATTGGGAGACATAGGGTGCTTTTCTCTTTTTTTTATGTGTTAATAATGAGTAGTTAAATCTACATTTCATTCAACAAGCAACATAAAATGGATATACATAGTTTGCTGCATTAGTTCGCTAGCGATATCGTTCGCTGGATTCTATAGTATTTCTCTACTGTCATTCAGACACAGGTGTTACAGTTGTCCTTACATCTTTTTCTGGGCCGATGTTTATGGGTTATAAAAGCTCTACACCCACTTATTCAGGTGTTTCATTGCGGTTTGATTGCATTGAAAATACGGTTCAACAACATCGAAAGTATGAGACAACGACTACAACATCATTGTCTGACCGCCACCAACAACAAAACAGAACTATATATGAAAATACCAGTATTCCGGTTGAGTTGGGAACTACGTCCGACGATATCCACGTTCAACGAGCGTGAAGTCAGAGCCTCAGGATAGTGGGCATTTGCGTTTCATTTCATTGATACGAATACAGAAGGTAATGTGCTATTGCGCTCAGTATTCTGTAGTACTCCCCTTTATAAAAGAACGCGGCTAACATATCTGCCAGAAATAAGTAGAAGGTAGCAGGACCTTGGAAAATCACCAGTGATGAATCACCTCGTGTCATAGTCAATATTTTGTTGGAGAACGGGCTAAAGGTCAATCAAACAGGACGTCGGCTTGCTATTCCAAAAATACATAAATAAATAAATAAAATTAAGAAATAGGAGATAAATGAAACGGTCGCGACGGAACAGCACGTTAGTTAGTTGATTATTAGGTTAGTAAAAGTTCGGTGTTTGCATTTTCATGTTCAGGTTAGTCTTAGTGGGCTTTGGCATTTTCCGCGCAGAAATAGCCAGATACCATTTATTTACAGTACCGTATTTTCCGCGCGCCGCAATGTTGCTACAAGCTACTGTACTGCCACCAGTATACAGAATAAACCAAGGCGGTGTATAATATATGCATACGCAGAAATGGCCAGATAACATTTATTTACAGTAGTTTATTTTGCAACGGGGACTTCGATCACATTATTTTGAGATACGGCCAATTTTTCGAGACCGGTTCCCTGGATTTTCCATCTTTCGACAATCCTTGCTAGTTGCACGTTGGATGACCCAAAACCTGTACCCGTCTGTCTTTGCACGGCGCACAAAGGGAGGCCTTCTAAGGAAGATAAGGAAAAGCTCCGGGGCACTGGGGATTCTCCGCTGAACTAGTGTCTACGCTGAACGAAATGTCTGGTGTAATGTGAAGTACCCTGTGAAAACCAAGGAGTGTCTAAAAATATAGTACTGAAGTTTCCGGGTAATAATCAGAGCGTTATGAGACGGAAATCGTGCTCCGAGACCTCGTCGCGCGTCACGTTCCTTTCATTTTATCTTGTAGATTTATACATAAAGATGGAGTTATTCCGAAATCCTAAGCTGTTTGGAGAAGGCGTTTGATCGAAGACCGCTTGGTCGCAAGCCGTTCGGTCGAAAGCCGGTTGATCGACGTCGTCTGTTCGAAAGACGTTTTTTCGAAGGGAGTTCGAAGCTCGCAGCGTGTTCTTAGCACCTCTTTTTCTGTAACTTTTGATTCGAACATACGGAGCATGAGGCAATCAGTGTATTCTCCTTTTTTGTTTGTTTCTTGCTTTTTTTTGCAGCTAAAGAGGGGAGACCACTGGTCATTTGCAGAAAGGTTTTATTGGTCATTCACGAACAGCATAGCCATCTGTTTTTTTACTCTCTCCCACCCGAAAGAAAATAAAATTTAATAAAATTGAATTGAATTGAATAGAACAATGCGGAAGTATCCCGCGTAGCTGTAGGACACATATCGAAGAAAATGTCAAGTTGGGAGCAGCCAATAGTCTGTGCTTCTTCTGGGCACCCTTTTCATTGCTGGGATCCGAAATGGGATAGTGATATGTGCACGAAAGGCACTCGAAGTATAAATGCTAAGAAGGAAATTTCGCCATAGTATAAAATACAGATATTGTATTAACAGCCATATAAAACTTTAGATCAATCTTGTTTGTAGTATGCATCTGCTCCAAACGAAGCAATAAAAAACTCAATCAAACGACCGCTGCCGTTTCGACCAAACGGTGTTCGCTCAAATGACTTTCGACCAAATGTCCCGCGTTCGATCAAATGGCTTTCGTTCTTGCGTAAACGATTTCTCCGGGGGATTTTTCTCGAGAACTGGAAAAAATGTTCCCGGAAAAAATGTTCCCGGAAGAAATGTCCCCTGGAAAAAATCCCCCGGAAAAAATGTCCCCTCGAGAAACATCCACTTTTGGTACGCGTGGAATTTTTGCGAAATCCCTGGTTGCGATATTGCAGGTCTTGAAGTCCTCGGGCTAAAAATAAATACTAAAATTCCTAACCACTTACTAACTGTTTTTACTTGGAAAGCTTGACCTACTTTCACTTACGATTGCTAGTAGCGAATACACTGCAATCAATTGTCACGTTCGTTGATACAACGTGCACACTTGGCTGGGATATTCTTATTTTGTTTCTTTCTTCTTATACTGAGAAGTATATCCTGCGTGACGTCGTACTGATGATGTGCAATCAGAACGCCGGGATTTTGAGACTAGATTTTAGCCCTGATGACACAGCTATCCTTTCAGGTTTGAGGGAATTAACGTCTCCCTAGTATTTTTTTTCATCAACATCAACATAAGAGCAGGACGTACTTTTTTCTGTACCAGCTCGCGTGGAGTAGCGGTTTGGATGATCGCCTATCACGTCGAGACTGGGCAATAGTTGCTTCGCAGCGCTAACACGGAAAAACATTTTCTCTGCTAATTAGCACAAATGTGAAGTGTCACACAAAGTAGTACGCCGTTCAGTTTCAACAAATCAGGAGAGAAGATGTCATTCGGAACGACCAGGAGCATGTCAAGTTCTGTTTTAGAAGAGCGCAGATCGACGTGCAGGGTGATGTGTAAAAAGGAAAATAGAACGCGGGGGGACAACAAAATTGACAGGCAAAAATGTATTTCAATATGTCTAGCGGTGTCACATCTCCGGAGCCCCATGACTGTACAGGCCGCTTTGTTGCAAGACACAACGAAGTAAATTCACCAAAACTGACCAACAGCGACTCCCTAGGCAAAGAAATGCTATGTGTGAGTAGTCATTTTAAAATGGAATTTAATACGAATAAATTAAGCGACTCGTTGCATAACCGTAATTGGATACATATACAACATATATTGGAATACAAACATGTATGCCTAAGTATAGCGCTTACTCTTTTTTCCCTACATGTGCCGGGGGGGGGGGTATATGTTTATTCACACAAAAAGGAGATGCCGGCCTTACATATGCAGCTTCGGGACTATTCAAATATATTCGCTATAGTGGAAGCGTCAATTCGATTTGGAACTCGAACATTGAATTCCATATTTGATTCGGAAATGGAATAGGATATACGATTACTCGCTCTGGTGCTCAAAAATCCAAACGTTCACACCGTCCTAGTAAAAAATCAACGTCCGAAGTCAACCAGTCCACGCGTACCAAAAGTGAATTTTCCTCAGGGGATATCATGCCCAAGAATTAGGGACAAAACGTAAAGCAGGCTTCACCTAAAACGGCTCCCATAGAACCTGTGTATTCTGGAACGAAAAGCGCGTGCTACATATTCTGCTGGCCTCGCTTTGCATTCGTTCTCTAATGGTATCTTGCCTCTGCCAGGACAAAAGTTTTGAGCAATTTTTGGGCATGAATAGTGGCATCTTCAAGGTTCCATTCGGGTTCCAAATTTTGAACCTGTAAAGGAGCCTTCCATAGCCGCACGAGCACGTTGCGGCGAAGCCTACGTTCAAGGCCACGCGCAAAACAGGCTTGGGAAATGGCTCAGCGCAGAAGAGACTACAAGAGAAGACAAACAAGAAATAACAATACGGGGAGTAAAGATTTGTGTATAACATCACGTGGTAAGGGTATAGGATATAAAAAACTAAAAACTTGACAGCTGTTAGGAGAACTAACATCGTTGAGGTTGTTATAAAGAGCAAACGTGTGTACATTATGGCTGTTACGAAGTCAGTTGGTATCTGCTAAAGTGTGAGCAATCAAACAAAACATAAAATAACGGTGTGGTCGGAGTGAACAGCACAACAACAACAACAATAAATGATGACGATGAGATGGGGTGTTTCACTGCGGAGGTGCGTACCCAACACCACTGCACGTGGAACGTTATGTGAAGATGATGAAGGAAGGATGCAAATACAAGAAAGAACTAAAATGAACGGCAAGAAATAGGCCAACGACAGCTTAAGACGACATGTAATATTTTGCGCAGGAAAATGTGATATCTGAGGTTCTACGATGTGCTAAGGTTGTCAAACCAAGTTTATCGAGGATAGGTTCATAATTATAGACACCAATGTGTCGATCATAGAGAATGTACAATGACTCCAAGGGCTTCGATGCTGTCATTGGGTCAATGTTTGAAAATTAGTGGAGCTAATTAAGTATACCATTTTAGTTTGCCATCGAACACTGATGCGACCGGCTAGGAAAGATGGGAACCGGAAAAAACGTTCCCGGAAAAAATGTCCCCGGAAGAAATGTCCCCGGAAGAAATGTCCCCGGAAAAAATGTTCCCGGAAGAAATGTCCCCTGGAAAAAATGTCCCCTCGAGAAACATCCACTTTTGGTACGCGTGGAGTTTTTGCGAAATCCCCGGTTGCGATATGTCAGGTCTTGAAGTCCTCGTTCTAAAAATAAATGCTAAAATTCCTAACCACTTACGAAGTGTTTTTACTTGGAAAGCTCGACCTACTTTGACTTACGATTTCTAGTAGCGAATACACTGCAATCAATTGTCACGTTCGTTGATACAACGTGCACACTTGGCTGGGATATTCTTATACTAAGAAGTATATCCTGCGTGACGTCGTACTGACTGATGTGCAATCAGAACGCCGGGATTTTGAGACTAGGTTTTAGGCCTGATGACACAGCTATCCTTTCAGGTTTGAGGGAATTAACGTCTCCCTAGTATTTTTCTTCATCAACATCAACATCAGCATAAGAGCGGGACGTACTTGTTTCTGTACCAGCTCGCGTGGAGTAGCGGTTTGGATGATCGCCTTTCACGTCGAGACTGGGGGGTGACGCGGGTTCGAATCCTGTCACCAGGTGTGCTCTCTGAGGCTTTCCCTGGGTTTTCCGTCGGACTTTCCTGACGAATATCGGCACACTTAGCCCTGAAGTCGGCCCAGGACGCATACTAACCCCCTGTCACCCTCCCTCCTGCTGTCCTCTGTCCACGCCTGTACACCGCGTACAGCAACAGTTGCTTCGCGGCGCTAACACGGAAAAACATTTTCTCTGCTAATTAGCACAAATGTGAAGTGTCACACAAAGTAGTACGCCGTCCAGTTTCAACAAATCAGGAGAGAAGATGTCATTCGGAATGGCTAGGAGCATGTCAAGTTCTGTTTTAGAAGAGCGCAGATCGACGTGCACGGTGATGTGTAAAGAGGGAAATAAAATGCGGGGGGACAACAAAATTGACAGGCAAAAATGTATTTCAATATGTCTAGCGGTGTCACATCTCCGGAGCCCCATGACTGTACAGGCCGCTTTGTTGCAAGACACAACGAAGTAAATTCACCAAAACTGACCCACAGCGACTCCCTTGGCAAAGAAATGCTATGTGTGAGTAGTCATTTTAAAATGGAATTTAATACGAATAAATTGAACGACTCGTTGCATAACCGTAATTGGATACATATACAACATATATTGGAATACAAACATGTACGATATATGTATGCTTAAGTATAGCGCTTACTCTTTTTTCCCTACATGTGCCGGGGGGGGCGGGTATATGTTTATTCACACAAAAAGGGGATGCCGGCCTTACATGTGCAGCTTCGTGACTATTCAAATATATTTGCTTTAGTAGAAGCATCAATACGATTTGGAACTCGAACATTGAATTCCATAATTGATTCGGAAATGGAATAGGATATACGATTACTCGCTTTGGTGCTCAAAAATCCAAACGTTCACACCGTCCCAGTTAAAAATCAACGTCCGAAGTCAACCAGTCCACGCGTACCAAAAGTGAATTTTCCTCAGGGGACATTTTTTCCGGGGACATTTCTTCCAGGGAACATTTTTTCCGGGAACAATTTTTCCGGGGCCATTTCTTCCGGGGACATTTTTTCCGGGGACATTTCTTCCTGGACCCAGGAAAGATATCCGAGAGGCTTCGTTTTCGTTTCTTCTTTCTCGCTCTCTTCTTTCTTCTTTTTTTTTTGGGGGGGGAGGGGAAGCGGGGGCTTATTAATACCTGAAGACAATTTATGATACAGCTATAGGATGTCACGCTTCCTCGCGAACGCAGGAGCCTCTCCAGCAAGGAAAACGCAATTGTTAAAGGCCGTCACTTGACCCATTTGTATTATAACGCATTACTCTGCTCTCTTTTGATCACAATAATGCTCGTTGCCTTGTCAATGTCATCTGCATTTTTTAGATACTGTAGATTTGTCGTTCGCCTCGAAACTACAACAACAACAAAAAAAGTTATGAGATCACGATTTTGTGTTGTTTGAGTTTGAGTTTGATTTGCGATTTTCTGGCGACTTTCTGTTGTTGTCATCTCTCAAAATGTGTCTATCAACATCGATCAAAATAAGCACAATTTCAGACAACGAAAAAAAGGAAAATATTGTTCTGCGTTCCTGTCTTTTATTTTCCATACTTAATACAGCTAACGCTGTAGTGGATCAAATAAATCCCTATTGCCACTGTCACTGTAAGTTTATTGTCATCACTAGGAAACAAAGAACAAGAAAAACCGTGGGGCGTGTCCAATAGCTTTCGCTAGTACAGGCTCATGCCCCGCGGGGTAAATGGAACAGAAAAACAGGTGAGATAAATAATGCAACAAACAGTTACATTCCTGGGCTCAAATAGGCTGAAGTGTCCATAAGGTATCGTCGTAGCATGTTGCGGAATGACTGGCTGTTTTTAACCTCAAGAGGCATAGAGTTCCAGAGTCGCGGCCCAAAACACACTGTCAATCTGGTACCATACACATTTTTTGGCCGATATAACATAAAGTCATTCGACATGACGCTTCGGTTACCTCTTGGACATTTTTTAAATATGTTGTTATTAAAAGGAACGTTATTCTTTACAATTGACTCTACAAGTAAGGCACGACGCTCTCGAATAAGATCAGGCAGTGGGAGAATATTCAGAGAATTAAAAAACTCAATACAGGAAGTTCTACTGCCAGAACAAGTAATTAATCTTATAGCTCTCTTCTGAAGCCTGAACAGACGATCCAGATATGTTGGGAATGCAGTACCCCAAGAAGTGGCACAATAAATTAGATGACACTGCACAAATGAGAGGTACAATTGACGTAAAACATGTAATGGAAAATATTGACGGGCAAGGAATAAAATGTGACAGGACTTGGAAATATTCTTAGCAACTTTATCAATGTGTGGTTTCCACGTGAGATGAGAATCTAAGGTCACGCCTAGGTAATTAATAACATTTACTTGTTCTATAACATTGTTATGAATTGAGATGCTCATTTTGACATATTTGGCAGAAGGCTTGCAGAAGACAAGAAACTTTGTCTTAGACAGATTCAACGTCAGACGGTTAATAGCAAACCAATGAGCAATCTTGTTTGCCTCATGGGACACGGTCGGCGCAATTTCGGAAACATCTGGAGAGCTGAAGAGGAAACACGTGTCGTCCGCATACATGAAAGTCGAAAGCCTGTCGGAAACCGATGGAAGATCGTTCACATAAATCGAAAATAACACAGGACCCAAGACAGAACCTTGGGGTATACCCGTACATACAGGCAAAGACACAGACGATTCCCCATCGATCCGAGTAAACATTCTACGAGACGACAAGTAATTCTTCAGCAGATTCCAGATATCTCCACGAAAACCATAACAATAGAGCTTTTGTAGCAAAATGTGATGATCGACAGTATCAAAAGCTTTGCGCAAATCGGCAAACAGGCCAACAGCAATATGAGATTCATTTAAAGCCTGATTGATTCCATCGGTGACGGCATGTACAGCTGTAGCGGTGGACATTCCAGTTCGAAATCCATGTTGAGAGCAACTCAGTACATTATATTTTTTCAAAAATGAGGAAATCTGTTTACACAGTAGTTTTTCAAAAAGAGTATTGATAGTACTAAGAACTGAAATAGGCCTGTAATTTTCGACCAAATTCTTGTCGCCTGACTTGTAAATAGGTACAACCCGCGCAATTTTTAGAGTGTCCGGATACAGTCCTGTGCCACATGCATGATTAAAAATATGGCACAGTGGAGCAGCCAAAACATCAGCACACGTCTTGAGGGCACGTATAGAAATATTGTCATGACCAATAGCAACGTTCTTTTTCATGCCGCGTATCGTTGCGATAATGTCCGGAACAGTGAAAGGCATTATAAAAAAGGAATTCGGAACGGATTCCCTAATGAAAGACGTTGGAGAATCGAGAACATGGATCGACGCGCCAGAGGCGAGTTCTTGCCCTATCGAAACAAAGTATCTATTGAATGTTTCACACAAATTTTTTGTTGACTCTCCTACGTTAGGCAGGATCTTTTTCTGTTCACGGGATTTCGTGATTGCATTGATTACAGACCACACTTTCCGTGAGTCACCATGACAATTCAACAGCCTCTCAGAATAGTATTTTTGCTTCAGATTGCGGGTCAACTTTGCAGCCCGATTACGTAAATGCTTAAACTTGTCTCTAAACGTGACATTGTCTGGATGACGCTTGAACTTCCTATACCAGAATGCTTTCTGAGACAAAATAAGCAAAAGGTGAGAGTTCATCCACGGACAGATAGGACTCGCATACCGCCGGCTACAATCAAAAGTAGTTGAGGAACTGATACAAGTTCGAAGTACGGTGAGGAACCCATCACATTCGCGGTTCACATCCTCGTTATATACTTGGTTCCAGTCAAAAGACGACAAGAGGGAATGCAGCTTTCCATAGTCAGTTCGCGGGACGACCCTTGTAAGCTGACCATTACGAACACGGCCAATACCATCACTACGGTGACAATATACAGGGCAGTGATCGCTGATATCCAAGTCCAAGACACCACATGTTGACACAGCAGATATTGGCGTTATAACATGGTCAATCAATGTCCTAGAGTTACTGGAGATCCTTGTGGGGGTGCTGATTCTATTACATAAACCATAGCATTCCAAGAGGATGGTATACTCACAAATTGTATTCCGTAACAGATCTATATTAAAGTCGCCGACTATGACGATAGGCCTCTTTATTATATTTAGCTGAGACAGCGTATTCTCAAAGTTCTCTAGGAAAAGCTGCATTGGACAACTTGGTGATCGGTATATACAGCCAACCATGCCATGGCCTTCGACTTCTAGGAACAACGTCTCACATACGTCAGATACAGAAAAGCTTATGTCGTGCCTAATGCGAAACGCTAAAGAGTCGACTACAAAGATGGCAACACCACCACCTCTTGATCTGCCAGCTGTTAATTTCCTTGGGGATGACAGGAAGCAATAGCCTGGCAAATTATAAAACTCATCTTCATGCAACCACGACTCAGAAACGCAAACCACGTCGTATTTTACAGACGCTTGGGATAACAGGGTCAACAGCGCATCAAAATTTCTACGAATGCTACGTATATTAACATGTAACACATTCAAGGAAATATCATTGCTAACATCACTCCTCCCACTGATTGCATCAAAGGTTGAACCATGGGGATGACCACAGGATGCCCCTCCATTATCGCACGCTGTTTCAAGTCGCGCAGTCATTGTTTATGTCAGGATCGTTCAAAATACGTGAGCTGTCAAGTCTTCCCCAGAATTCCTTAAAGATACAGCCTTCCGGCCAAGCGTCCTCGCGATTTAAACGCTCGAAGTCCGCAGCGTCAACGGTGATGTGGAAAGAAGTATAGGTGGTGTACCTCGTTCTTAGTTGTTTCACGATTGCGTTCTTGTGACCTAGAAGGTCATCCACAACACATTTCACATCGGCGGCAGAGGTGGTGGGCACAATTCTTGATAAGAACAGGGATTTGAGGGGTGGTCCACGGGGAACTGACTTCATCTTGCTTGAACTTCCCTTTCCCACGATTACCGGAGCACGTTTTTTTCTCTGAACCGTTATAAAATCCTGATCTTTGGCGCGCATATCCTGTTGATGTGGCGACGTAGCGGGACCCAAAGGGGGTCGTCCATTCATCTGTGTCTTCAACAAAGGGCTGTCGAAAGCATCCTTTTCTGTCGTGGGTTTGTCGGAAGAACCGTAATGTGACAATGCTGCCGTTTTCACGGCACCTGAATGAAGTGTCGATGCTGTTTTTTTTGCGGCGCCTACATAGGTGTACGGACCATAATTGATCTGCTCACTGGCATCAGAAGGGACAAATCGCGACAAAAGATCTTTCAGATACACAATTTCACTTCGCATCTGTCTCTGCTCTAACACCATTTCGTCAATTTTTGACATCAGGATGTCGAACTCAGCACGAGGAATCAGGCACATGGCCGCCGAACCGGAGTCGACCGGCAAATGCTCTGTAATAGGCTTACTTGAGGTATCCATGATTGTCGGGATTGAATCGTTGGCGTTAAGCCTCGACTGACGACTGCACTGTTCACATTTCCAAATACATTTTCCGTTCTTCACCAGGAACAGCAGGTCCGCTGGGGCTACGTTGACACAAAATAGATGGAACCGGTTCGCACATAAGCCCGAACACGTTATCGTTTTCGCCTTTGGAACGAAAGAGTCGGAGCAACTGCCGCACACGTCTTTCGACATGGCAACCCAGGTTGCCAATTGCAGCCTAATGCCGCGTGTTTTTCGACAGCCGTACTCTTGGCTTTTCTTTTCGTCTGTGGAGAGGGTGCTAGCAGGTGTGCTGTCTTATCAGCGTTCTTCTGAAGATTTACAATCTTGATCCAGCATGCTTGCGCTTTCAGCAGACTGCTTGGGACTGTGTTGTTCGCTATCGCGTCTTTTTTCATTCGTACGGCTCGAAGCAGAGTTAACTGGAACGCCGCTTCGACCGGCGGAGCAAGAGGGGAGCCACCCTGGCAGCCTTTAGCAGAAATAAAGGGAGAGGATGTTTCGACATTTCCATTTCAGTCGGAGGGAGGTGTGGGAGGCGGGGGGGGGGATGTTCGTTGTGGTGTGCCGAACAATGCCCAATCAAGCTAGCGTTATCAACGCTGCGTCTGTTTGTGTTTTGGGCGATTGTGTCTGAGATAATGCGGAAAATCGATGGCATGTCACGCGCCTGGGGCGCGTTACCGAACACTGCGCGAGCTTGCGAGCTCGCGATGCCTCCGCCTTCCGCGTCGTCTTCACCATAGCAACAGGGCATTCACGTGACGGTCACGTGGTACTCTTCGCGGGTGGCCAAAAAAACCCCGTTTTTCGAGAACGGCGCAGCTACTGCGCGTGGCAGAGGGTAATCGCCCGCGCAGAGAAGGAAGAACAACGCAAAGCTCCTCGACGTTCGCGTTGCAAATGGCGGACCCGGTGGACTTGTATCTGCTTTTCCTCGAAGAAGGTGTTGCTGAGGAAGAGCCGGTACGCAGCTTCCGCAGTCATCGAGATGCTTTCGAAGCGTTATCGGAAGACGAGTTCATTGCTACCTTCCGATTGTCGAAGGAAGCTGCCAGGGAGGTGTGCGAAGCTGTTAGGCCGGACTTGCAGCGCAGTAAGTACACGATCATAATGTGGTTCATTCTTTGCGCACGTAACAGCACCCCATTTTTAAAATATACATTTCAGCCCGAGAATCCCGTCGGACAACTCTGAGTGTAGAGCGGAGAGTCCTCACAGCCCTTCGTTTCTACGCTACTGGAGCTTTCCTTGGAAACATTGGAAATGAGGAAACGATCGCCTGCAGCAAGCGTGCAGTGTCACAGGCTGTCCATGAAGTTAGCGAAGCCATCTTAAAGTACCTTGCGCCCAAGTACCTGAGGTTCCCCACAACTCCTGAGGCGAAGCGAGATGTGAAACGTGGCTTTCATGAGCTGGCAGGCTTCCCAGGCTGTGTCGGTATGTGACCACACATGATATGTACGCATGAAAAGGCTAATGCACAGAGCGAATCCTGTGTTATCTTACGTGTTTTCAATACACTGATTTTCGGTGCAGAGGCGTTTCGTGCGAGACAGGGGTCTATGTCAGTCACTATGTGCACTGTGACTCATAATGTAGTACAGTATACATGCTGTACTGATAAGTTACGAGTGATCACACATGGTTCGAGTTGACTGTCTGTTGAAATGTGCTGCCTGCGACATATCCCAAAAAGTGTGTTCATGATTCCAGGGGCTATCGACGGTACGCAGGTAGCAATGTTGCAGCCGAGCATTTTCGACCCGAGATTTGTGGATGGCAATTACTATTGCCATAAAGGCTACCATTCCATCAACGTCTTAATGGTATGTGCCTTTTCTGCTCAGAATTTCAGTACCATGCATGTCTCAAACCAGTACGAGGCACAATTGCCCCATGTCTTTTTCTCTTCTCCAATAATGCTTTCTTCCATTTTGCTGTTCGCGAAGGGCACCTACAACAAGGTTCTCATTAAACATGTTTTCATATACCCAGGTTTGCGATGCCTCCATGCGGATACTCTTCCTGAATGCCAGGTTCCCTGGTTCATGCCATGACGCAGCTGTATGGGCTGCCTGCAACCTCCGTCAAGCCACCTCAACCGTATTTGAAGAAGGAGAGTGGCTAGTTGGTAGGATGCGTTTATCTGTTTATAATGCAATTTGTACTCTTACAGTACACAGTGCATTACACTTCACATTCAGTTCATTTCAGCAATCCATACTTGAACTAAGCAGCTGTATTCCATTAATTAATATACATTAAGTAGTGGGTTAATTAACATGGATGCATTACACTGTTGCAAGTTGTATAAAAGAACATCTGCCTTGCTAACAATCAGTTGTGTGAGCACTTTATTGTGTTATTGGATGAAGGGATAAATTATTGTGCCAGATACATTTATTACAGATACATTACATTACATATACATACATACATTATTACATGCCAGGTACATTACAACAACATTTATTTTCATACACTTTCATTTACATTATCTACAGCAGCATAACACATTGTCAACATGAATATATAAACACGCACAAACTCCTCCCACTTCTTCCTGCTCTCCCTTCTCTATCCATTTGTCTGAATTTGTGGATTTTCAAGAGAATAAATATAACTTTACAACTATTTACAGGTGACAGTGGCTACCCCCTCCAACCTTGGCTGATGACACCGGTTCGTACACCCACGACATCGGAAGAAAAAGATTACAACGATGCACACAGCAGGACCCGCGTGTGCATTGAACAATGTTTTGGGCTGTGGAAAATGCGGTTTCGATGCCTCCAAAGGTACCGTACGCTGCACTTTGCTCCTGATCGAAGCTGCAGAATTATCAACGCCTGTGCTGTGCTTCACAATATGTGCTTGGCGTACAACACCCGTGAACCTCTTGATAATGCAGATGAAGGTGATGGGCCAAGTGGGGAAGGGGCAGAAGCTGGTGCAGCAGGGGAGACACAGGAGGATGGAGCACAGGAAGAGGAGGACCATGACTCTCAGCCTATGAGAAATCGTGCAGCACAACTTAGAAGCCAGCTCATTACGCATGGTTTTAGGCGAAGAAGATAACCTACCTCATTGACTGTCATTTCGTCTGTCTCTCTCCAGGTGATAAGCGAAATATTCGCTCATAGGAGTGAGCAGCTGCAAGTGATAAGCAAGCTGTGATATGTGCAGAGACTGTATATTTTGTCATTCACGAAAAACAACTGAGGCTGAGCTGTGCTTGAGATATTTTAAAATGTAATTATCTAGCCAAGTCAACCCCTATTTATCCAGACTTCACAGATGTGGATCCAGCACCACACTGACAAACAGCATGGTGATAGATTCTAGTCCATTCAATGTTCCTTCATTCATCCGGGCCAGAGTTTCTGGATCAGACCAACGATTTTCTGAAAATGCTTAGGAGATTGCCCAACAGCTGCCTTCACATATCCGGATTGGAGGGCTCAGTACAAAGTGTGCTACATTTGTGTGCGGTATTGAGTGAGAGACAGTGTGCGACCTATATTTCATCAAGGCAGTGTGACAACCTTGAAGAATTTCCCCTCGGACCTGTGTAACATGCATTGACCAAGTCATTTGAAGCCCTGGAGAATGGCGACTGTAAAACTTTCAACAACACCTTCAGCCATGCACATCACTTTGTCAGCTAATGTGTACAGTAATTTTATGCAAGTGTGCATTGTACCGTTGTTGTACTGTAGTGTACTGTTTCATACCTTCTGAAATCAACATCTTCTTTACTATCATCTAGTGACTGATCCCCTCTTGAGTTCTATTCATCAGGATACTTCACTTTCGATGCAATTTTTGTTGTAAACTACAAGATGAAGATAAAAAAGGGTTGACTGTAAAGAAGGCAGTCAAAGACTACCCGTACCTGTTTTTTCATTACATTTTCTTAGTCCTCTGCACAGCTGTCGTCATGAACTCAAGTGAGAAATACAGTGTGCACAATCAGTACTACCACTGCTCAACTGATCAAGTCAGCTGACATGCTACTTTAATGTGCTATGACTACTATTATTCACAATCATTCAATCCTGTTTCTCTTACTGACAACATTGTCCCATATCTGCCTTTGTATACAACGGTTCAACTCTACCTGACAAATTGTGGTCAAACAGTTGACCGTCTTCTTCTGCTCTTCCAGGAGAGCCTTCTGCTCGCTGAGCAACTCTTGCTGGCGCTGCATGAGTTGCCCAGCAATAGAGGGAGGAACTCTTCTCCTCCGTCGTCGGCATGCACCTGTGCCCTGGCGCCTGCTGTCAGACGGAGGAGGTGCTTGGTCCTGTAAGCCATGGAATCAGATGTTTTTAGAATAGTGGCTGGACAGTTTTCACCATACTGACATTACCGTCTCGGTTGGCTCAGCACCAGCAGGACCGGCCGAGGTCGATGGTACAGGCTCTTCCACGTCCTGAAAAAAAATATGTACAACACATCACTCTTTTTGAAGGAAGGAGGACTCTATATAAAAAGGATGGAATGTGAAGTGTTCTCCATTTGGGTGTGCTGTTTCAGAATTGCTTCAAAATCGTGTTATTCTAAGATTACTGTACATGTCTTACAGCAGAGACAGGAAGTCTCACTTCCATGGCTCCGGTTTCCACAGATGGCTCCACTCCTCTGGGAAATCCTGAGGCGGAGTCCCATCCAACAAGGGCCATCACCCTCTGGTCGATTCCAGACAGGTGGGCAGCGATGTCCACAGGAGTGGCCCCCTGACTGGACACCACGTACCCACTGCCTCCACCCGTGGCCTGCATTTTCCGCGTCATCTCCCGTGCGCGGCTGCGCACACGGTACCTCCAGTCTTTCCAGAGCTGCTGCCACCCCTTAGCATCTTTATTAAATGCCCCAACAGCATTAAGGGTGGCAGCGATCCGGTCCCATTTGGCACGGCGATCAGCTGCTGTCTCACCCCGGAGGAAGGTCCGGTTATTGCAGAGTTCTGGAGCTTCCTCCAGTAGTGACAACAGCAGCATCCGTTGTGCCTCGGTTGCCATGGCTGTAAAGGGAGGAAAACCATTTACATTGATCACATTTACACTTACATTGATATGACGCATGTCAAACTTGAAATACTGCATGATTAATAAACTCCCCTCAGGTTTATTCATTTGCATGCAACTGTACAATACGCTTTGAACATGTGAATGGAGGCAGTGGGTCATGTACAGCTCTTGGTGCAGCTGAAATTGCATGTATTCATGCACTAGCTTTAGTAATGTTTAGGTGAGTCTGAATAGGTAGCTGTACAATTCCAGCATGAACAGCATTTACACGAAGGATGGTGCAAGCCTTTCGCCTTTTTCTTTTCTTTGTTTCAGATGTTACTTCATGTAGATGGCTACTTACTTTATCAATTGCACTAGAGAGGGAGGGATCGCTATTGTCGCTACATCTCCCTATTTTTCACCATACTGCTGTTTTTTTTTTTGTTTTCTTTATTCAAAATAATCATGGTAAGTTACTAACTACACCCCTACAGTAGCGCGCCAAGACAGACTGTGTGAAATGTTGCTTAAATTATACGCCGGCGCTAAAGGAAGGCACATCAAAATGAAATGAGAACTTAACGACCCACATCATGTATCGTGTGTACCGAGAGTGTTAAACTGCGTCGCCACGCACGTAAAAGTGTGGTTGGCGCCTGCTGCAAGCGTATTGTACAGTGTAATATAACTCGCGTCAGTGGAAGAAGTTCAATACGAAAAGCTCGTCATGGCAACAAAGTGCAGCATGCGAACTTGCGACGCAATACGGGAATGTAGCTACACGATTTCATTTCGTTGACTTACATATTCATGGCTTATACTAAGTCCTGTTGGGATATAAACTTTCAAAAGGTGGTATACGACTGTGCGATAGCACAGGCAATTAATTCTGAGAATACTTTTATACTTACCGGTAAATATTTGGGTTGTTCACTTTCGCGAGATGAATTTGGCGGTTTTCGTAGCAGACGACGAAGAGGTGTTCTCCCATTGGTCAAGTTGAAGAATAAGACAAACCACTCAAATGAATTGCAGTTTCGAGGCGTACTCACAATTCTTTTATTCATACGAACAAAAGTATACATTGCACTTCAAGTTTATTTCAACCTGTTGTTATTGTATTGCTGTTACGAGACGCACGTGTTCTCGAGAGTTTCTTCGCTCCGCCACGGCTCGCGATGCGATGGCGCAACGGTAGTGTTACTGATCGTGCGACTGCCACCTGCGCAGCCCCGACGATGGGCGGAGCGTCGCGAGCTCGCAAGCTCGCGCAGTGTTCGGTAACGCGCCCCTGGAAACAGGATGGCGCATGGGCACGCGTCATCCGAAACTCTCATTGTGTGATCGAATGAAATGAATAACAACTTTTCTCTTTCGGAAAATTTACTGTGCCCAGAATAGAGAATGCGAAGATGCTTGAAATAATTAGTGATGGTAGTCGCGAAAGCATTGTAATGAGTTTTTAAATAATAACAAAGCAATGCTTTCATGGTGTAGCATATCGCGTCTCTCGGGAGCATAGAAAGATTTCTATGTTCGGGAGTTTCTCGGAAGCACAGCCAATTAGTACACACACAATTTTTTGTGTGTGCATGCTGGCACACAGTGCAGGGAGTTACCGTGAAGGTTTTTATTATTGGTGTAGTGAATGATGATCAGAGCTAGACAAATTCACCATGACCTTTGTCCTCACTTCAATTTTCGTCAGCAGAGGTTCGCCCGTACCTCGACTGCATGTTCCCCAAATTTGCGTCTCCCACCTTTCGTAAATCGCATTTTGATTTTGATTTTCTTTCTTTATTTTTTTTTGCCCCACATCAATCCTTTTTCTGAAATTTTTCGTCATCTGGATCACTTCACCGTAATTTTAATTTTGGAAGTTTGGGAGAGGTGAGAGACGACTGGTTCGCACGTGCTTACCTGCCGCGCGCCATCGGGATATCATCGATTCTTCGCAATCCCTTAGCCACGGTCGCAAAAACCAAACGAGCGCAGCGTTGATAACGCCAGCCCGATTGCGCACTCTTCGGCACGCCACAGCGAACACCCCTCCGACTAGAATGGAAATGTCAAAACCTCCTCGCCCTTTATTTCTACTAGACGCCGCCAGGGTGGCTCCCCCCTTGCTCCGCTGGTCGACGCGGCGTTCCAGTTAACTCTGCTTCGAGCTGTACATCTTTGTTTCTGTAGGTGCGAAGAAAAGTTTATTGACTGGTTGATAAGCAACTGCGTGCACCACGTAAAAGTCAGTTGTGTACCATCGATTGCTAGTACGTATGAGTCGAATACATACGAATGAACCACGATGAACATTTGATTTACACATCAGAGTTAGTGACGTCTTCATGTTGGGAAAAACTTCGCATGGCTGCATATGCGATCACAATGTCCTCCTTTTAACGTTGAAGCCAAAATAAACGGGGGCAATTCAAACCACCTTACTCAACCTGTGACGCAACATTTGCGTCAGCTGGATCGAGTCGTCTGGATCTTTGGACGTCGTTCCCGATTTCCGTTCTTAGCTCACCTCGCGTCATAGAGTCCACATCAAACATGCGTGACACGCGCAGTTCGAGTTCGAGTTCGACACTTAAACGTGTCCTCTTTCCTCTTGTCTCTTGGATGCCACCTTCTTCCCAGTACGTAAGATCAGAAACGTGACATCTCCTAGCCTGTAGAGCTGATGAATTTTCTTCTATCCTTTAACATATATTTTAGCCAATCCCATGTTGCGTCGCATTTGTTTGTTCGCCGATGATGTAGGTTGTCTAAGGCACAATTTTTCTTTTCTAGTCCTTGGCTAGAAAACCATCCTAGTCAGTGCTGCTGCATGTGGCTCATCGCGGCGTGATGCGAAAAAAACATGTATATACGGGGTCACGCTCTCCTGTCCGTACCCCTTGCATTTGGTTTCCAGATCTAGAAATATAGTTAGGACGTTTAACGTCTCCTGACGCAGATCTTTCCCAGCAGTATCTTGCTCAAATTCTTTTACCACACCTCTGAAAAGATCTCTTAACAACTGTGCTCGTTCATCTCTGGTGTCCGAGGAGAGGACTAGGGTCACAAGGCGTGGTAGATTCTCAAGAAGTAAATCGACATTCTTTCCTGTTAATGATGTGAATTTAGCAACTTCCATTTTGCTGTCAGTGAGCAGTCTGACGTTCGCGCGAGATCCCTTTATAATGTCCACCAGCTTTCTCACGGATGTGTAATATATTACTTGCATATTCTCATACAGATTATGGATTACTGTTCCAGCAGTTATTCGTTCTACGGCATACAGGCAGTCTGAAGACATATAGGAAAGCCCATCTGTTCGTACTCCCGTCGCAGCCTTCCAGAATTCTCAGCCGCAGAGCTATACGGGCACAAAAGCTCTTGCATACAAGAACAATAGCAAGAACGCGCGCAGAGCGAATAAGCTTTGGCAACGTCCTAGCATACTTCCTACTAAAGACAAGACCGCAGTGCTATCAGCTCCAATAGATATCTTGATGAACAAGGAATGATTTCATTGGATGAAGTATGGAAGGAAAAAAAAAGTCACTAAAATCAAACAAAACAATAAGTCAGTCGTTACTTTTGTGCACGGGTTTCGTTGATAGCTGCTGTAATCGCCCCCGCCTTTCTGTCTGTCATGTGGTTAACGCAGAAGCCGTGATGAAGCGGGCAAGTCTACAAGATACAGATAGAATAATAATTCCGCGCTTGATGCCCCGGTACGAGTACATCATGAGCCGTGCAGCAATGGCCGGTCTGCTACCGCTGTAAGAAAAAAAAAAAAAAAAACAGGGAAACAGAGAGAGAGAGAGAAAGTTCAGTAGTTGCGTGGCATCGGCGAGTCCCGCAAAAGAAGCTGATTTATCGCTCTCAAAGAATTTGTACGCGGAAGGTGGACGGTTGTTGTGCTGTGAGACCTACAGACTAATTTATTTATTTACCCTAGCAACATAGCTACATACAAGATTTACAACCACATGAAAAAATTGCGCAGATACGTGAAGGTAAATAAACAAGTACATGAAACATTTTGGTCAACTAGAGCAAACAACGACAACACCTACGACGTGGAAATTGAAAAATGACTATGCAGCGCAACGGTCATGTCAGCCAGACGCGTGAGCCTTCCTCTTCATCTCCCCCTCTTCGTACCTTCACCGAGCAAAGTGCCGCCAGTGTAGGCATGCAGATCGCTCGGATTTCCACGTCACCTCCCCCCCCCCCCCCCCAGCGGTCGCATAAACATTTCTTAAATTGTTTGGCATCGGTAATGGAATGCATATAAGCTCTTGGATTAACGCTCAACTTAGGAGTTATTATGATAATCAATTTTGTGAAACAAACACTCACAAGTTATTATTCGGCAAGTAGAAAGCAGACGCAGATTGAGGTTATGGTAACATGAAAAACTCAGTGCGGCATCCCCCATTGTTATCCATAGAACCCCGCTTCATTGTCCTTGATGTTTTGCACATGAAGATACGAATAGTCGAGCGGCTTCTTGAAAACCTGCTCTTGGAAATGCAGGACGTATACACTGCTAATAAGTGCCCCACCCGAAAGGAAAAGACACGTCCGTGACAAAGCTGGTGGACATTATAAAGGGATCAGGTGCGAATGTCAGACTGCTCACTAACAGCAAAACGGAAGTTGCTAAATCCACATCATTAACAGGAAAGAATGTCGATTTACTTCTTGAGAATCTACCACGCCTTGTGACCCTAGTCCTCTCCTCGGACACCAGAGATGAACGAGCACAGCTGTTATGGGATCTTTTCAGAGGTGTGGTAAAAGAATTTGAGCAAGATACTGCCGGGAAATATCTGCGTCAGGAGACCTTGAACGTCCTAACTATGTTGCTAGATCTGGGAACCAAATGCAAGGGGTACGGACAGGAGAGCGTGACCCCGTATACAGGGTGTCCCAGAAAACGTGTCATTGAATTATAATAAAAAACTAGGTCACCTAGAATCATGCGGTCAACGGCATTTGTTCTTAATAGATTTTTGCCAACTCCTGATGTGAATGTCATGTATCGTAAGTTTAATTATGTAAATATTTGCGATCTGAACTCGGAAATTTGCCAAGTAAATGTCACTTTTTTACCCCACCAATATGAAGAGCGTGCCGAATTCACTTCAGTTCATGATAAATCACAGTGATATTCACGAGCTATCCCATTGGAAAAAATAGCCGAACATCATGCTTTTCGTAGCACCGAACCATAACGCGCGGCGACTTTTTGAGCGCGATTGCTCGCAGTCCGATGAAAGGAGGTTCGAAACCCAGGCCACAGAGTGATAGTAGAAAAAGTGACAGTTACTGAAATTGGGAGAGGGAAAGTGCGATCCCAGCGAAAGTCGGACGAGATAAGCCATACCTCTTTCTACGTTGCAGGTGTGGGCTGGGTTTCCAACCTCCTTTCGTCGGACTGACAAGGATTACACTGAAAAATTTGTTGCGCGCTACCTCCGTAGAGCATGATGTTCGGCTATTTTTTCTGATGGGATAGCCCCTGAAAACCCTTGTCAATTATCATTAATTTGAGTAAATTAGACACGCTCTTCACATTGGTGGGGTAAAAAAGTGACCTTTACTTGGCAAATTTCCGACTTCAGTTCGCAAAAACTTACATAATTAAACTTTCGTTACACGACATTCACATCAAGGGGTGGCAAAAACCTAGTAAGAACAAATGTCGTTGACCGCATGATTCTAGGTGATGTAGTTTTTTTATTACAATTCAATGACACGTTCTCTGGGACACCCTGTATACATGTTTTTTCGCATCACGCCGCGATGAGCCAGATGCAGCAGCGCTGACTAGGATGTCTTTCTAGCCAAGGACTAGAAAAGAAAAATTGCGCCTTAGAGAACCTACATCATCGGCGAACAAACAAAAGGGACGCAGCATGGGATGGGCTAAAATATGTTAAATGATAGAAGAAAATTCATCTGCGTTACAGGCTAGGAGATATCAGAAACGTGACGTCACGTACTCGGAAGAAGGTGGCATCCAAGAGACAAGACGAAAGAGGCCCCGTTTAAGTGTCGAACTCGAACTCGAACAGCGCGTGTCACGCATGTTAGATGTGGACTCTATGACGCGAGGTGAGCTAAGGACGGAAATCGGGAACGACGTCCAAAGATCCAGACAACCCGATCCAGCTGACGCAAATGTTGCGTCAAAGGTTGAGTAAGGTGGTTTCAATTGCCCCAGTTTATTTTGGCTTCAATGTTAAAAGGAGGACATTGTGATCGCATACGCAGCCATGCGAAGTTTTTCCCAACTTGAAGACTCACTAACTCTGATGTGTAAATCAAATGTTCATCGCGCTCCATTTGTATTTATTCGACTCATACGTACTAGCAATCGATGGTACACAACTGACTTTTACGTGGTGCACGCAGTTGCTTATCAACCAGTCAATAAACTTTTCTTCACACCTACAGAAACAAAGATGCACGAATGAAAAAAGACGCGATAGCGAACAACACAATCCCAAGCAGTCTGCTGAAAGCGCGAGCATGTACGGCGGGATCAAGATTGTAGATCTTCAGAAGAACGCTGATAAGACAGCACACCTGCTAGCACCCTCTCCACAGACGAAAAGAAAAACCAAGAGTACGGCTGTCGAAAAACACACGGCATTAGGCTGCAATAGGGATTTGTTTGATCCACTACGGCGTTAGCTGTATTAAGTATAGAAAATAAAAGACAGGAACGCAGAACAATATTTTCGTTTTTTTTTTCGTTGTCTGAAATTGTGGTTATTTTGATGGATGTTGATAGATACATTTTGAGAGATGACAACAACAGAAAGTCGCCAGAAAGTCGCAAATCAAACTCAAACTCAAACAACACAAAGTCGTGATCTCATAACTTTTTTTTTGTTGTAGTTTCGAGGTGAACGACAAATCTACAGTATCTAAAAAATGCAGATGACATTGACAAGGCAACGAGCCTTATTGTGATCAAAAGAGAGCAGAGTAATGCGTTATAATACAAATGGGTCAAGTGACCGCCTTTTACAATTGCGTTTTCCTTGCTGGAGAGGCTCCTGCGTTCGCGAGGAAGCGTGACATCCTATAGCTGTATCATAAATTGTCTTCAGGTATTAGTAAGCCCCCGCTTCCCCTCCCCCCCCCCCGAAAAAAAAAGATGAAAGATGAGAGCGAGAAAGAAGAAACGAAAACGAAGCCTCTCGGGTATCTCGGATATCCTAGCTGGTCGCATCAGTGTTCGATGGCAAACTAAAATGGTATACTTAATTAGCTTCACTAATTTTCAAACATTGACCCAATGACAGCATCGAAGCCCATGAAGTCATTGTACATTCTCTATGACCGACACATTGGTGTCTATAATTATGAACCTATCCTCGATAAACTTGGTTTGACAACCTTAGCACATCGTAGAACCTCAGATATCACATTTTCCTGCGCAAAATATTACATGTCGTCTTAAGCTGTCGTTGGCCTATTTCTTGCCGTTCATTTTAGTTCTTTCTTGTATTTGCATCCTTCCTTCATCATCTTCACATAACGTTCCACGTGCAGTGGTGTTGGGTACGCACCTCCGCAGTGAAACACCCCATCTCATCGTCATCATTTATTGTTGTTGTTGTTGTTGTGCTGTTCACTCCGACCCCACCGTTATTTTATGTTTTGTTTGATTGCTCACACTTTAGCAGATACCAACTGACTTCGTAACAGCCATAATGTACACACGTTTGCTCTTTATAACAACCTCAACGATGTTAGTTCTCCTAACAGCTGTCAAGTTTTTAGTTTTTTATATCCTATACCCTTACCACGTGATGTTACACACAAATCTTTACTCCCCGTATTGTTATTTCTTGTTTGTCTTCTCTTGTACTCTCTTCTGCGCTGAGCCATTTCCCAAACCTGTGGTTGCGCGTGGCCTTGAACGTAGGCTTCGCCGCAACGTGCTCGTGCGGCTATGGAAGGCTCCTTTACAGGTTCAAAATTTGGAACCCGAATGGAACCTTGAAGATGCCACTATTCATGCCCAAAAAATTGCTCAAAAGTTTTGTCCTGGCATATGCAAGATGCCATTAGAGAACGAATGCAAAGCGCTGCCAGCAGAATATGTAGCACGCGCTTTTCGTTCCAGAATACACAGGTTCTATGGGAGCCGTTTTAGGTGAAGCCTGCTTTACGTTTTGTCCCTAATTCTTGGGCATGTTTTTCCGGGGACATTTCTTCCTGGACCCATTTTTCTCTGGGGACGGTTCTTCCTGGGGACATTTTTTCCGGGGATGAAAATCTGGCATCTCGGGCGAGCTTTGATTATATGAAACGACTTCTCCGTGATCATTCCTTCATTTGGCAACTAGCGCTCATATTCATCTCTGGAAACCCCAATTTTGTAATTGCATCTGTGTTGCCCTTCAAGTATAGTGATTTTCCTAAAATACGCATAAATTTGGCTCACATGGTGTCCAGTTCTTCAGCTTGTCCACGACCGAATTTCACGTTTTCAAGTTTAGATTGAATTAACCGAGACCTCAGCATCCAACACAACGAAATCTGGAGTAAAAATTTACGCTTCAGAAATTATTCTAAAAAAAGAAAAGAAGGCATATATTATCCTGTCCCACATAATAAGGAGGCAGAACTGTACTTTTTTGCCACACTCAAACAAGAACCTGTTATGTTGTCAGGTGACCATAGTTATTATTTTTCTACAATGTGTCCTTTTATTTTTTGTCGAATCGTTCCTTTTGGCCTTCAGGAAAAAAAAAAAAAAGACTGTGTTGAGAATATCGCGACTCCCGCTGCAAGGCCTTGCCGCTCGACCTTCCCATATCTTTTTTGGTTGGTTTCCGTGTGCCTTTATCGCCCTTCACCTCCTTTGTACGGTTTTGCAAACTCGTACACCAGAAGAAAGGGAGTCCCCTCCCAAGCAGCACAATGTACTGAAAGTCGAGTGCAATAGGGGTGGACGGTATGTGTCTAATCAATGCTCTTTAGTTTCACGAGTCTGTTCAAGGCCTTCCACCTACCCCTCCACCCCTATTGCACTCGACTTCCAGTAGATTTTGCTGTTTGGGCTGTCACTGGGGTTGTCGACTGACATCATTTTTCTCAGCGGGTATAAGGTGAAAGAAAAAGAAGGGAGAACATGGAGGAAAGGAGCCTTCCAAATATGTTACTGAAGTTTTCGGGTAATAATAAGAAGTCTGTTCTACGACGGAAATTTTGAAAAGTCTTTTGCACAAACGCCTTGTAAATGAATTCAGATATTTGATAATGCTTACTTACCAGAAATATACATATCAAAATGTCATTTTTGCATGAATAATAGAGTTATTATCAAGGTAAATTGCATGGTGTAAAAACATTTTTGGGACCCCTCATATAGGACCCCGGTTAGCGAATGCTGCCTGTTGTGCATTTCTGACACACAAAATATGGACTTTGTCGCAGGCATTGCTATGTACCTCGTTCTTTAATGAGCTCCCCTTCGACAGTTTTTCTTTGGAATCGAAGTACAAACTAAAAAAAGCGCTACGGCAACTTTATCATAGGATGTAGTACCTTTATATGTTCATGTACTGTCAAACTGTATGCCGCTGACTGCTTCAGGCACAGTGCCACAAGCTTTTCCGCTTAGACGGGCCTGTTTTATTATATCTGTAGTTTGCTTTCTTGAGTAAAATTATTATTATTATTTGTTATTAGTATTATTATGTAAGCGAGTGCAGAAAAAAAAAAAGGAATACCGTTTCGAGCAGATTTTCCAGACTGGCATTGTAAGCGCTGTGTGTAGGCAATGCTTATAGCCTAATTTATATCGCTGGTAGATCCAATTGAGAGCCTCCGAGATACCGGCACCTGTATTATCCGATCACACTCGTACGTCGGCATACAGTAAGTATGCACTAGTAAAACAATACGAAGAGCAACTAAAACTTCCATAATCAGTCAGTACAGGCGGTAGTGACTTGTGAAAACAATAATTGTAGCATGAATATATAAGAACAAAAAAATAAAAATAAAGTACTCATGTAGCAATAGGAGACAAGCAAAAAGACGTGAATGTCTCGAATCGAACTGCGGACCTTTCGTGGCAAAGTCCGACACTTTACCACTCGACAAACAGCGCAGAGGGCGCGGGCCGCCTTAAACTCGCGAGGTCAACCATGCACAATGGGGATTATTTCGTGAGTCGGAGGCGAACGGCGTGATAAGGAAGGCGAGCTTGGCGCCATCTAGAATCGGGAAAATCGTGAATCGGAGTTGCTCCCCGACTGGTATGGCCTCTTAATGCCCCCCTAGGGAGTGCCCTTCAGCATATGCTATATTGCAATTGATTTCATCTCGGAAAAAGTGATTGATATATTTTTAAAAAATCTGTTCACACTTAGCGTGGACACCCTGTATATATGTATGTTTATAAGTCCCAAACGTCGCCACACCAGCATTGGACAGCTGTTTCGGCCTTATTGGGCCTTCATGAGCAATGCGTAGGTGGGCGACGTTTGAGCGAGTGGCGTCAGAAGGTCACGTGGAACGTGATGTCCTCCCGACGCCACTCGCTCAGACGTCGCCCACCTACGCATATATATATATATATATATATATATAGGTATTCAATAAAGATCAGAAGTGGAGACGGTGCTTCTACAGGATAAGGAATAAAAGGGGGACTTTATTAAAAACTAAGAGGGGGTATTCGACGTTTCGACAGCAGCGCTGTCTTCAACAGGAATGGGATACTATGGTGACGCAAGACAATTGCAAAGAATGAGAGGGGAATATGTACAAGGAGAGAGGGCAGCACACGTGCTTTGTCAAACAAAGGTAAAGGGGTACAATGAATCATAGGCAGTCAAGTTCTTCGCCGGAGGGCAATGATTTCCTGGGGTGACCAACCGGGGAGTCTGAAAGAGATACAAAAGAGCGTATGTATTCTGAGAGAATTAGGAATTTAGGTTGCGAACTGTTGAGAGGACGCCGGAGTCCTCGTTGATCTGGCTTTTAAATTTGTAGATCAGGAACGATTCTCTTTCAGGGGGTCATAGTCTTTCTTTCAAAGGCATCGTCCGTGGTGAAATCATTATCTGGGAGTCCGGGGTTTAGGTCATCGTGTCTGAAACCCTAAGGTGGCCTCCTCGGGAAGTCGTCGTTTGGGGCGTTGTTGTTCTCGTGGCCCTGTTGCTTCATCAATAGTCCATGTAAGGAGAAGTCATCTATCGGGTTTTTCCGTAGCATTGCCCGTAGTGCGGGGATGTCCTCCAGCCATATCTGAAAGAGAAGAAGAACAGGGCCAGACGGAGGATAGCTAATTGTTTAAGTTTCTAACTGTTGACAGTATACCGGGATCTTCATTGATTGCGGATTTAAACTTATAAATAAAATATGACTCGTGTTGTTCCCTGCATCTGTCAGAATTGAAATTTGATTCAAGAATAAAAAGGGAGACGTCATTTATTGAGTGTCCGGGCTGTTTGAAATGGCGGGAAACAGGAAGCTTCGGCTTCTTGCTAACGTCTGATCTGTGGTTATTAAACCTGATTCTGAAGGATGTTTTACTTTGTCCCACATACTGACATTCACATGCTTTACACTGAATGACGTAGATGATGTTAGAGGAATTACAGTCAAAATCTCCGTTGATTTTGATGGAAAAGTTCGAATTTGTACTTTTGACAATCTGGGTATTTTGCATTAGCTTGCAGATTTGACATCTGCTGCCGCCACAACGGCGACAGCCGGTCAGAGAAGCATCCGGCTTGTTAACTTTTGACCTAACCAGGCAATCATGTAGGTTCCGAGTGCGTCTGTACGTAACGCGTGGCGGTTCGGGAAATATCTGCCCCATCCGCTCCGACTGGAGAAGGATACTGTGGTAGTGGCGGAGTATACCGTTAATATTTGGAGCATTCCCGCCGAAAGTTACAACGAGGTTGACGTCGTCGTTGTCCGATGGTCTAGTGGGTTTTTCGAATAAGGTTCGGCGATCGATATTGCGGGCTTTGTCTAGGGCATTCTCAACTAGGCTTGTAGGAAATTTGCGGTTGACAAACGCTCGTTTCAGTTGATCAAGATTTCTGTCTAGGTTTTCGTTGTTGGAAGAGATACGTCTATACCGCAGCGCCTGGCTGTAAGGTATAGCAAGTTTAGTGTGGCGCGGGTGGCAGCTGTTAAAGCCAAGATACTGTTGGGAGTCAGTAGGTTTGCGGTAGAGGTCAGTGGAGATGACACCGTCGGTTAATGTAACTTGAACGTCGAGGAAGTTAACTGTTACAGTGGAATATGAATGAGTAAATTTGATGGAAGGGTGAACTTGGTTGATGTCGTTAATAAATTCATTTAGGTCATCCTCTGAATGCGGCCATATCATGAAAATGTCATCAAGGAAGCGCTTGTAGAAGGTTGGCTTTTTCTCACGTTTGGACAAAAAACCTTCTTCTAGGGACCCCATAAAAATGTTGGCATAACTCGGCGCCATCTTAGTGCCCATGGCCGTTCCGTTAACTTGTAAGTTGTCAACGATGAAAGATGAAAGTCACTGAAAAGGTTAGCCAGCCGTAGGGATCGAACCCACATCTTCTGGATTGATCTTAGGCAATTTGAGGCTTTGTTTGTATCTGTCCCTTCTATGTCGTTCCAGCCTCAGAACATCAGTTTATCTCTTGTAAGTTGTGCTTGCCATCGAATTCAAAGTTATTGTTTTTGAGAATTAGATTGAGAAAATTGGAAAGAACAATGGGGTCAATTGCATGGCCTGAGTAATTTTGGAATGCCTCCTCTGCTGCGAGTATGCCGTCGTCGTGCGGGATGATTGTGTAGAGGGAGGACACGTCTAGCGAAACTAATATGCTCGAAGGCGAAGGTTCACACTCCGTTAGTAATTCGAGAAAATGGTTTGTGTCCTTAATGTAAGAAGGCAGATGCGGACGTATATCCTTCATATATATATATATGTTTATAACTCAAAC
Organism: Ornithodoros turicata; assembly: GCF_037126465.1. Taxonomy (NCBI): domain Eukaryota; kingdom Metazoa; phylum Arthropoda; class Arachnida; order Ixodida; family Argasidae; genus Ornithodoros; species Ornithodoros turicata. The sequence continues at coordinate 195,365,033 of NC_088201.1, read as the reverse complement.
ATCGCCATGCCAGTACTGGACAGCTGTTTCGGCCTAGTTGGGCCTCATCAACAGTACGCAGGCAGGCAACGTTTGAGTGGATGGCGTCAGAAGGTCACGTAACACGTGATTCCTCCCGTCAGGGTGAGATAACTCACTCACTGAAAGCCCAGTGCAAAGCCAGTGAAGTATAAAATGAAAAAAAATAGCCGGAGCTCTTTGGCTGCACGTATAGCATATGTTTGTAACTCAAACATCGCCATGCCAGTACTGGACAGCTGTTTCGGCCTAGTTGGGCCTCATCAACAGCACGCAGGCAGGCAACGTTTGAGTGGATGGCGTCAGAAGGTCACGTAACACGTGATTCCTCCCGTCAGGATGAGATAACTCACTCATTGAAAGCCCAGTGCAAAGCCAGTGAAGTATAAAATGAAAAAAAAAATAGCCGGAGCTCTTTGGCTGCACGTATAGCATATGTTTGTAACTCAAACATCGCCATGCCAGTACTGGACAGCTGTTTCGGCCTAGTTGGGCCTCATCAACAGTACGCAGGCAGGCAACGTTTAAGTGGATGGCGTCAGAAGGTCACGTAACACGTGATTCCTCCCGTCACGGTGAGATAACTCACTCACTGAAAGCCCAGTGCAAAGCCAGTGAAGTATAAAATGAAAAAAATAGCCGGAGCTCTTTGGCTGCACGTATAGCATATGTTTGTAACTCAAACATCGCCATGCCAGTACTGGACAGCTGTTTCGGCCTAGTTGGGCCTCATCAACAGCACGCAGGCAGGCAACGTTTGAGTGGATGGCGTCAGAAGGTCACGTAACACGTGATTCCTCCCGTCAGGGTGAGATAACTCACTCACTGAAAGCCCTGTGCAAAGCCAGTGAAGTATAAAATGAAAAAAATAGCTGGAGCTCTTTGGCTGCACGTATAGCATATGTTTGTAACTCAAACATCGCCATGCCAGTACTAGACAGCTGTTTCGGCCTAGTTGGGCCTCATCAACAGTACGCAGGCAGGCAACGTTTGAGTGGATGGCGTCAGAAGGTCATCTAACACGTGATTCCTCCCGTCAGGGTGAGATAACTCACTCACTGAAAGCCCAGTGCATAGCCAGTGAAGTATAAAATGAAAAAAAAAATAGCCGTAGCTCTTTGGCTGCACGTATAGCATATGTTTGTAACTCAAATCGCCATGCCAGTACTGGACAGCTGTTTCGGCCTAGTTGGGCCTCATCAACAGTACGCAGGCAGGCAACGTTTGAGTGGATGGCGTCAGAAGGTCACGTAACACGTGATTCCTCCCGTCAGGGTGAGATAACTCACTCACTGAAAGCCCAGTGCAAAGCCAGTGAAGTATAAAATGAAAAAAAAATAGCCGGAGCTCTTTGGCTGCACGTATAGCATATGTTTGTAACTCAAACATCGCCATGCCAGTACTGGACAGCTGTTTCGGCCTAGTTGGGCCTCATCAACAGTACGCAGGCAGGCAACGTTTGAGTGGATGGCGTCAGAAGGTCACGTAACACGTGATTCCTCCCGTCAGGGAGAGATAACTCACTCACTGAAAGCCCAGTGCAAAGCCAGTGAAGTATAAAATGAAAAAAAATAGCCAGAGCTCTTTGGCTGCACGTATAGCATAAGCATATAGCAGGTAAGACTCGCGTTGTTCCCTGCCTCTATCGGAGCTAAAGTTTCTCCAATCTTTCTTCGATCAAACTTTAGCTCCGATAGAGGCAGGGAACAACGCGAGTCTTACCTCATTTACAAATTCCAATCAATCATTAACGAAGATCCCGGTGTACTTTCAACAGTAAGGAATCTGGTCGTCTAGATGGGATATACTTCCCATTTTTTTCCTTTTATTTTCCTTTTTTTTCTTTTCAGCTATGGGCACAGTACAGCTCACCCTGAGCTGGCTCCCCAAGAAAAATGACATCACCACTCGGACTTGACCTTGCGGAATGTTCCAGAATATGACTCAGACAACTGCCATGTGGCATACTTGCACCGATTGTGACGTCACCCAGGAAACCTATTTAAGCAATATGCAACCCTTGTACCGCTTTTGTCCTGACGAAGACAGTGCCACTGTCGAAACGTCGACCATTCTTTTTTTTTAATCTATGTGTTAAATTGGCCATTAAATAAATTAGTTTTTGTTAACGTTCCTGTAATCTGTAGTCCAAGTCTTATTATTTCACTTATATACTTCACAGAAGGAAAAAGACGCGAACGACAGATTTTAGGGAAGTTAGAAACGCTAGTTCATTTAATGGGCAGAAATTAAAAGTTGAATGAAAAAGGGGTCGACAGTGGCACTGTCTTCGTCAGGACAAAAGATGCCCAGCCCGTTACAGATTGCTTAAATAGGTTTGGAATATGACGTCATCATCGGTACACGCCACAGGCGGTTGTCGGTGAGTCAGGTACGGGAATATTCCAGAAGGTCAAGTCCGGGTGGTGAGGTCATTCTCCTTTGGTGCCTGTCCGTTTTGGGGGAAATTCCAGGGCAGGGCAAGTGGTGCTTCAGACTTTGCTGAAAAAAAGAAAAAAGGAAAGCAACGGAAAGAAAGAAGCTCGACTACGCGGACGTATTTCTTACCGTTGACAGTGCTCCGAGATCTTCGTTAATGGTTGATTGGAATTTGTGAATGAGATAGGATTCGCGTTGATCTCTGCAACGATCTGATCTAAAATTTGTCTGGAGAATGAAAAGTGACACATTATTTAGGGAATGACCTGGTTGTTTGAAATGGCGTAAGACCGGGATGTTTGGCTTTTTTGTAACGTCAGACCGGTGGTTGTTGAACCTGATCCGAAATGATGTTTTGGTCTGACCTACGTATTGTGCTTGGCACATGTCGCTCTGAATGACATAAATGACGTTAGATGAATTACAGTGAAACTCACCATTAATTTTGACGGAAAAATTAGAATTAGTGCTTTTAAGTAATTGGGCGTTTTGCATTAATTTGCATATGTGACACCTGCGACTATCGTACGGGTGGCAGCCGGTTCCTAGACGTGCTGGCTGGCTAACCTTAGAGCTAACTAGATTATCGTGCAGGTTCCGCGCGCGCCTGTACGTTACCCGTGGTGGCTGAGGGAAAATTTGCCCCATTCGCTCTGATTGGAGAAGGATGCCGTGGTGACGTTTCAGTATACTGTTAACGCTTGGAATATTGCTGCTAAATGTTAAAATGAGGTTTACGGAACTATTATCAGACATGCATTTGTGGTTTTGGAACAGGGCTTTGCGATCTGCTTTGCGGGCTCTGTTTAGTGCGTCGTCACCCAAATTAGGTGGAAATTGGCGATTGAAGAATGTTTGTTTAAGTTCAGCTAGATTTCTGCTCAGGTCGTCGTCACTGGAGCAGATACGCCTGTACCGAAGTGCCTGGCTGTAGGGGATGGCAAGTTTAGTATGACGCGGGTGACAACTGTTAAATGCGAGGTACTGTTGAGAGTCCGTAGGTTTACGGAACAGGTTTGTGGACAAGACCCCGTTGGTTAACTTTACCTGGACATCTAAGAAGTTCACAGTGAAAGCGGAATACGAATGGGTGAACTTGATGGCTGGATGTGCTTGGTTAAAGTCGCTGATAAATGTAATTAGGTCATCTTCTGAGTGTGGCCATACCATGAAGATGTAGTCGAGGAACCGCTTGTAAAGCGCGGGCTTCTTTACACGCTTGGACAGAAATTCCTCCTCATGAGCTCCCATAAAAATATTTGCGTAGTTTGGTGCCATTTTTGTACCCATAGCCGTGCCATTGACTTCCAAGTAGTGCTTACTATCAAATTCAAAGTTATTATTTTTTAGAATAAGGTTGAGAAATGTGGATAGGACACACGGATCGAAGGGGGTATCAGAATATTTTGAAAACATCCTTTCAGCTGCAGCAATGCCATCTTCGTGGGTGATGTTAGTATACAGAGATGAAACGTCTAGCATGACTAGCAGACTGGAAGGAGGAGGTTGACATTTACTTAATACTTGAAGAAAGTGACTGGTATCCTTAATGTAGGATGGTAGCTGCGGAGGTATATCTTTAAGAAGGTGGTCTACAAAGCTTGATATGTTCTCAGTAGCTGTATCGTTGCATGAAACTATGGGGCGCCCTGGATTTCCAGGTTTATGGATTTTAGGGAGCACGTAAAACCTGCCCGCAATGGGGTTTTTGTGGAGTAGATAGTAGTACAGTGTGGTATGTATCATTTTTGTTGCCTTTCGAGCTTTTAGACTGCGGATGACATCTACTGTAATTTTATCAGTAGGGTCAGCCTCGACAAGTTTGTAAAATGGTGTGCATGATAGTTGTCGAAGACCTTTGTTAACGCAATTGTTTTTGTCCATTACCACGATTATGGTAGCTAGAAGGGGTGGTACTCCGACCGGCGAGAGAAGCGCACCCTCCCGCTGGAAGAAAGGCGCAGAGGGCGCTCCGAGCCGGAGGTATGCGTTCTTTCCCCAGTCGGCGGTTCGCATTTCGATGAGTCTCGCCAATAATCGCGTTCGGAAGCATTTTCTTGCGAGTTTATTTTTAGCCGAGACACTACGAGCAGGGGCTACGTGTATTCCTGAACAAATGCGGGGCCTTCACATGAAAAACAATAACAACAACATGCAATTCGTACGATAACAGCCGACAGATTGTAGCGAGCGCAAAAAGCTGCCGCGGCTGCTCCAATTACATATTATACCTTTTGGTTATCCGCCCTTTCCTCAGCAGTAACGGCACTTTACTGCACACACAGGATACATTTATGACTATTTATGACTAGAACAATCTTACAACCCTGCCCAGAAGTCTTGGCCACTAGTATATAGAAGCTACCGCAACGGAAATAAAATAAATATTAAATAAATAATAAATAAAGCTTGTTTAAATAAATAAATAAAGCGCTTGGCCTGGTCTTCCTACGTGCTATATTAGTTTAATCAAGACTGTTTGGACATATATTCCTGCGTACTCTTCTCTGCTGTCTGTCGAGGTTTACGCCCTTCACGTAAAAATAAAGCCTTGTGATCAAATAAAACTTGCACACAGCACCTGTTAGTTCATTTCTGTGGAGCTGCACAACCAACTTAGTGTGTAGAGGCTCGAGCACTGGTGGTCAACTCATGGAGGCTGTCAGGATGTAATTTGTACATACTGAAAAATCTAGTGAAAAGCTGCTTCAAAGGAAGAAGGGAAGGGTCCTTCTGTGCCGACGTATTCCCGGCATCCACAGCTTCATCACACATGTCAGGATCAGATGTATTCCTTCTTTTGCAAGGCACTGGCGACTCCTTGCACTAAAACGTTCCTTATTTAGTGACTCTACCTGGGAATGGGGGAGAAGGGACACAATAAACGTGGAACCATCCATTCCAAAGAATCCGGTAACCTGTTGCACCAAAGGATTCCACTAAACCGCTTCATCGTTTTTTGTTGTTGTTTTGTTTGTTTGTTTGTTTTTTGTTCTTCCCTTGGTTCCTCCTCTTGCGATGAGCGGGCAGTTTCTTAGAATTTGTCCGGGAATTTTCGGGTCCGGAGGTATTGTGCGTTCCGCATCATCTTTCAGGGCAGGCCGGTCACGTTTCATCGGCTCGATCTTGACGTTCACGACAAGTGCGTTGGCGTAAAACCGCGTCGAAGTGTATTTCGCAAACGGCCGAATGCGTTTGGAGAGACATGTCTGCACTTTGTGTACGCTGATTCCATTCTTGAAACCTTTCTGGGTCCTGCGGAACGGCGAAGAGCGCGAACTTTTCAGTTGCGGAACGGTATCGTGTTGCAGCCGGGCACAAAACAGTGTTTGACACGCTGCTCACGTTGTCCAGGCATTCAGGTGTCATCCCTGTGTGCTGAGAGAACCAAGTGGTCACTTGCCGAGAGACATGAAACGCTAAAAAGGCAACAAAAAAAAAAATAGACACGCGGGCCGGGGAGCGTATTTACAAACCCTGACCGATAAGCGACCTCGGCGGCGGCGCCAGCTCGGAGCACCCAAAACCTGAGACGGGCGCCTCCGCCCGTCTTTGAAATACGGAGGAAAGATGGCGGCTCGCTAACCAAGCGCACTGTTGAAAAGTTCGACGCGATCGCGGGAGAGATGATTTTGTGCTGCTGTGTGGAGCGTTTTCGCACGTTCAGGTGCATAATACTGACAATGTCGGTGCTCTATGGAATGTCGAGGAGAAACGCGTCAAGTGCGCGAAGAATAACAGCCTGATGGGTTGCACTCGCCGTGGTGGTTGAGCTAGTTGAACAGACAGACGAAGGGGCCACTTCGGTGGTTTCATTCAGTGCCGGGGTGCTGAGCGTTTGATGTGAACAACGTCAGTTTTCTGTTGTGAGCCTGGCCATAAATGTGTGCATCTGAGGTATACTTTTTACCGGCTGATGGATGACATGAAGTAATCGAATCTGCTCCTTAGCCAGAGAAATGGAAGGCAACAGACTTGAACATTAGATCACGTGCATGAGATACCTGCACCTCAACAGATGATCACCGTTCTGTTGGAAAATCACAACGTGTATTACATTTGACCGTTAATGTGTACACAGCTCGTCCTGATACTGAAGTTGTCGTACGCCAGCTGACGGCCTCCTTTTCTTTTGTCGTTATTTACGCAATATGTTAATTTTTCCACATCAATCTGCATGCATTTCTGATAAATTAATTGGAGCGACGTCTACCCGTACCCTAAATTAAAAAAAAAAGAAACAGTTCTGCTCTCAACACTGCACTAGCAAAAGGCCCATTCTGATCTAAGCACTGCAAGAAAGATCTTGCGTGTGTGTGTGTGTGTGTGTGTGTTTGTGACACCATGAAGACATCACTAGAATAGTGCGAGAACAGAATAGAACAGGTGATCGTGATGAAAAACTGCATATCTACTTTTCTGTCTACTTTTTATTTCAAGGAAGCTGCAGCATCTGAATTGCAGTGTGACATATCTATTTCTAAGTGCTGAGCGTCTCGAGCACAGATAAGCACAAGCTTGCTAGTTGGCTAACTGGATCTGCGCAGTACATGTTTGGACGGTATTGCTCGAGCAGCCAGGGAATGTCTGTGTGCAAGTGTGTGAAGTAGAGGCTAGTGTGAAACACTCTTACCAATGTGAGGATTGCTGGACGTATTCTGTGTATGATTCTATCTTTTCTTTACATATATAATTCAGGGTTTACGTCATGAGACAACTACAGTCATAAGCGGCGCCACAATGGTTGTTCTGTGGATTGTATGATTATGTGTGTATATGGTGATCGAATTGCAAAAAAAAGCGTGTGGTTGTTGCAGAAGTGTCCATCCAAGTGTCCATATTTTTTAGCAAGTGAAACACTGTACATTAAAACCAAGGGAGGTACACAACATCCCGTGAACGTAGGCAGTTCTTCCGAGCTCATATATAACTTGCAAATAAAATGTGAATGATTTCCATTGGGTATCACCAATCGTCATATCACTAACGAAGTGCTGAACGAAAGAATGTACACAGGTGCCTGCGATAGCTGTTTTTCTACACAGTCTGTGATGATGAGTAGGTGTATGCAAGGGAATCTGACACTGTGGGGTGAACATGAGGAAGAAACATTCACATTAACATATTTTAACACTGTGTCTGTATATCTATCTTCTTCTTTCTCACATTCATCCCATGTTGTGTGACAGACAACCTTATGATCACGGCACAGTAATTCCTGTGCAGTATGCATAATCGTTGTAGCTGCGAGAACGGGTTATAGTCTTGTAAAAAGGGGGACGGGAAGCAACTCGGCCATATCTGAGCGCGCCAGCATAACTGTACATATGATTACACAGTCCTTCAGCGAAATTGTCTCAATCTCAAGCACTACATCCATAAAATAGACAATTGTACCGGATCACAGCACAGAAATTAGGACCAATGCTCGTGTCTGCTATGGAAAGCTGCCTGGGACAGTTTATTATATCAAAACGACCGTGTCAACAGTTATACAGCCACAGGGAATGCATGCGTAGTGAGTTGTAAGCAGACCTGTAAAGCAATTAATTACAAGTAATTGAATTACTGTAATTAATTACTTCCTAACTAATTCATTACGTCCACAATTACATTAGGTTTTATGTAATTGTAACTGTAATTGAATTACATAAGGCGTAACGCATTTTGAATTGCTTTCAGAATTACTTAGAATGCTATCTGGGAAGGCCCAATGTTTAAAGTTAGGGTCAGCTCCACACCGTTTTTTTTTTCACAGTGATTACACAAAGACTCGATTCAGATCGGTACATTTTTCGGTGCAGGTTTTTTTATATTCGAATGTGGAAGGAGCAAAACTCTTGCACCATGGGAAAAGGAGTACGAATTGTGGGTATTGACCCGCACTTCAGAGTCGTTAGGGTGCTTGAAAGATCTTCCTTGTGTGCTCGAGGTGTTCATGAAGTACAATGTTGGGCTGCCCAGCAGAGCACCAGTGGAGCGTCTGTTTTCGGTTGATGGTCTTGTTATGACAAGGAGACGTGGCAGCCTTGCAGACAATAACTTTGAGAATACCTTACCCTCGAAAGCCAATGGACGTTACAAGCTGCATTCACGATCTGCACTTTGTTGACATTACTGAAGAAAGAAAGCTTTTTGATTGTGATGTTCGGTGTTTCTTTAACATTGCAAGAGACTTGTCCTTGTGTAAGACTTCTCTAACTTATTTTTCTATCACAAGCACAACTAGCACCATCTCTCAGAACATGTGCAATAAATGTGAACGTCAAATCTTGCACATTGCAGTCAACTTTGTGAATGTAATTCAGTCTAATGCAATTACTTTTTCAGTAATTGTAATCGTAATTGAATTACAATAGTAAATTGAGTATTTGATGGGCGATTGATTGGGCGATGATGGAATGCCCCAGCGGGCAGATGGACGTGGCCTCACACTAAGACGGTGCCGGTAGAACTGCCGTGCCAGCGCCGTAGCGCGTGGCAGCAGAGGCACGTCGTCATCGTCGTCCACGGGCCGCCACAATCTCTATTCATGCCTCCTTTGTTGCTCTGTTAACTGAAAAGATATAAGGAAAACCCAAGTGCTCGACGGTATGAAGAGGAGGGAAGGGCCCGACGAAGTATTCCATATCGGTTCCACATCCACTAGCCGAATCGTTGCAAAAATGTTAACCCTACTGAAAAAAAAAAATAAAACTAAAAAATATATCAACGGCTTCTGGAAGTCGTTCCTGTAAATACTTGGCTGGAGTGTAATGAAGCATATGCGGCTCCGTATAAATTGCTAGTTATGCACTGTGACACGCTCTTTTTTACTAGAGTAATAGCGAGCAGTTGAAAAGTTTTGATGAAGGTAGCCTGTTGGCGATGTTGGTCATTATATTAGCGTGCAGTGACTGGGTAAAGACAAAGAACTGCTTGAGCATTGGTTGGAACTGTTCACGCTTGATTCAAATTACCCATTAAGTCATGAACCATACTTTCAAACAAGTTCAAAATTTTTGCCACATGTCTGCAGTCAAAGCCGTCAAGGAAAGGATCAAGAAAGCGAGAAAATTCTTCTGGAAGTTGGCTATTATGGTAACGAATCACATTATGTGGCGATGCAAGCTCTATACAAACAGTAAGTACATGGTCTAATACCTTGGTGGTATAGTTTGTTATTCGCTGCTTGTTGGCTGGCCGCCTTACAAGCTGGCATAAGGCAAAAGTAGAACAGAGGTTTAAGAAGTTATGACATTCTGTAGAAAATGCTGTGCACACAGCTGACGCAGATGACCATGAGGTACAGCTCTGAGCAGAGGTAATACTGCAGCTCCATATCACGCATCCCGGAAATGCAACTGTAGCGGTACTCATAAAATGTAATGGGCCACAAGGTTTGGGCACCTGTCACCCTAAGATACCCGGATGCTGGCTTCCCAAACCTTCTCTCCTAATACCTTCTACAGGTTCCGCTAGAGTTGCATTTCCGGGATATGCAGTACGGATCCGTGGTATTATTAACTCTGCTCAGAGCTGTACAGGGAAAGCTGTCATGCAAGAAGACACCACAGGCAAGTAACACCTGGGGACAGAAGTTCTGATGTTTTGTCTAGCTGGGACGATTATTTGATGGTCTAGCCTAATGCCCTTGGCCATGCAGCTTGGCATGGGGAACATTGTCTCTGACGCTGCTGCTTAGTGTGTGGCAGCGTTTCTTTGTCCTCCTGGGAACTGTCTCCTTGGAAGGTCGGCCAGCAGGTATCCTCCTTGACCCCTTAGTGACGCCTTCACGTCGTCTTGCAATTGCTGTCGGTTGAACCTTTATCTTCCCTCCTCTTCGCGTGTGGGCAGCAAGTGCGGTGCTCACAATGATAGCTGCATTAACTGCACCACTTTCAGTCTTGATGGACACTTGTTAAACGTGTCGTTGTGACCAGCCGGAGCAACGAGTCTTTTCTGTTCTTCCTGGACAGCATGCATGTCACCCTAACAGAAGAAAAATTTTGTCACAATATTTTTTTAAAATCCAGCATTGGAACTGGCGAAATACTTTTTGCGTACCTATTGCAGTGAGAAAAAAAATTGGTTTTGTTGCAGGAATTACACAAAGTACATATTCTGGAGTTGTGTTTGCAAAACCTTGCTCCATTGCCAGAACTGTTAATGGTACAAAGTTATTCAAAATTATACAAGAAAACCCTTTAATTTCCCGCCTCCTATTGTTCGCATATGCAGGTTTGCGTGTAACCTTGCAAGCTCTAGATTTTGCAAATTTAAGATTTTTTCAAGTATCATAGGCAAATGAAGATTTCTGCATGCCCTTTCATTTTACGGAATCCTCAGTTTGTGAAAATGAAGGTTTTTACGCTATAGTAAGGTTACATAAACCACAGGCTTTCGAGACGTGAAAAAGTATTCTGTCCAATACCAATGGCCGATTTGAGAAAATGCCAATGTCTCCCGCGCAGCAGCACCGTGTCTGCAATTGCGTGGTGCATCATGATAGCTTATGTGCTGCCCCAGCGTTGCCAGTGGTTCCGTTTGAATCTCCCAGGTGCAGGCAGAGGTTGAGCAAAGTGGTGTTCAGTTTTGAGACTCAGCTGACATCCAATCCTTATTCATAAGTTACAGCTGGTTAACAAATAAGGTAGATAACTTCTTTTGTTTCTTTTTAACAGGTATCGGTTGCGACCCTTGGCATTAACTTTATACATATCGACTCATTTTGTTTGTAGACTTGTGTGTGTCTTAAGGTGATGACAGTCGTGCATCGTGCTTACACTGTTTTTTAAGTAGCAGTGTGCGTCGCGTCTAGCCGTGCGTCAGACAGACATTTGAAATTATCGTGTGACCAGTACGCCAGGTGGGCGCAGAGTGATGGAAATGGCATTATTTACACTGGACTGACGTATTGTTGCCGAATAGGTATTGAATATGTTGGGCAGACAGACCATCGATTAAAACGTACATCATTTGTGAAATAACCAAAGACCCAACATAGTTGTGCGAGGACCTAGTTCAACTTCAAACAACTTTGTTTGCCGTTAGCGTTTTGGAAAGATAGGATGACGGGTCACAGTACAGAGGCATAATAGGCACCACCGATCTTCCCAAACTCTCACAAAAACATGAGCACCGCTAACATGTTTCCATTAATGACCTGCTGATATAGAAATAAGAAAAATGGGGGCGGAATATTAATTTCGCTGCACGCAGGCACCCATTTCACTGTCAACTTGCTTTCCACGTGGACGTCATCCTTACATATCATGCCATGTGCTTGTTGTGTCACTGCTGTAATGGTTACCGTGTTGGATTCTTTATCATGTGACCCTGAGTTCAGTTCCCTTGTGGGAAAGGCTTTTCTTCTTTTCTGTTCGTGCACCTACTTTTAGTTTCGGTGCAACGAAGTAAAGAAGTAAGTTGAACACTTGAGGCCCTTACATGTGCCATGTTTTAGAGAGCTGGCAGAAAGAGAAGAAACGTCTCAAGATCACGAGTGCAATATAGTAACGGCTCTACCAGCGAGACGGCAAACGCATGTTGCGATATCACAGGAGCACGTCCAACTGGAAAGCAAGCCAATGATAAAATGGCTACCAGTGTTCTGCTGTCTACCATTCTACATTCTACTCATTTATCCTAACGCCTCCATTCCCCTTGAAGTTGTCCAGATCGGGGGGTATCTGGATAAGTGAAGCTTCAAAGTGTGGAAGGTATACATGTCCGTTCCCAGCATTCCTCTCCAGATAACTGGGGATCTGAATAAATGAAGTCCAGATAAACGGGGGTTGACTGTATCTGGCCAAAATACTAATGGCAAATGAATTTGCTTGAAGTTCAACAGAATCCCTGCACAACTGCATCAGTTCATTCATTGTTTATCAAATGTCGTATGTCTAAGTGAATGGCACCTGATATATTTGATGTCTACTTGGCAACGGTGTGATGTATGTAATGCCATTTCAAGCGTGACGTATTAACCACATCAGCTGGTATTGACCACAGATCATAGTTTCGAATACCAGAATGACGCACGGCTAGATACAGCGGACGCTGCTACTCAAAGTAATGACAGTGCAAGGACAACACAACAGCACTGCCGTCTTAAAATGCACACAAATCAGGAAGCACAAACGTACAAAAAGTATAAAGTTGGTGTGAATGGGTGGTGAGAGGTCAGTAGTCAAGAAGCAGGGCAAGCTATCTACATAACGTTCACATAATATCTACAAGGTCTACAGCTACAGCTTATCATGGACTTGGTGTCACTTGAATCTCAAAGCCCAACATGCTTGGCATGGCTGGCAAAACACGAAAGCACCCATGATGCAGCGCATGATGCGATTGTGGACATGGCGTCACTGTGCAGGATGCTTTCGCATTCTCTGAAATCGTCTGTAACAGTTAGCATTGTTTAAAAGTACCACAGCAGACATCCATGTTTTGAAACGTTCGTGTCACATGCGCTGCATGTTATCATGTAGTCCAAGTAGTCCAAATGCTTCGACTTTTTCCCAGCTTTTGGTTTTCAACGGTTGTCTGCAAAACTTAACAAAAGCGACAGAGGCATAACAGAATAGCATAAGTACAGCAACAGTTCCATGATTGAAAGTCATGTTACGTCTTGCTACCAGTCATATCGTCGAGTCATGACTCATCTCCATTATGTAAATATATTTCAGACCACTCATCCTGGATCACGCCATTACACGTACCTGTGGATAGCTTTTAACTGTCATAGTTATACCCATCATCCTCCATAGTCACCCTTTTCACATACGTCATAGTTGTGGTGCTTTATGGCTTGTATGCTTTTGCGCCACAAAGCCACAATCACATGTTGCAGTTAACACTGCTGAAACTGAGTGCAGTTACGATACACACCTTGTGTACATGTTCTGTTTGTCTGGCCCCAGATGTTGATGGCTGTGGTTCTAGAAAAAGTTGTGATTGCAGCTCTGGTAGCTCTGGCTCTGTGTCCTGTGCCATTAGGCACTCAGCTGAGGAGTTCTCCATGTTCTCTTGGAAGTCTCAGAAGAATGTGTAGTCAGGGCACTTCTGTCCAAGCAGAGTTGTGCCTAACTCGTTACAAGTAACTCGTTACTTGGTAACGGTTACTTTTTTTGGTAACGAAGTAACGATTCAGTTACTTTTTAAAAAAAATGTAATAGTAACGGAATCAGTTACAAAAATTGGTAACTCGTTACTGACGTTACTCGTTCCTTTTCCTGAGCACGGGGAGCACATTTCGGCATTCCGTGTGGCGCAATGCCTGCAGATTTGACCTGCGTGACGTGTGACTCAAAGTATTATTGCAGTCCCTCACTGGATGTGGTGTTGTCCTTTCTCTTGTTTCTGTAATCTCCGACCATCACTCCTTCCCAAGGATGGCCACCAATTGTGCTGTGGCTACAAAAAACGCGTTTCGACTTTTCTTATCTTTGCTAAGCTTCTGAGCGCTCTAAATTATGACGCAGCCCCTCGTCTCTTTTGGGGAACCGTTGGTGATCTGTGGCACGAAAACCAGTTTTTTTTCTTATGTTTTCGTAATCTCCGATCACCCCCACTTCGGAAACAAGGGAGAAGGTCCAGGCAAACTGATATAGATTCGTGGTAACGGGCCGAGAGACACGGAACACGAAGGACGGACGACAAATTTCGAGTATCAGCTCCTCCTGAAGTGCAGTTCCTCATTAATAAAGAGTTGAAGGCAAGTGACGGCACGTTTGTTGGCTCCTTTAACTATGCTGCGGTAACGTAAAAGTAACTCGTTACCTGTGAGTAACGAGAACTCGTTACTTTTGTATGTTGGTAACGAGTAACGTATTTAGTTACTTTTTTCTGAAGTAACGGGTAACGGTATTTAGTTCCTTTTTTTCGGTAACGGGCACAAGTCTGTGTCCAAGGGCGTGTTTTCCCAGTTCATGGCGTTGTATAGCATTCAGCACAGGTGCGTTCGGGAACAGTCCCCATACCGCATGTGAACAGCTGCTTGGTGTTTACAGAAGCCGCCTTGCTGTCCACTAGGACAACTGCACACTCCGGCATCTACCCACACTTCATAAAACTGTCCACCTTTTTCTGCACTTGGAACTTGGTATAGCCCCAGAACTACAATGTTCTCCACTGACTCAGCAGGCATTCTGTTCAGAAGACGATGGTACAGTAGTTGATGTGCTGATACTCGGCCGTGTGCGTGCTTGAGTATTCTGTTCTCAAAATATTTCTCCCACACTGTTGCGATGAAGTCGGCTAGAGCTACTGCATTGAACGCCTTCGTGCGGTTCAAGACGATGTCCTTAAGAATGCGAACACACGCTTCCGCAAAATTGTTTGTGTTATGTCCGCGAGTACTGATGCGGCTCGGAAGCACATCACCCATTCCTCTTTCTTCTCAAGGAGAGCATCCACTCTTGCAGAATACCCATGATGGTACTGACGGTGCGGGCCAGCTTTCGCTGCTTCTAATTCTGCTTCGGATTTTGCGCGCAGTATCTACAGGCAAAAGGAAGAACATTTAATGTGTCTAATTTGATCTTGCCATTAGACCTAGGATCATTAGGTAAATGCCAAATTTTTCTGGTAACAGTATCTCTACCCTTTCAATACTAGGGCACAATATACATGGTAGCGATTCCAAAATGATGATCGAATTGTGCCTATAAGAGCCCACTATTGGGTTGTTAGCACAAATTTTAGCATAAAACATGCCCAAAACATACATTTTCAGTCGTAAAATGCATAAAGTATGGACAAAAGCTAAGGTTGCTTGTTACTCCACACTCACCCTTTGAAATGCTGCTAGCAGGTTTTGCCTCTCATCCTTTCTCACATTATTCTTTGTTGATGTGAACCATCGCCACTCTGCTTGTAGTAAGTGGAAGTGACACAGAAGCTGTGTCCCATCTGGCCAAATTTTCGCCAGTGCTCCCTTTTCCGCCATTGAGTGGTCCGTCATGAACGCTTGCGGTGCCTGCATTTTAATTTGCATTTATTATCTCTTACCTTTCAAAGGTCAAAAGGAAATTGTATGAAATTATCTTGGTCACATGCATGGAAATTGTTTTGATGCTTATGTCATTGTGTCTGCCTTCTGTTGCGTGCTAGACGTGACAGCACTCTGTAGTGTAATAAGAATACTGTGAAACCATCTATTTCGGTGCAACCTTTCCTTTCACGTATTGAAAATTTCATAGAATTAGACGACATGCCAAAATTTTCCATGTCACACCATATGAAAAATCCTAAATTTGCATCTAGTGGTCATGAAAGTACCCATGGTGGCACATTCACAAATGATTCTGAAGTAGCATTTGGATTAATTTTGCGCACCTCGGGTGCTCCTCAACCTCAGTTTGGATGGCTGCATGTCTCAGTAATTTGCACCCTGTCTGTGAAATGCAAGGTCTTGATATTATATTTCTTTTTCTGTGTAGACAATAAGTCAGTCATCTTCAGTGAATGTACAAAATACTAATTGCTTGCATCTCCTCCTTCATTACACATTTATTCTTCAGTTTATGTAGTTTGCGTAATAGACTTCTATGCCCAGTGAAAAGTGATACAAATAACGTGTAATGTGAAATGGCTAATGTATATTCTTAACAGAAATCAGGACTAGAGTTCAGAACTACTTCTGAAATCACTGGATTTTGTAATCGGAAATCCCGGGGATGAAGAAAGATACCGTGTATAACTTCAAATTGCAGATGATATTCACGAAGTGCTCATGAACAGAAGTAAACCGGGGTTCTTCCTTACGGCCTTAAGGTTTCTGTCGAGAAAACCAGTGAGCGCAACACGAAGGCCCACACGAATTACCATCAAGGAACTGAGGTGAATACATTCTTCAGTTTTTCTCTCTTTCCCTATTTTGCTCCTGACGTGATGAAACCACTCTGGGTACACAGCTGTGGAAACTCTTTGTTGTGGTGACTAGGGTATTTTGGCAGCAAATACAAAAGTTAAATTGGCGCAGTTAAAAACAGTCTGGATGATAAAGACTTGCGTACCTACTGGAGGACAACATGCTAGCATACTCTCGTGAATGGCTTACGTGGCATTTATGGTGAAGCACAGAATGGCAGTGGAGGTCATCATGACATCAACGGTACTGCTATTTTTTGTAATAAATACAAGGAGAGCGTCAGGCATAACGATCTTGTAAGAGCTCTCTAGAGTATGCTCGATGTGGTAACTGCAGTCTTGCAATATTCTGAAGAACCATAACTATGATGTGAGTCGTTGATATTAATATAGACGCATGTTTTCCATGAGTAGATGCACAAGTTATGATCATTGAGACATTCGAAGGCCACCCTTATCGCTAGCCGCCCTTTTCGAAGCAGCAGGTTGACACAGACAGAGAAGGGACAACATGACATAAGAAATGACTCAAGATGGAATTCCTGCAATCCTCCAAAGCAACTGGGATAGTGGTTTCGTAAGAGCCCAAATGCCTCGGTGTAGCCCTCGGTACTCTGGGAGCTATGGATTATTGCTGCGATTGGAACCGCGCCAGCATTTGTTGCTGCCAGAAGCATTGTTACAGTGCTGTGTGCAGCATCGCAGGAAGCAGTGGAGTCAATGAAGACTATTTCCCTTGCTGCATGCAGCTGCTGCGTCCTTCTCATAATTGGGGTCACAATCAGCACTGCCCATACACTACCGTCTTGAGATCTTGGGAAGTGAAGTGCCACCCCTAGGAAAGCATTGCAGCAAAGCGGTGGGTACATATTACTCTGTTCCAAAGCAGCGACCAAGAAATGCATTGCGCGTACAAACCTTGCTCAGCATAAAGCGGAGCCTTGCTCTGGTGTTTTTCCACAGGATCAGTGGCAGTACCGAAGTTATCCATACGCCACAGGCTGTGCCAGTAGTATGGTGAGCTAGAATGACTGGTGTTCTTACCGGCCTATCCAATGCATGGGAACGCTTGGTCGCGGCCGTGGCACCCGACCACGTGCGATTGTTTACATGGATGCGCTGAAGCTCGCTGCGCGCCTTGCGGAAGGATTTTTGTGGGGATCCGAGGTACTCTTCTGTTTCGTATCACATGCCCTTTCCGTGAAATGCAGAGGTTCGCACCGCGACGGCCGAGAAACGGAACAGTGTCGATGGATGGTTTATCAAGAGCATCACGAGCTCAGTGCAAGGTCGTTGCTTGCTGAGGTTATCTCTAATTCTTCTCATCTCTCGCAAGTGATAATTTGTTGCTTACAACAATGATCATAAGCGATTCAACAGTGGTCGGTCTGTGCATATCGCAGTATTTTCGCTAAGACCTGAGGGATCTTTGCGCTTCGGGGAACCCTTCCAGTAGCATTGGCAATGCGTTGGGCGTTCGCTCGCTGCGCGTGCACAATCTATAAGCAACTTGTACAACTTGTACCCTGCCGAAAAGCTGATAGCCTCCTCAGCCGGAATCGAATCCACAACCTGACGCCAAACAATTGAGGGTTTTGGGGCCTCCATAAATCACTGATTGTAAAGTACGCGTAGAGTTGGTTAGACGATGTGCAATGGCTATTCCTTGAAATTTAACTGTGCTTGTTTTCTCGCATTCGAAATCGGCTATCGCATAAGGACCGCGTCCAGGCACAAGTATGCCAGGATTGTGTATCGAAGGCGCGAAGGCAAGAGAAGAGCCACTACAGGACCTCACAGTATGACCCGAGACAGCATGGTTTCAACAGAGAAATCAGCAGCAACAAATCGTTGGATGTTATATTTTCTAATTTCACACAGTTTTCAGAAACCGTTTCTCTCAGTGATTCACAGGTTAGAGCACAGCGCGTCGGACTCGTGCGCAGTGCAAGAATTATCGAACCTGGTCAGAGTTTGTGATGCGTATTCTTTCGCGTTTTATTAGGCCGGTAAGTGGCCGGGATAAGTAGGGAAGCGCACCAAGTGTGCGGATAAACAGTTTTCGACAGTTTAATCAGGGGTCAGATAAACCCTCGTCGCTTCGGACACTGACCGGTTGACAAACATTGGACCGCGTAGTGCTTTACAGACGATTGCCTAATCAAATACCGCGATCATATGTACTAAACCGCATTGTATTTGATGCGATATCAATTACATCTAAGCATGCGACATTATCTTCACTTGTTCACCTTAACGATAAGCCATCCGTCGTTTCGTTTGCTTTTCTGTTCATCCTGTTCTGAACCCCTTAACTGGTGTACGTACAAGTGGAAAGAACTTCGGCGATAATGTGCCTGCTGTTCACAGTCACATCATAACTACTGCTTGTTGCTCGCTATTTTCCAGAAATTAGACTTAAGAACCGAAGGAAGTGTGTTTGGGGAACCCACTCATTGTTTTGGCCCGTACAGCCTGTATGTGTACATCTCGGGCTTTTTTTATTGTACACACCATCAAATAAGGCCAATAAAATTTCTTTATATATAACTGGTTTGTTGAATGCCAGTATTCAATAGCAAGCAATGGACGAGCGTCGCTAAAGTTGGAAGTAAGAACGACAAGATAAAAACTGCAATAAAATAAACATTACAGCGTCCTTGTTCCCCGAATATTCACCAGCTGAACGCGTGAAAGTGCGGGTAGTCAGACAACAATACTGGTGGTGGAATTAGAAAAAAACTTGTTTATGGAGCAGCTTCGTTTCACACATCGTTTCGTCAGCGGACACACAAAACTTTTTCTTAAGAACGAAGATGAAAATATCAGCGGCGCTCGGCATGTATCATGATACCTGATAACAGCGAGACGATGTCTTTCTAGAAATGAGAAAGATTAGTGAGATAACGGGGGGTAACCCTGAATGCTGTATCAAAATAGGACGGTATACACTGTCTGCGTAGCATAAAAGGTGGTGGATACTTCCGAGCGATCTGCCTGCTTGTTTGGCGGCACATGCTGCTCGAGCGAGGCGGGGGGGGGGTTCTGGACAGACTTCATAGGCAACTGTGCTGACATTTGTCGTAAAGTGTATGAGCAAAGCCCAGCCTCAGGCAGCACAGCTTCCTCCGAGATTCGAACCCAGTTTACCTCCCAGTCTCGGCATGCCATGTCAGCATAAAAGGGCACCTCACATTCTAACACATTGTGACCCCGAGCACCAGGAGGGCCGCCGCAGATTTGTTCGCGGAGTGACCCGGATTTGACCCCGTTTAGGATTGCTGGTTCTGCTGCAGCTATCTTCCAAAATTTGGGCGGCAGAACAGCTGGACTAGAAAGCATGGTATGCTTTCTAGTCCAGTTGATTCATTCTGATTATATATCAACTGTGAAATAGAAAGCTTGTTGCATCGCGAAAAGTCGGGAAATGGGGAGAGCAGTGACATAGTGTATAAACCCTGTTCTGAAATCGTACCATTGCCTCTACGACGAAGGTAGTATGAAAGAAACAGAGTGTTCCTGAGAGACTTTCTGTCTAAACAGAATCTCACCTTACACTACGTCTAGTACGATGTTCGCGACAAATACATAGTACACCCGGACTTTTGCTTGTCAAACGACGCGATTACATGTTATGAGGTAAATAAGGAGATGTTCTTCAGCTTGCATAATTTGATGTTAAGAATTGGCTTAGGTATCTGACTGATTTTCCCAATACTCTGCATCTATTAGTACATGACGCTGTTTTCGGAAATGGCGTCTTCAACAAAATTTCAGCGTGAGTATGGAAATATTTGTGTGTCTTTCAGAGCGTGTATCACGATGGTCAGTCTGTCGCGCCCAAAACCTTATCATGTTGGGTTGTACAACAATGGCGTGTAAAAAAAAATCCTGCAGCCAAAATTTTAGCAGCCTTACACCATGTCTCGAAACGGAAGATAAGCTGGGTGACTTTTCTTTGAATGTTTAGAAGTGGGTCAGGGCATATACAGACAAGCAGCAAACGAGTATGTACTCTGCTGTGAATGGAAACTACCTCAAGTATACCTTTATGACTATCAAAGGCACTTCCAAGTACATTCATCTATACATAACGTATCTGTGTGATGTACCCAAGGAGGCTGGAATGGAATGCCTTTGTGCTATCTCACAAAACATGTGAGAGCTTCAGACAGAATTTTACACTAACAAAAATACTGTACTAGCTCAAGTTACTTTACCTTAAGTGGTTTTGGGAGTAACTTGGTAGCTTACAAATGCTTTTAAAAGGCAGTATTTAGTATCTTGACTTGAATACTTTTTTAGTATCTTGTACAAGCTTGGCTCCATGATATATTGCAGCAGTGAAAGTTCACTCCATTCCTCCCTTTTATTTATTTCTTGCTTTTTTTTTCTTTGAGTTATGTATGGCTAGCCGAACATTCCCTCGAAGAAAGTATGTAACTACAAGGTCACTAATTACCTAAAATTCATTAATTATCCTCTTTAATTAGGGGATTTCGCGCAGAAGCGATGTAGCGAAACGAGAGGTATTCCTTATCCCCCGAAGAAAATTATCTCTCGGTTATCCCAAGAAGGAATCGAAAGGCTTTGAAATACTGCCTTTACCACAACATTCCAAAATGCGAACTCGTCCGTCCGTCGTAATCATATCTCAGAAGCGTGATGTATCAGCACGCCCACATTTTTTTCTTTCTCCCCCTGTATCTGCCAGATTGCTTCAATTTCGGCCATCGCGGGAACTCCCTGGCGCTCTTTGCGCATGGGGTCACATGGCCATGAGGGCGCAAGAAGCGGCAGCGGGTCGAGCCCTTGGTAGCCACCTGTCGGCAGGCCCGTCGTCACGACCCGGTTTCAGTCGCCGTTCAGCACCCCATTCATTCTAGCTCACCATACCAGTAGTGCACAGTGCGTGGCATAGGGTTTATGGCACTGTTTGCGAGCTGTAAGGGCCCGTCATCTTCAACACTCAACTTGTTCTCATGGAGCTTTATTGCTTCACCCGGTGTCATACCATCTTCAAAGTAGCCCAGGAAGGTGGACTTTGTGTCTGGCTCACTTCGAAGACGCCGGAGTGCATCAGCACATTCAGTGCTGTGGTTGTGTGATGGTAGGAGCTTTATTATTGCTGGCAGAGGAGGAGTTCTCCTAATGTATGGGTCAGTCTTGCTTGTTGCCTTGGTGACTTTCTTGATTTCTATGTCTAATGCTGCTTGACAGTTTGTAGCTTGACTTTTGCTGGATTTGTTCTTCAAATTGTGATGGCACTTCCGCACTTAATGGAGCACTATTCTGTGATGTAATGAAAAAGAAAAGTGTGATAACATGTCCTATCATTCTTTAATTGACTTTTCATTTTAGAAGAGGACGGTCTAACAGTACCCTCTCGTTACTGTGAACCTCCTTTCAGAAAGTACCTTTATCAGTACATAAATATCAGCTAGTAGCCTTGGAAAATCCAGTGTTGCCAGACCAACAGAATTCTCGATGTGACTACTGAAAACAAACCGAAATCCTGCAAAATCGACTGACTTTTCTTTTTCCCCATTGAAAATTGTGTCCATCAGACCGTCAAAGGTGCCCCAAGCCAATGCTTGTGGTCCATGACATGCCTTCGGGTGCACGAATGAGCAGGTTGTTCACTTCCTTTACCGCGGTGCAGTGTAGGCTCTACACAGTGGACTAGTTCCTCAACCTGTGGGTATTGCTCATGTGCGATAAATGCACTGTTGCCTTTCACCATTTAGACATCATACACCTTGTCCTTGTCCCCTTTTTTTCTGCTCGCCCTGCTACTGCTTGTCACACTGTCTTCTATTAATCAGTGTTGAGGTGAACTTGTTACTATAATTTACTTTTTTTGGTAACTTGTTACTTAGCTCATTACTTTTAAAGTTCAGTAACTTTTCAAAGAACTTGTTCCTTTTTGAGTAACTTAACGACTTCAAGTTACGGGTTACTCTATTTTCCCTTTTCCCGAATTCCAGTGCGAAAAAGATGCGATGCGCAGCATTTTATTTGCACTTCTGCCTTTGCACAGTTCTCGTGACCTAGTCCGGTCTCCTTTTGTGGGCCGGGCTCAGGTCTTCCGAAGTATGGCTTTTTTTTTCGCCTGCCTTGTTTACATGTGATCTATGTTGGAGTGTAAGGTTAGGGGGGGAACTCGAGCCCCCCCCCCTAGTCCCCGTGGCTATGCCACTGCAACTAGCTTCATGTTTCGTGCGAGGATTTGTACTTTGCCTCGCGCTGTTAAGCACCATAACAATCTGTCTATAGCTGTATTATAGCTGGACCAGTAGTTCTGCCATCCACTGTATTCTACTGACCTTTTTTTTTCCTTTTTGAACTGCCTTATCGATTTCAGCCTGAACAGTCTGGCAACACTATTCTACATGTTCTTACACTAAAGAGCGCGTCTGCATGCATCATATGCTTACCTTGAATGCTCGTTAGACGGTCTGGTGACTTTGTACACGATCCATGAAGTGTGAGTGCGTGTCCTGTACTGCTGAATCCACTCGCTGACATCTGCCTCATTATTCAAGTCCACGCGAAAAACTCGCAACTCCGCGGTTGATGCATCTGTGTCCTCGACACACGTAAAAGTCCGACCCTCAGTCATAGCGAAGACTGGGCAAAGAAGCTTACATAACAACGAAAGCGAAAAAAAAAGACCAATGCAAAACCGAAAGGACTGACGTGAATGAGTCGCGCGCACAAGAGGCGTCTCTCAAGAGGGCGGGCAGGCTTTTTCCTGCGCACGCGCTTGACGCGTTCTCAAAGTTTTTAACAACAAAGTTTTTAATTAGCCGTGCTTCTGCCAGATGTGTCGCATCCAGCAAGTGGCTGCGATCCACCCAGACGTTGGTCCATCGCCATAGGGAAGGGGGGGAACCATGTGTTTTACAACCGACCCTTTTCTCAGTCTTTCCATCTTTGGACCGATTGTGTACTGCCTACGGCAACTAACGAAAAGTGACCTTGTGGTGATGCAGTACGAATACATCCAAGCAAATTTGTTGCCTTGCTTTCCAATGCCAGAAACTCTTCTGACTGTCATGCACAGTGCAGTTTTACTGTAATAGGCAATTGGGAGCCATAGATTCTGCTGGGGTCGGGGTGTAGGCAGGCTTGTACAAGCAGCTGCTAAAATATTATTCCCTGAGTCTGAAAAAGTTGCGTTGCACATGCGGCCTACCGTTATGGGGCTTCCCTGAATTGAGATATGATTAAGGCCCCTTCCCACAATCGGTTGGTTTCGATAGAGAAAACATACACCTGATGATAACTCTTTCCTGATACGCCAGGCGTTCGTGCTTCCTGACTACTTAAAAAATATCGTATACATAAATTAATTTAAAATAAATTACAGCTCAGCCACTGCATGAAAAGTATCACTCGACCAGCTGCACATTCCTGTAAAGGCGGCTTCCTGCAACGCTTCCGTGTGCGGTGTCAAGCCCGTTTGAGAGACCACGGTCGCGAGCGCATTCGAAAGATGCTCGGGAAAAATACAATCACTTAGGAAGACCGCGTCCGACTCTATACCGTTCGAACAAATAACAGAAGACTATAATATTCGCGCCTCATTAGAAATGTCATGATGCGATGAAAGTCGGTCCTTTTCACGTTGGACTTCCCAAGCATTGCGCAATCGCGCAAAGTTCCATGCGAAACGTGTAATTCCACGGAATTTCGCAGAAGTGCGGAAACCGCGGGGTGACTTAATGTATGGTCAAGCCTATTGTCAGCATCTCCATCACCTGTACAAACTTGTTCCAGAACTAAAAATTCTGTTGTTTATAATGCCACCGTTTGCTTCCATAGGTCAGATGTTTAATTTAAATTCGAGAAAATATAACCACTTATTCAGTATCCTTGCAATGATACTGAATAAGTGGTTGTATTTTCCCGAGCAACCCGCGAATTTAAATTACTGCAAAACTTCTCAATTCACTAGGTACAAAGAACTGCTTTAACCAAGCTCTTCCTCGCAAATTTGTGTTTGCGAACACACCCTGCCCTTAAAAACGCGACACTACTTTCCACGCAAATAAAACCACTTGCATAGTATGATTGGCGGCTCAGCTATTTACACAGAAGTGACCTGTGCTCTGTTCACCTGCATGCACCTCTGCTAACACATGCAGCAAGGCTGTTAAAGTTGCTTTTGAAAAGTGTTCAGGTTGCAACTGCAGCTACGTCGCCTCAAGCATTTTAGCTACCGTAATAGGTACCTCGAGAGGAAAATACATAGATACAGTTAAGAAACATTGCCCCAAAAAGTTAGGGTATATTTCCAGTTACTCTTCTGCATTTCCTATGAACACCACCATTTCTGTTTGCTCTGCCAATGAAGCTGTTGATAGCAAGTTGACATAATGCTTGACTGAATTAAAAAAGCAACTTATACCAAAGCTGTTGGTAAGGCACTTGTGTCACCTTTTCGAGTGTATTGCCGTTGATCCCCCATTTTGCCACCTCTTTACAGCTGATTGAAAATGCTCAAGGAAGTAGCATTTCCTTTCCCTTTTCCGTAATGGTGACATTGTGCTTCGTTCATAGGAAATGCAACTTGAAGTACCCTACTCACAGTGACACTCGTTACAACGCCAGACATGTGTTGTGTGACTATATGCATCACCTAGACCTGATAATTTACCATAGAACACCATCTGCCGGACATTTACCCTAAGAGTAACTAATATATCTGTAAGCAGGCTCACCTACATAGCGTTTGCTTTGTGTAAACAATGTTTTAAAAAGCTTCTTTAATGGGGGCATCCAACTCTTGACACCACATGCAAAAACTTGAAAGCCTCGCGTGTCAAAATGGACTTTGTATGGTGAGTGCATGTCCTAGTGCTTACAGACACAAATCTGATACATAGAACTTGCTTTTGTTTGTTAGTGTTATAGTTTCTTGTTTGTTCTAAAGATTGTTAGTGTTCTCAGGAGTAGTATGTGGTATATAGAATACACTGCATACATGTCATGTAAATCAAGTAAAAATGCCCACCTTTCCACAAAATTAACATAAAGTACAATGCCTATTTGTGCATTAGTAGCAGTCTGCTTACAAAGCATAGCCACTGTTCCATGCTTTTGCTTTGTGTTTGCCCCCCTCTTTGTGTTTAGCTCAATTGATGTTGTGATGCCACACGATAGGTGACATACAATATGTAAGAACTTGATGATTTGAATATCTCCTGGGTGGTAGCACCATGTACCGTACCTTGGGATCCTTGCTTGGTGTCTGCACAAGTCAAGGAAAATAAGAGGTACACTGCATTTCCCTGCGTGCCTGTCATCTATTATGACTGAGGAAGAGAGCTCTCAGATGTGACCATCCAACAATGTACCCGACAAGTTTGAAGTATACTCCGCTGACATGTGCAAGCTGCAACAAATACAAAGGAAAATGAAATATGCCAAAAATTATAGAAATAACTTCCAAGAAACTATACTGCTATAGTTAGACCTAGGAGAGGAAGGCACAATTTTGGACTCGCAACAAGAAACACACAAACCAAACAGTTCAGGAAACACACTAGAGTAAAATTTTATTCAGAATGATACTGTGGTTGTTTTAGGGATCTTTGTGGCTATCATGTGTGGAAAAAATCAAACTATGCGTATTTGATAATTCAAGTGATTAAGTTACCAAGAAACTTTGGCACTATACGTGATAAAAGTGAGTTTTCAAATTCGTTGTATGCTACCATGCAGGGAAGGATAACGGACATATTTTGGTTACCGTTTCCATTTTCGTTACTGCTATATTTGTGTTTCCGTTATCCGTTTTTGATACCGGCCTTTCAATTTCGTTTCCGTTACTGTTTCCGGTAATGGAACGGTTACAGAGCTGCGGGAAGACGGCCCTTCCGGCTCTCTCAGCACCCTGGTTTGCCCAAGTGCTGCTTCGATGTCACGCATACACTCTACACAAGTAATTTTACATCGTTGGGATGCGCACATCTTGCAAGATAGAAAAAAAAAAATAGGAACATGTCTTCAGCCTTCAGTCACTCGGAGTCCAGATACTCCAGATGGGCATAACCTTCATCCAATGTCGCATTTATAAGCGGATGCTCTGGGTAGCAAATAATACTGCCATGGCCACGGTGAAAAAAAAATTAAAGCAATTACAAAATCAGTTACTAAAACTAGTAGGCTGTCACCCTCGTGCTGTGATGGTGGAGTATAGTCATGTGTTGATGTCATGGAGTTATGAGGACTGGGGCGAGGTAAGTGAGGGATGCACCCTCGAGATCCATTATTATGCCTTCTTTCCATGCTCTCGTGTATTATGTAGAGCATTACAGGGAATGGAGTCATCAAAATACAAAAACAAAAAAATGAAAAGTCACTCAACTTCCATCCCACAACAGGAACAGCCAAAAGAATGGTGGATGTTTCGACAGTGGCACTGTCTACGTCAGGACAAAAGAGGTACATGGGTTGCATATTGCTTAAATAGGTCCCATGAGTGACGTCACAATCGGTGCAAGTATGTCACGTGGCAGTTTTCCGTGAGTCATATTCTGGAACATTCCGCAAGGTCAAGTCCGGGTGGTGATGTCATTCTTCTTGAGGAGCCAGCTCAGGGCGAGCTGTACTGAGGCCATAGCTGACAAGAACAAAAGAGGGCAAATAAAAGAAAAAAAAAGGAAAGTATATCTCATCTAGGTGACCAGATTCCTTACTGTTGAAAGTACAACGGGATCTTCGTTAATGATTGATTGGAATTTGTAAATGAGGTACGACTCGCGTTCTTCCCTGCCTCTATCGAAGCTAAAATTTGATTGAAGAATAAAAAGGGCGACGTCATTTATTGAATGACCAGGCTGGTTGAAATGACAAGAAACAGGAAGATTTGGCTTTTCATTAACCTCCGACCGGTGGTTGTTGATCCTGATTCGAAAAGATGTTTTGGTTTGACCTACGTATTGTGCTCGACACGCGTGGCACTGAATGGCATAAATGACGTTGGATGAATTACAGTCAAAGTCACCATGAATTTTGACGAAGAAACTAGAATTTGTGCCGCGAAGCACGTGGGCACTTCGCAGTAGTTTGCATATTTGACATCTGCGGCCATTGCACGAGTGGCAGCCTGCCGTCGGTCTCGTTGGTCGGTTGACTTTGGAGCTGACTAGATTATCGTGGAGGTTTTGCTTGCGCCTGTAGGTCACAAAAGGGGGTTCCGGGAAGATTTGTCGCATGCGCACTGACTGACGAATAATACTTTGGTGGCGATTAAGTATACTGTTGGTGTTGGAAATATTATTGTTGAATGTTACAACGAGGTTAACGGACCCATTGTGTGATTTGCGGTTGTGGTTTTTGGAACAGAGCTTTGCGATCTGCCCTGCGTGCCTTCCTTATTCCGTCCTCCACAAAACTGAGTGGGAATTGGCGACTGATGAATGTTTGTTTGAGTTGGTTCTATCCAGATCACTGTCGCTGGAAGAGATGCATGATATACATACACTCATGGAACGATGCGACAGCACCAGAATACACGTGTTTCGCCGTGTTTGCGGCTCGTCAGCTCTGGGTAGCTGCGCATCGTTCGGAATTTGCAAACCATCTCCATCAAAAAATAATGGTAGTGGACCACCAGGAATTCTGATGGCCAATCACAATTTTTCGATGTCCTATGGTGGCCCACTAGGCATTCCGTGATTGCACACGCCTGTGGATGTACATACCACATATCAGGGTTAGTAATACATTCCGCCGACCAGAGCTGGTGGAGCATTCAGTCAGTCAAGGCTGGTGGAATCAGGGCTGGTGTGTTCTTGGACCTTGTCTGATGTCTGGTGTGTTTTTTGACCTTGATGGGCTGATTGGCAACCAGCCCTGATTCCACCAGCCTTGACTGACTGAATGCTCCACCAGCTCTGGTCGGCGGAATGTATTACCAACCCTGATATACGGTATGTACATCCACAGACGTGCATGTGCATATATTCATATTTGCTGAACTTGATATACATTTTCATCTGTATGCATCCGCATATTGTACTTGAGACTTCAGTACTAAGTAGACTAAGTAGTCAAGTACTAAAGTACTTGAAAATTTCTGAAACTGGTACTCGTCAAAGAAAGCACAACAAACATCTAGTGCAATATCCCTTCAAAACAAACAGCTTACGGTACTCCTTTTTCCCTAAAACCATTGAAGAATAGAATAAGTTACATCAGACGGTCATTGACTGCGACACCCTCCCTTCTTTTGTCTCCTGTATCACTGAACTTTATCGTGACTTATAACTGTGTTTCTTTTATATATGTGTTTGTGTGTGTGTATGTATGTGTGTATAGATGCATATGCATAGCTAATTGAGTACAGCTTCATGTTTGTTGGCATAGCGTTTTCCTTTCTTTTTATTATAAACATCATTGCTGTTGCTGTTATGTTGGTAGCGGAATATGCGCACTATGTATGTCCCTCCTTTCATGGCGAGTCAAACGCCAGAAATAGTTCAAATAAATAGATAAAGAAATAAAAATTACCTCTCAGGATTTTACACAGTAGTAATTCAAAACTAACGCCATGAAAGAAGTGTATATATAACTATAACATAGTGTGTTAAAAGGGCAGCTAAGACACCTCAGACTACAGCGTGATGCTCTACCATACCAAAAATCAGTTGCAGTTTCAGGGCAGTCTGGCGTGCAATCATCTACTATCAATGTCTTGTAGTTCACATCAGAGGTAATCAGCTGGTGACCCACCTGATTGCTTCTGTAAAAAGTGTGGTGGTCCATCAGGTACTCTCCCAGCCGTCCTGGTGGCCAACCAGGGGCTGTCAGAATCAACCTGGTGGCCAATCAGGGGCCACAAGAACAGGTCTGGTGGTCCAGCAGGTGCCGTCAGAGTCAACCTGGTAGCCAGTCACGTGCCACCAGAACAGGTCTGGTGGTCTACCATGTGCAATCACGGAATGCCTAGTTGGCCACCATAGGACATCGAAAAAATGTGATTGGCCATCAGAATTCCTGGTGGTCCACTACCATTATTTTTTGATGGGGCAGGGGTCGCTCAGCTAGCGATATACACCTGGGAGGGTGACTGAGAACTCCTTAATGCCACAGTGCAAGCCAGTGAATTATAATCAGGGCAAAAAAAGCCATTAAAAAATAAGTAAATGACACTAGACGTGTTTGAAATTCAAAGCTACAGATTACGTTGGCTTCTATGGCTGCACGCATAGAAACATATACTCATGGAACGATGCGACAGCACCAGAAGACACGTGTTTCGCCGTGTTTGCGGCTCGTCAGCTCTGGGTAGCTATGCATCGTTCGGAATTGGCAAACCAGGGGTCACTCAGCGAGCGATATACACCCGGGAGGGTGACTGAGCACCCCTCAATGCCACAGTGCAAGCCAGTGAATTATAATGTTGGTTGGGCGACAACAACGACAGTTTTTTGTCCAGGTGCACGGGCGCACGCTCACGCGCACCCTCGTACTTTTGTTCTTCATTAAACCTGTAACACTTCCAGCAGATAGTTTCTTCTGTCTTTACTGCCACTCTACAGGTTATGGGCCCAGCACACTTCCGCTTGGCTACGTCGAAAGCCGCGTTCAAGGAGGACACTGTTTGCCTTTATATTCCAAGCCCTGGCTGCCTGCTTGAGACCGTAAAGGGATTTTTGCAACTTACACACGAGGTGTTCCTGTCCCTCTGCAACATATAATAAGGGGGAAAAGCTGTTAAAGAAACAAGTAAATGACGCTAGACGTGTTTGAAATTCAAAATTACATATTAAGATGGCTTCTATTTCTAAACACAGAGAAACAGATACTCATGGAACGATGCGACAGCACCAGAAGACACGTGTTTCGCTGTGTTTGCGGCTCGTCAGCTCTGGGTCGCTGCGCACCGATGCGCAGCTACCGATTTTCGCGCAGCTACTGACGAATTTCTTATACGGCGGTTAGAAAAACAGAAGGAAGAGCAAACATTTCTTTAGCAAGGACACGTTAACATGTCAGTCACAGGCTTGCACCAAATATCAATCGAAAAAGTTTTCCGCGTATCATTTGTCTTTTCTGCATGTCTTCTGAGCATCATTAGGTAGTGCTCTATTTGTTGTGAAAACTTAAATAAAATGTTGCACGCATAATGAGGGAAGCAACGCAAAGATGCCACGTTGCTTGTGTTGCATGCGTTATTTTTCTCTTATTCTTTGATTCTTTCTCTCACCGATCCCACTCCTTATATAAGCAATGTGTTTTTCTGCTGCTTTCGTCTGAAGAAGCGCAGGCGCTGCCCGAAAGCTCGCGTATTAAACAGTAACTCTGTCTTCGTGATTCTTTCCTTCGTTGTTTTTTTTTTTTCTTGACGACTCTCCTTCATGTGTATAACACGGCAAAGGGATCTCTGCCGCCTACATGGAGGACGAATGGGTTGTTCCCAACCCCAAACCAGGCAATCCCCCAAAACTGATGGAAAAACTGATGGAGGGAATGGTTTTGCATCATCGTCTCTACTGGTGACTTGAAGAGCAAGGAGTTTTCCCTCACGAAATGGCAGGAGCTCTTCCAGAGCACACACGAGTCTTCCCCTCAAGAGCGGCTGTTTTTCTGCGCATATCCTACAAGACACGTCACTTCTCGTACTGTGAATAGGCAGCTCAGAAACACTAGAGTTCCACATGCAGTTACATTCAAACAAACTAGAATTTGGGGCATTAATTGAATTTGTATTGACTTGTCAGAAACGCGCAGGATTCACTGCATAGTAACATTTGGGAAATGTTTTACTTTGCTACAAGTGTTAGTGAACACGAAGTGTGCGTTTCGAACTGCTTGTGACACCTGCACGATGGATTCTGGTCGAAAATTATTTTAATTGCGGCGTTTTATTCCTCTGCAGCTTGCCACCTGTGTACACTGACGCGGGAGAAGACGACTCGCAAGGCATTACCATACCCGAAAATTATTCTGATGATGACTCCAGGTACAAGATGGACAATCTGAAAGCAGGAAAAAAGTGTGGAATATGTGCCATCATAAAAGTTGTGAGTTACGTGTTTGGAACATAAACATTTTCTCACATTATGTGTGTACAGAGCCCGTAAAAAATGTGAAACAGAACGACGTCGAGGGTGGCGTAGTGACATAGTGCAGTGACGCCCTCTTCGGAATTTTGTCTAATCTTGTGTGCTAAGTCCTTTGGACTCCTGTGCGCTAAGTCAGTGGTTCTGAAACTTTCAAACATTCAACGAAAAAAAAAAAAACCTAGGGGCTGACCTGTTCGCTATTCTGCGTTACCAGGAAGCCCGTGGCTGCAGACGCGGAGGTTTCTCATCAACGCACTTACATGCAGGGCATACAACGCTTTCGACGTGTTACAAGCAACTCCCAGACACACTTGAGACACAAGATGGCCAAAATCGATGTAGTGAGGTCCACTGACTCCCTCAAAAGGCCACGGCGTCTGCGTCTATCGCGGCATAGAGGAACGCCCTGCTTTCACGATGCACCGCGCAATCGTGTCGCAGAGTGCAGAGTCGTGTGACACTGCTGAAGTCCTCAGTTATATATAAGGGCATATCCCGGCTCTCAAGATTCAGTTTGAGAAGTACTTTCAGCAGTGCGAGGACAATAAACACGACTGGACCGATTTCACACGATTTCTCTTAGCGACGGCTTTAGTACAGCAGACGAAGAGCAGTTCAGGGGCCTGAGTTCAGATTCAAGTTTGAGGTTCCAGTTTCCACAACAATGACTTCCAGAATATTGTGGAGGTTTGGCCCGCTATAGACAAAAAAGTCATGAAAATATTCCTTCCATTCGTGACAACGTACTTATATGTGTGTGGCTTCTCCGCTGTGGACCGAAAACAAAGTGGAGGTCACACCTCAATATCATGCACGTAATGAGAGTTGCGGTGCCGGAACGCTGTCCTCGTTTCGAGAAACTATGAGATAGATTCGTAGTTGTGCAGGTGTGAGCTTCTTACTGAGGAAAGCTTTTTGGTCGTTCCCTGTGATCTTCATGCTGCTGTGCCAGGCAGGCCCCAATCGCAAATTCCGATGCATCAGTGGCTAAGATATAATCCGCCGAAGGATCTGGGGAGAAAAGGGAGGGAGCATTCGCTGAAGCTTTCTTGATTTTGTCAAACGCCTGAATCGCTTCCGTACTCCATGGCAGCTTCAGTGGAACACGACGATTCGTCATGCTAGTGAGTGATAGAACGATTTCCGAGTAACGCGGAACATAGTCGCGGTAATAGTTACATAACCCCAGGAAGCTTCTGAGTTCCCTCTTAGTCTCAGGGCGGACGATATTCTCTACTGCTTTTATCCGATCGGGGTCCGGGGAGTGCCTACCAGAACCTACGACGTGTCCTAGATAATGCACTTCACTTTGCGCGAACTTGCATTTCTTCGCATTTACAGTCAGTCCAGCAGCTGCTATGGAT
The DNA here is from genome assembly GCF_037126465.1 of Ornithodoros turicata. NCBI lineage: Eukaryota > Metazoa > Arthropoda > Arachnida > Ixodida > Argasidae > Ornithodoros > Ornithodoros turicata. The sequence continues at coordinate 195,332,278 of NC_088201.1, read as the reverse complement.
GCTAGAACCTTTGACAAATGTTCCCACGTTGCTGAATATATTGCCACGTCGTCTATATACGCACATGCGTATTCGGTGTGTGGCGTCAAAATCTCGTTAAGAGGGGATATCACCGAGGAGCCATCTCCGATTCACGACTTTGTCGCATGTAGATGGCGCCACACAAACACCCGGGTCTCATCAAGGTGAAAGCTCTAATCAATACCCCTGTTACGAGTTTCTCCTCCGCGGGATTTTGTAGTTCCATAAACACGTGTGACGTCCTTGACTATTGAGGTGCAGGAATCTCCCGTCATGTGTGGGTTGCCAAGGTCAACTGAGCTAAAGGAAAAAAGACAGGTCCGACCAAGGCGAATTCTTCTTCATTGTCTCTTTGTGGACTGCATCTCCTCACTTCTGGGGTTGATGTTACCTTAGCTTTCCTAAGCTTTCCATGTCTGAGTTCTTCGAACCCAGCACGCAAAGTCGAAGTGTTACGTTTCGTTCGCCGCGCTTATTTCTTTAAAATTATATTGACCTGCTGATGTTTCTTTGGCTGGGAGTTGCAAAACATTTCGCAGATAGAAGCTAGGCTTTCGTAAAGCCAAGTGCTGTGTATTCACAGAAAAGGTGTGGTGCATTGATTGATTGATTGATTACATTACCATATAGAATTTCTCCAATCTGCAAAACACACACGCAAGCGAACCTATGCTTAACGATGAAAGAAGAAAGTCACTGAAAAGGTTAGCCAGCTGTAGGACTCGAACCCACATCTTAGTTCTTTCATGTCTATGCTTGATGTTTACGAGTCTCATACCATTTTTTTATTTCTCCTTTATTGGAAACGGTCACGATCGGGCAGGGGGACACAAATAGGCGACAAAACACTTTTGTTTAGAACTTCTACTACAATGTCATACCTTCGTCCTATTCGATGTCTGACTTATGGGTGACGGAATAAATGGTCCTAGAATATGAACCCACAGAAGAAAAAGAAAAGGCCATGGCAGTAAAAGAGTCGCAGTCGGTAAAAATGTGAGCGATATCGTTGTGTGAGCTCTTGTCCGATGAGCGATTGTCGGCGCCCTGGTGAACTTCATTCAGATAGGAATTAATTCGCAGGGGCACTACATGCGAAACGAATTGTAAATAGCTGTATTCGAAACGAATATGCGAAATTTTTCTTCTTTTTTTTGTTTGGTTTTTCAGCTGAAGAGGGGAGACCACTGGTTATTTTCATATCTTTGTCATTCACGAACAGCACAGCGGAATAGAACAGTGCGGAACAATCACGCATACCAGTAGGACACATATAGAAAAAAAATGACCTCAAGCTGGGAGCAACCTCTACATTTTCTGGGCACCTTTTTCATTGGTAGGGAAAGATCTGAAATGGGATAGCGATATGTGCGCGTAAGCTACCCGAAATCTGCGGGTGCTACGAAGATAATTTCGCCATGGTACAACGAAAAATATTGAATTAACAGCCATGAACGGTGCTCCATGAAATGTCCAGGAACGAGTTCATGCTTGCTGCATGAGTTCATATCTCCATTTTTATAAAATACATTTCTATAAGAGATAAACTGATGTTCTGAGGCTGGAACAACATAGAAGGGACAGATACAAACAAAGCCTCAAATTGCCTAAGAAATCAACGATGAAAGATGAAAGTCACTGAAAAGGTTAGCCAGCTGTAGGGATCGAACCCACATCTTCTGGATTGCGGCAATCCAGAAGATGTGGGTTCGATCCCTACAGCTGGCTAACCTTTTCAGTGACTTTCATCTTTCATCGTTGATTTCTTAGGCAATTTGAGGCTTTGTTTGTATCTGTCCCTTCTATGTTGTTCCAGCCTCAGAACATCAGTTTATCTCTTGTTCAACAGGTGCCGCTTGCGTCGATTTCCGTCGTATGAATGTGTGTATGAGTGAGCAATAATGTAAGAGTGAAAGGAGGGTGAGTGAGAGTGAGTGGCTGGTTTGTCGTCCCTTCAGATGAGGCACCCCGAAAGTCACTGGAGAGGCGTGTTAGCTTAGCTCAATTGGTAGAGCCGTGGACCGGCAATCCAGAAGATGTGGGTTCGATCCCTACAGCTGGCTAACCTTTTCAGTGACTTTCATCTTTCATCGTTCATTTCTTAGGCAATTTGAGGCTTTGTTTGTATCTGTCCCTTCTATGTTGTTCCAGCCTCAGAACATCAGTTTATCTCTTGTTCAACAGGTGCCGCTTGCGTCGATTTCCGTCGTATGTATGTGTGTATGAGTGAGCAATAATGTAAGAGTGAAAGGAGGGTGAGTGAGAGTGAGTGGCTGGTTTGTCGTCCCTTCAGATGACGCACCCCGAAAGTCACTGGAGAGGCGTGTTAGCTTAGCTCAATTGGTAGAGCCCTGGACCGGCAATCCAGAAGATGTGGGTTCGATCCCTACAGCTGGCTAACCTTTTCAGTGACTTTCATCTTTCATCGTACATTTCTATATTTTGTGTGTGTGCGTTTGCTGTAACTTGCGCACTCAACTACTTCTGACCTATGAAAATTAGCAATTTGACGGTGGTCTTATTATTATGAAACCAGATCCGTCTCGAGGCGAGTTTGCACCCGTATAAGGGTGAGCGTGAAGCCCCCCCCCCCCTCTCACTGCCGCGAGAAGCTCTGTAAAGAAAGAAAATTCTAATTTGCGCTGCAAAAGGTTGCGAAAAGTTTGTGCATGAAACCTAAAAGTAATCATCATCCTTCATAGCCGTAGCCCTTTCTGAGTTCTCGACATAATCCCAATCTGTGTAACTTAATTAATACACGAATTCGGAACGTTTTATTGCGAGCGGCGAATTAAGTTTTCGACCAAAAAGATTTCAACTGCATTGAATTATTCCTTGTCTGCCTTGTGATTTGGCACTGATATCCGGTGTTTGTCACACCATGTGGTCGAATCTTCCTTGCAAGACCTTCCTTGCACCACGAGTGACCTGTCGCCACACAAATATAGTCGGAGAGTAAAACTACTGAGACTGCCTCGAGACGTCTAGTCACGAGTTCTTGTTATCAGCCACGCAAATATAGGCTGACCCACCTTACGTGTAAATGAATCGCATATCCTGAGGCTCCGATTTCACGCTCACTGTACGTAGTCGTTGGATGTAGTTCACAACTCAACCTGGATACTAATATTTTCCTATATAGTATTCTCGAGCTTTTGGTCAGATAAAGGTTTTTCAGTTGTCTTCTCATAGTTCAGTTGTAGATTAACCGTATCATCAGCAGAAGCGGAGTTGTAAGGGCAATGACACAATTGAATAAGTGTGTGTACAGCTTTTATTATCCATAAAACATCGACACAGAAAAGTCTGACCAACAGATGAAAAATACTAGCTTCCAGCGAACGATCGCTAGCGAACTAGTGCAGCGAGTCATATCGATTTTATGTTGAACGCTGAATCAAATGTAAATTTCATTAATCCATCAACACGTGAAAGAAGAAGAAGAAAAGAAACAAGAACCTACGTCTCCCAATTTCAACAAATCGGAAGATCAAATGGTACCACTCGGTCGGCTTTGATGTGCTTCATCGGCGTTCTGCAACTACGCCCCTGCATTTTTGTCCGCGCAGTACTCTCGGGCAGACTTGTGCGTAACTCGTTACTAGTAATTGCGTTAGTTGTAATCAATTACTTTTCTGAGGTATTTTTAGAGCAACCAGTTACTTTACTGTGAAATTAAGTTTTCGAGTAATCAGTTAGTTTACTGTGAAAATCATTTTTCCAGTAATCAATGACTTTTCCGAGTAATCCATTACCCAGTAATTGGTTACTTTTCTGGCAGAGATTAACTTGTCTTTCTGATGTTCTGCACCAAGTCAAGCCCGTCAGCCTTAGTTGGGCCGTTCTTCTTTTTTAGTGACTCTAGTTCTACTATAGCAAGCGGAGGTCATTGTAATAACGTTCTGGAATCTCAGGGTCTCTCTTCCTAATCCCTTCCTACACCAGAGGTGTGGTACATGAAGCTTTGGGGGTTTAGTGAGTCATGGGGAAGTTCCATGCAATGTTCTCCCAGAATCGGGTCAATGGCTTCCGGGCCCATAAATACAGTAGCCGTACAGATCTACCTCTTCTACGCGTTTGTGTTTTTTTGCTGTTCTTCAGCTGTTCCGCTGTTGAACCAGCTTCTTCTTTTCCTTTTCTTTCTTTCTTTTCTTCTTTTTTTTTCTTGAGGCACACAAGGACGAGTATAATTTGCGTGAATGTAGAGTAACGACCGGAGTAACGCGTTACTTTTCTACTCGTTACTCAATCACATTTGGAGTCGAGTAATTGGTAACGGTAATCAATTAGCTTTTGCGTAGAAGTAACACGAAAGGGTAATCAATTACTTTTGTCGAGTAACGGGCACAAGACTGCTTGAGGGGCCATTTTTTGTCGACCATTTTTTCCTACACCCGTACGCATGGTATCCACCACATGCGAAATCATTATTCAGCATGAAACGGACGTAATCTTTAAATTTCCTTATCAACATAGCTTGTCTTGCTATAATTTACCTAGACGTTTCGTGTCCTTCGTTGCTTTCCATGCTGGAGCAGCGCTTGTTGTGAAAACCTAAGCTTCCACTCAGAAAAAGAATGACTGGCAGCACTGCTCTATAAGACTAGCTTTAATGGACTCCGTAGAACATCGTCCAACAGTAAAAAACAAAAAGAAATCGAACCGTAAGCAAGCGTACACAAAGACGAAGAAGCTCACGTCGTTTTCCTCATCAACTCTTAGTCCGCAAAAAAAAACAAAAAAAAAACACAACATCCTCCCCCCAAAAATGAGCCAAAGTTCGTCGCTCATTTTTCTGCTGTTTCTAACGGGTACAGTGGCTGGACGGGTCGTCGAGTCAGCCTTCCAGATACAAGTCGCAGTTCGCAAGACCGCACTAAGTCGTCTCGTCCTCTGAAAAGTTGGGTTATCCTGCCAGTCTCCACATGTGCCGCGGAACTTTATCCTCTTGTACTAGCACAACATCTCCTTGAGACAGTCTTGTTGTGTTGCTTTTGGGGTCCGACTGATGAGCTGACCGCAATTCCAGGAGATACTCATGCTTCCATCTCTTCCAAAATTGGTCAGCCAACTTCTGTCGATGTATCCATCTTCTACTGACTACCGTAGAATTTGATCGAGGGACCACAGTTGTGGCAGAGACTTCAGGAAGCGCTGACAAGTTTCTCCCGATCAGTAGATGTGCAGGCGTTAAAGCGCTCGGCTCGTCAGGCGTAGAGTGTAGATAGGTAAGTGGTCGTGAATTGACAAGTGCTTCCACTTCGTGAAGTAATGTAGTCATTTCTTCGGATGTCAAACATTGATGTCCGAGTACTCTTCTCAAGCAAGTTTTCACCGATCGCACCAACCTTTCCCACATACCGCCCCACCAGGCAGCTCTTTCGACAATGAATTTCCAGCTGATGCGGTTCTTTGCGGCGAAGTCTTGTGCATCCGTACTTCTAACAACAGTCCACAATTTTTCGATGTCCTGGGCCGCCTTCTTGAAAGTGAGCGCGTTATCACTGTAAATTGTAGAAGGTGTCCCGCCTCTTGAAATAAATCTCCGAAAGGCCATGACAAAAGACTTGGTTGTCAAGTCTGTAACTAGTTCGAGGTGCACAGCTCTTGTTGTGGCGCAAGTGAACAGCGCAATGTACGCTTTCGCGGAACCCGAACTAGTCTTGAGATACAGAGGCCCAACAAAGTCGATGCCGGTGGTGTCGAAAGGGTGAGTTGGGTTGAGGCGCTCAACGGGCAATGGAGCTATAGGGGCTGTTGCCTTAGTCGCGCGGAGTCTCCTGCATACCTTGCAGCGGTAGAGGGTAGATTTGACTAGCTGCCTCGCTTGAGTTATCCGCCATCGCTCTCTCAGTATCGTCAATGTTGTCTGGACTCCGCTGTGTAGGGCGCGTCGATGGACGCTGTCGACCAGTGGTGCTGATAGTGGGTGCTCTTTGGCCATCAGTATAGGATGCTTCACCTCTTCGGGGTTATCCGAGTACTGAAGTCTTCCCGATAGACGCATCACACCCTTTTCGTCTAGGTACGGTCGTAATCGTGCAATCTTTGATGCCTGTGCGATCTCTCTTCTCTGTCGCAGAGCGAGGAACTCTTCCGGATATGATTCATTTTGCGCCCGCCGAATCCAGAACATCTCAGCCTTCTCAACTTCCATAGCTGTCAGCGGGCCCGTAACCTTCGACGTCGCACGGCTGTTCTCTATGAATCCCAGTATCCACGCTGTGATCCGTATTATGCGTTGATAATCGCTTTCCTTTCTTCTTCGATGTGACTGAGGTCACCACAGCCATTTTCAGTAGATATTGGCCAAAATTCCTCACTTTTAGAAAGCCATGGCGGACCCTCGAACCACTGTTTGTCCCCCATTAATGCTGTGACGGGCAATTCTCTCGTTAGCAAGTCTGCCGGATTGGCGCTCCCTGGACAGTGCCTCCACTGATACTTGTTGCAGCCTTCTTGAATTTCAATAACTCTGTTGCGAACGAAGGGCTTCCATCTGTTCGCGTCGCCTCTGATCCAGTTCAGCGTGACCGTGGAGTCAGTCCAGAAGTTGATGTTACACTTGGCCACTTGCAACGACGACTGTAGCAGTTTAGAAATGCGTACACCTATCAAAGCTCCCATCAACTCCAGGCGGGGAAGGGTGAGCTGTTTAAGCGGGGCGACACGTGACTTAGCGAAGACCAGCCGCACCTTAGTTTCTTCCGTGTCGCTCACAGTTCTCAGATATGCACATGCTCCATACGCGTGTGGCGATGCGTCCGTGAATATGTGAAGCTCGCAGCAGTATCGTGTACCTGTCTTCGGCAGCACGCACCGGTCCACAGCGACGTTACACAGCTTGGGCAGCTCGGAACACCATAAGCGCCAAGACTTTGCCAGATCTCTCGGGAGTGGGTCGTCCCAATCCAACCTTGTCTTCCAGAGCTCCTGAAACAGGAGCTTGACGCGAATGGTATACGGTGAAAGAAAGCCTAGCGGGTCGAAGACTCTTGCCGAGGCCTGCAGCACGGACCTCTTAGTTTCTTGCATGCCAGCGATGACATTTAGCAGTTGATTTGCGGAAAACCTCAGTTGATCATCGCTTCGGGTCCACACCCCTCCCAGAACCTTACTTTGAGCCGGTTCTGCAAACGGCTTTTCCTTTTCGGTGATTAAGGTACCGCTCTTACGATCGAACATTGATTGTAAATCTTCGGCGTTAGATGTCCATTTTGTCAGATTCATGCCCGCTTGTCTCAGCACGTCCTGAGATTTCTGGACGATCTGCAGGGCTTCTTTCACTGTGGGGGCACCAGTAAGGAGGTCGTCCACGTAGAACGACTCCAATAGTAAGCTGGCCAGCTCCCTGTCAGACGTCAAAAGGCCTTTGAAGTGGTGCTGCAGTGTAGCACCCAAAAGAAAGGGGCTTGCTGTGGTCCCGAATGGCACTCGCTTCATCCTCCAGTATTCCACGTCTGGGCATTGTTCATTCGGTCTTGGAGTTTCGGAAAACCACAAAAACCTCAGTGCATCCCTGTCGTTCTTACGAATTTCTACCTGTAGAAAGGCCTTCTCTATGTCTGCCGTTAACGCAATCTTGTGTCTTCTAAACCGCAATAGAACGCCTACCAGGTCGGCGTTCAACTTCGGCCCTTTCTCCAGATGATCATTCAGAGACGTCATCCCTTTGCTATGGGACGACGCATCAAAAACTATCCGGACTTTCGTAGTTTCTGAAGTGTTTCTTATTACGGCCCTGTGAGGCATGTAGTACCGAGTGTTGAAGCTATTATCGTCTTCAGTCACCTTTTCTGCATGCCCCTTATTGATGTAGCTTCTGATCGCTTCGTCGTACTGCGCCCTGAAGCCGTCTCTATCTAGCCGTCTGACTAGGCTCCATAGTCTGTCCTTCGCTATCTCATAGTTGTTCTCTAGGGCTGACATGTGTGCCTTCCAGGGCAAAGCTACTTCATAGTGGCCGTCCGTCATCCGAATATTGCGCTCAAATTCCTCCAAAACCGCCGTGTCGTGATCTGTCTTGCTGGAGGCGTCGCCCGTGATGCCTAGACTTTCTAACTCCCAAAACTTAGTCAGAATGTCGTCTTCTGTCAGCGTTCCAACTCCAGCTCTCAACACGCAGACGGCTGTCGTCGACCGCTCGGCGCAGTAGCCTGATACTGAAGACGGCCCTTGAAAGGTCCATCCGAAAACGGTTTCGATGGCAACTAATTTCTCGTTGTTCTCGCATCTTCTGACATCACCGGTCAGCAACTTCCACAACTCGTCGCAGCCAATTAGCAGTCCAATACCACCTTCATGTTTCACACCCGGAACTAGCATGTCGTCAGCGATAAAACTTCCAGTGTGGCGAATAGCCTTCACGAAGTCGTCGTTCACGGGAGTCTCAGCGAGATCTTCGCAGATGAAGTCAATTGTGGTGGCTTGAACGACATATTCTTTCGGGTGATACTGACTCCTGAGTCGAACCTCGACTACTTTGCACCTGCGTACGCGTTTCGACGCGGTTTCGTTGGCAAATGTGTTGGGTTGCAGTATAGTTTCCCTAATAACTCTTAGCTTCAATTTCCTGGCTATGTCGTCGCGTATGAAAGTCCTCTGACTTCCACCGTCGATAATGCCTCGGACTAGTGCACCCTCCTTATCCGATGACGCCCACGCTCGGAAGGTCTGAAGTAGCACTTCCGTATTTTGTTGCTTTGGCACGCCGTTCGCTGTCGTGACGTTTGTCGTGGTCACCACCTCGTTGACTGTCGTCTTGGGCGTAGTTTCCTTCGAAGTGCCACAGACTGACGGTGCGTGTCGTCGCCCGCAATGGGTGCACGGCTTTTTCATACGGCAGTCTTTAGAGCGATGTCCTCTCTTTGTGCAGCGGAAACAACGCATTTCACGTGTCAGTTTCTCAAACTTTTCCGACATTGGAAAATCCGCTGGACACGTTGCGGTCTCGTGGTCGCTAGCTCCGCAGAAGACACACTTGGTATCGACTCCCACCGCTGCATGAAGAACCGCTCCAGTTGGTACCTTTCGGTTTCTCGATCCTATCGGGTTTCGTGGACCAGTTTGAGAATCATATCGGGCTTTGAGTCCAGAGAGCTCTCGGCTTTCTGTTTCCACACGAATGAAACGCAGCACCCTTGAGAGCTCCATCTGCTCCTTTGCCTCGATCCTTGTGTTAGATTCAGAGCGATCCAGTGCTGATCCGTCTTGATCGACTCCGTTGTCTTCAAACATTTTTGTGCCGTATTTTGCCATCCGTTGGTATTCCACAACCATATCTGTGGGTAGTGATGACAAAAGGATGTCAACCATCATGGAGGCATAGCTTGTAATTGGCACGCCTAACGCACTAAGTCCTCTCATGTTCGCCTGAACGTGGTCATAGAGAAGTCGAAGCCCCGATAGATCACACGTCGACTTCACCAAGGGTAGCTTCCTCAGCCTGGTCAGGTATTCCCTCTCGATTCGTGCGGTATCTCCGAAACGCTGCTTCAGGATGTCCACTGCGTCGTCGTAACACGACTCGGTGGCTTGCAGACCTCGAATCACCGATGCAGCATCTCCTTTCAATAGTGTCCTCAAGTACTGAAATTTCTCTATTTTCGACAGCCTTCCATTCTCGTGAGCAGCTGTTCGGAACTGTTCCCAGAAAGTCAACCACTTTGTCAACTCGCCTGTGAAAGTGTCAAGTTGTAGCTTCGGCAACTTTATGCCACCATGGCTGGGCTGGCTCGCTGTAGTAGAAGGCGCAGCTTGAAGTGGCGTGGCGGCTGTAGAGGGCCTCTCCGTCAGCTGAAGTTCATCCAATCGGGCCTGGACTTCTCCAATGGCATTCGCCGATTGTTCCTCGTAGTCGATAACTGCTTGATATTCGGCAGCGAAATCATCTTCGTTGATCAGAGGTTCAATCTCCTCGTTTATCTTCTTCAGGTCGCCTTCGTTGGCTAGCAGTCTGGCCAGTAATCCGTTAAGCGAAGTTGTACTAACTGTTTGGTCGCTGCGTAGTTCGACGACCTCCTTCACCAGCTTGGTTACTTGTGCACGCCGTGCAGCCCTCTTATGCTTCAGACGTTCCATGCTGACTGTCTTCTAAACGAAAACTGAAGTCTAGAATGCAGTGCCCTCAGTCTCCCGGGTTTCGGCACCAGATGTGTTGTGAAAACCTAAGCTTCCACTCAGAAAAAGAATGACTGGCAGCACTGCTCTATAAGACTAGCGTTAATGGACTCCGTAGAACATCGTCCAACAGTAAAAAAAAAAAAAATCGAACCGTAAGCAAGCGTACACAAAGACGAAGAAGCTCACGTCGTTTTCCTCATCAACTCTTAGTCCGCAAACCAAAAAAAAAAAAAACCACAACAGCGCTCACATTATTTTATGCCCTCTAGTCTAACGTGTGCAGCTTCGACATTATTGAAATGTTTCTCCCTGGTTTTCTTTTAAATAATCAATCAATCAATCAATTATTGAAATGTGTTCGGTTTGGAAGAAACATCGAGGCGATTAGGAATTCGAACGTTGAATTGCATGTTTGATTCGGAATTCAAACAGAATATACGACTACTCGCTTCGGTTGACCTTTCCTTTTTTCCCTTTTTCTTTAATTCATCTTCATATCCCCCCCACCGTGTTTATTCACACTGTAGCAACAAGCCGACGTCCAAAGTGAACAAGCCCACGCGCCTCAATATTGGATGTCCCTCAGGGGACATATTTTTGTGCACTTTTCTTCCAGCTGATAATTTTTTCGGTGGCATTTTGATTGTTTGGGGGGTGGGGGCATTTTTTCCTAAACCCCTGCACCGGAGCAACTAATAACAAAAGCAGTGCCGATTTTCACACTCAGTACAATTAAAAACTTGTATGCTTTCAAAGACAGCACCATATAAAAGTAGGATACATGGTCCTTTCACCGAAAAATTGGCGGCCACTGTGGACAGAAAACAAACAAGGGCCTGCTTGCCTGCCTGAAAACTTGCATTGCCATACCGATCAGGTCGGAAAAATCCTAGGCAGGGAACAGACTTGGAGATTGCGACGCACATACTATCTCCAACAATCCTAAACAACAGACGCTTTTGTCATTCCCTTACCTAATCTCCCAAAAAGAGCTGTTTCAAAGACTTTATCAGAGGGAATGGAACCTTTCAGGAAAGGGAATCTAGGATAGGGTGTTGGATTTACGCTGCTGTATGGCGGAGGGATTCTTTGTACCCCTTTAGCCCGCGATATGGCGCCAAAGGGAGGCGCAAAATGCAGCGCGTTACCAACCTTCACATTTTATCATATATCGAGAGAACAGATAATCGGATGTGGATGATCCTTGTGTTAAAATGCTCTAGAAAGATTTTTGCTTTGCCGCTCCAGGAAAATTTCCGCATAGGTCTCTTAGTTTTTTTATCAGAGCGTGTCAAAGCTTGAGTATCCAATTTTGGTAATTTTTTGTACTTCAATAACGCGTTTAGAAAAATGTCTTGAGAAAAGCAATATTTTTTCCTGAAGCGACAAAGCGCATTTCCGAATGCTATCCAACAAGGCCAGTCTCGTGAAAATCGGTTATTATTTACCGAAAGAGACGGCAAAGTTTGTCCCATAGAAAATACATGGGGCCGCCGGAGGTGGTATCCCCTCTTAACGACCCTTTGAAAGGTAGATGCCGAATTTTTCAGACCATGTAGCATTACCTTCCAGGCATATTGTCCCTGGTGAGTCACAAACGCCGTGCGTTGCTGGGAATCGTCATCCAGCCTGACCTGCCAGCATCCTCTTAGCATGTCAATTACGCTTATATACCTTGCGCGAGCCACCTGAGAGAGAATTTCCGTGCCCTGACTTATCGGGAACGCATCGGGCTCAGTTACCGCGTTAAGCTTACGATAGTCAACGCAGAGGCGCATGCCACCATCCTTACTCACGCATACAATGGGGTGCGCGAACTTGCTTTCTGTGGGGTAAATTAGTCCCCATTCCAACAGTTCACTGATCTGTTTCTCAACTTCTTTACGGTAAGCCATCGGGATCTTATAGGGGTATACCCGCTCTGGCTCTACACCCTCCTTTATTTTGATGGAATGCTTACCAACTTTACATTCGCCTGGCGTGTCCCTAAACACTTGTGGCATCGTTTTGACTAACGGCAGTAGCTGGTTCTTCTGACAGGGACTGAGGTTTTCTGTCTCTACTAACTCTATAAATTCCTGCGTTCCTTTCCTCAGAGGTATTACTTCGATTTGCAAGAAGTCCAGGTCGTCCTCAAAAATAACGCCCACTGAACTTACCCTGGCTTGGTGCTGTCTCAGTTTGTTGGCGTGTACCGTTCTACTGCTATTGTCGTTCAGCTTCACTTCGTAAGCGTATGGTCTTAAGCGCCGAACAATAGTTGCCGGCCACTTCGACATAAGTTTGCCAGTGCGATCTCGTTCCAGAATGAGCACCTGGTCTTCCTCCTCGAACTGTTTCTCCTTCAATCGTAGGTTGTACCTGTGACAGTATTTCTCCTGATTTGCCTGACCTGTTTTTCTCGCACGTTCTTCCGCTTCGCGAAGTCCTTGTCTCAGTTCGCTGAGATACTCAATCGCAGATGTGTTCAGGCCATCAGGGACCGCCCATTCTCTCGACCACGTTTTCTGCAATATTGTCAGTGGCCCCGTGGGCACCCTTCCGTACATCATTTCGAAGGGTGTTCCGCCTATTGTCGCATTTGGGACTTCACGATACGCCCAAAGCAAGAATGGGACGTACCTATCCCAGTTCCGTACATGTTTCTCTACTGTATGAAACAGCATCGACTTGAAAGTGCCGTTCCATCTTTCCACTAACCCGTTACTTTGAGGGTGATCTGGCGTTGAAAAGCGTGGCGTCGCGCCCATTCGTGCAAGAAATTCTCGCGTCAGGTGAGCCGTAAAATTCGTCCCCTGATCAGAACATATAGTTTCCGGCACTCCTAGACGCGAGAATATCGTCAAAAGAGCCTCACAAGTTGCCTTGGCGGTAAGAGCGCGCAAGCAGACGACCTCCACCGATCTCGTACACAGATCAACCACACACAGTGCATAACGGTGACCACGGGTCGACGGAGGATCAATGGGGCTGATACAGTCCATGTTTATTGTCTGAAACGGAGTACTCGGCTTAGCTATCGGAGTTATTGGTACGCGGTCCAAAATTCTGGCCGGCGATTTAACCTGACATTCGTGGCAACTCTGACAATAGTGATTCACGTCACTGGAGATTCCTGGCCAGAAAAACGAAGTCATTATGCGCTGGAGTGTCTTACGCTCCCCTAGATGCCCCGCCCAATCTGAATTATGTTCAAGGCATAGGACCTCGTTCCGTCTTTCCTTTGGTAACACCATGCTTACATCCACGCCCGTTTATATGGTCACTGTGAAATAGTTGACCATCGACGACTATCATCCCGACCTTCACGCCTTTTGCTTGTTCCCACGCCTGGTTTAGACTCGGATCTTCACCCTGGCTCTTTACAAAACGCTGTCTCGGAGAGTTACTGTGTGTCGCGACAGGGTCGCTTCCGTCCTGGTCTCCCACCGCTGACATTGCTGTCAATATTGAGTCGTCCTCTAGCACATCACCCTCAGCACTGTCAGTTTCCGCCTCACTTGGACATTCCGGATGTGCGTCAGTCCCATGCTTCGCAATCCCCGCATTTGCGTCACATAATTCTTTGTACGCGTCTGGTGTGATTAAAGCATTTACCTTCTTCGCCATGCGATCGACTAACGCACACAGGAAAACGGGGTCACAAGGATGCTCAGAAATGTAAGACGAGCTGTTTGTCAATTTCAATGGTACGTACGCTAACTCTGCAGTTTCCTCGTCTCCGAAGGCACCCAGTAGCTTTATTGTTGACGCTGTCTTTGTATATTCTCTCAGCAGTGTCTTCCGGATCACAGTAATCTCTACATACGCGTGAAAGCTGGAGTCGCCGTTTTGTAACGACACTTCATGCATGTCCTGCAACTTAACAGCTACATCATTTGGGATATCTTGGTTGCTGCTTTCCCCTAAGGGAAGCAGTACTCTAGCGACTGCAGCTACACTATCGCTTTCACTTTCACCGCTGTGCTCCTCAGCTACCACACTCACTGCGTTAATACGCATTGTCGGATTTACGTTCCGAGGGCACTGGTTTTTCGCAATATACTCTGGGGATGAACAAAGGTAACACCCCTTCCTTTTAGGCTTTACGCCCGTATTTTCTGCGACTAACCCTTTACCGTGACCCCTCAAAACGTTTCTTTCGGGCACACGCGCTGTCCCGTTGACTGTCCCTTCCGGCGTTTGAACTCTGCAGCGTGCGCTTTCATCAATGTTCTCCGCCAGTTTTGTTAGTTCACTTGGACAGAGGAATTTCTCGTTCTCATTTAACACGACATAAGCTTTAGCGTCGGGTGTCAGGCATTCTTTCAATCTCTCCGTGACCATCAATTGTTTGAGGTCTTCTAACGTCCTTACTTTACAGCTATCCAAATAATAGCGCAAGTAATTCTCCAGTCTCACCGCGAAATGCTCCCACGTCTCCTTCTTCTCTCTTTTTGAGGTCACGAAAAGTGGCTTATATTCGGCAGTAGACAATCCCTCCAGAATTTTCGCCTTGAGTGTATCATAGTTAGTTCGCTCAACAGGACTTAGTCTTATTAACAAGGCCCTTGCCCTTTCACTGCGTAGTGGAAGTGTCAGACCTGCCCTCCAACCGCTAGGCACACTATACCAGTCAAGCGTTGCTTCCACATCTTCAAACCAACTAGGAACGAGCGATTCCTGTGTTGGCATAGGCGACAACACGCCTTTTAAGAGGGACGCGAATTTTAACATCCTATTCTCTTCTCCAGTCACAAAAGTGCCGGCCGCAGCATGGGCCCTAGCATTGCTCTCGTTTCGCAATCTTTGTGTTTCAAGCTCAATATCAGCTAATTTTATTCTGAGCTCCAATTGTCTGCAATCGGCGATAGACACAGATGCCTCTGAACTGCTATCACTACCACCTCTCTGCATGGCCACCGCCAATGCGCCCTCCCCATCATCGTCGCTATTCCTTGCGTTGCCCCTATCTCTCAAGCTATACCCTCCGGTCATAGTGATTGGCACAATACGCAACTCGAAAGACACTCACCGTTGAGTGTGCTTTCCAGAACATTGATGCAGGAGAGGGTCACTTTCTCCCAGTGTCTCCAGGTAGCCTTTCTAGCACAGAACTCTTGTCTTCGTCGCCTGGATGACTGGCCTGATGCCTCGATGTCTCTGCCGTCCCGCGCAGCAGAGCATTAAAGGCTGGCTGCTGTAGTCCCTGTTGTTGCCGTGTATTGGTGTCCTTTCGTAGAAAGTCGACGTAGCATCCTGTCGACTGCGCCAGATAGGTTCGTAGAGTTCTTGAAGTGGGGCCGCAGAGTCGTAGGAACGGTTCGCTGGCCCGACGCTACGTCGACACATTACGAAAGGAGGATTCCACGGGGACTTGACGTAGAACACAAACGATATACATTTATTACAGGGAACTTCCAGTTACAACTGCTAGCCTAAGTGGCAGCGAGACCATCAGCAATCAACCCCGCCAAGATGCGCGGGTGCCTTCTTAAAGCAAAGGCCACCTCTCCTCCACCAATGAGCACCCACGAAACTGATGTCAGTGCTGACATTACACTACACGACAAACATGTATGGGAAAAGTAAAAACCGTCCACTTAAGTGCTTCCGACAGTTCAATTATGGTTGTGCCGCCTGACGACCGGCGACTTTTCGTCGCAACGTCTCAAAGCGACGGGAACCACATGGTTAACCTTGGATAAACCTGCCTTCCGCCCTGGTCCTGCGTCACTCGGACGCTTGCATTGTTATAAACGTCCCACTGTCCTTGGAGGCACCCCCGTGATGTATCGACGACGGCAGTCCAAAGGTTCCCTAATTCCACAATGTCTCTGGGTGCAGGGTTCCCATGTCGGCGAATAGACGCACTTCCGATTGAAAGTCGCCAAAACAAAACACGAAGAGGCTGCGCGCCCGACACTATGCCCCAAAAAACAGGCTCATTTTCATAGTAGGCTTTGATGGCCGTCATAGTATTGTTTTCGGCTAACGTTCATGGGATGGGAAAACGTCCGGCATCGTGACGAGGGAGGGAGGACACCTGTATTTTAATGGGCTGCAGGATGGCCAAGTTTCGGAAACATTGTGCTAACTATTTGCATATGCATACATTTCCTTGCTATGCTCATTCGCTCTGTTCCTATAATGTCATGATATGTGGAGTTGAGAATTCGTGAAGTGGCCTGCACGTTATGCGTTTCCTACCTGCCGTGTCATCACCAATTGCACATATGTGTATTTTTAATGCCACTGAATTGAACGAAACTCACACTGTGTGTCCATTAGGGAACACTGAACATGTGGGATAAGTATTCTGTTCCAGCTATTTATAGTTCTTTACAAAACATATTTCTTGGTTTCCCCGCCATGCTCATGTCGTCGTCCAACCGACGTCACTGCTCCAGGTTTTAACTGTCTTAGATTGGCATGTGTAGTAGTTTACCTAGACTCACAGAGAGCTTGAGCAACAGAGAACATAACCGTTTATTCCTCGTCTCACCGTTCTCCTTCATCATCTTCATCAACTTCGTCGTGCTCAGTCCACTACTTTCCTGCCTCAAGATAGACATATCGCGACGGAGTTTTGAGGTTTCTTTTGGGGTACGGCGGCAACCTGGGAGGGTCTTGTTCTTGCGCTGGCTTCTCTGACGTCGCTGTCGTTGCGTCCGTTTGTGCCAGGACAAGGGTTGAATCCACTCAGAGGGTGCTGAGGTTGAGCTGAGTTTCAGATGGTCAGCGTGTACTCGACCTTGCCTTGCGTTGGTTCGTCTTCATCATCTTCATCAGCTTCCTCGTGCACAGTCCACTACTTTCCTGCCTTGAAGATGAACGTATCGCGACGGAGGTTTGCGGTTTCTTTTAGAGTACGGCGGCGACCTGCAAGGGTCCTCTTCTTGCGCTGGCTTCTCTGACGTCGCTGTTCTTGTGTCCGTTTGTGGCCAGAGCAAAGGTTGAAACGACTTAAAGGGTGCTGAGGTTGATCTGAATTTCAGATGGTCAGCATGTACTCGACGTTGCCTTGCGTTGGTTCGGCTTCATCATCTTCATCAGCTTCCTCGTGCACAGTCCACTACTTTCCTGCCTTGAAGATGGACGTATCGCGACGGGGGTTTGCGGTTTCTTTTAGGGTATGGCGGCGACCTGAAAGAGTCCTCTTCTTGCGCTGGCTTCTCTGACGTCGCTGTTGTTGTGTCCGTTTGTGGCAAGAGCAAAAGTTGAAACGACTTAAAGGGTGCTGAGGTTGATCTGAATTTCAGATGGTCAGCATGTACTCGACGTTGCCTTGCGTTGGTTCGTCTTCATCATCTTCATCAGCTTCCTCGTGCACAGTCCACTACTTTCCTGCCTTGAAGATGGACGTATCGCGACGGAGGTTTGCGGTTTCTTTTAGGGTACGGCGGCGACCTGGAAGGGTCCTCTTCTCGCGCTGGCTTCTCTGACGTCGCTGTCGTTGTGTCCGTTTGGGGCCAGGGCAAAGGTTGAAACGACTTAAAGGGTGCTGAGATTGATCTGAATTTCAGATGGTCAGCATGTACTCGACGTTGCCTTGCGTTGGTTCGTCTTCATCATCTTCATCAGCTTCCTCGTGCACAGTCCACTACTTTCCTGCCTTGAAGATGGACGTATCGCGACGGAGGGTTGCGGTTTCTTTTTGGGTACGGCGGCGACCTGGAAGGGTCCTCTTCTTGCGCTGGCTTCTCTGATGTCGCTTTTATTGTGTCCGTTTGTGGCCAGAGCAAAGGTGAAACGACTTAAAGGGTGCTGAGGTTGATCTGAATTTCAGATGGTCAGCATGTACTCGACATTGCCTTGCGTTGGTTCGTCTTCATTATCTTCATCAGCTTCCTCGTGCACAGTCCACTACTTTCCTGCCTTGAAGATGGACGTATCGCGACGGAGGTTTGCGGTTTCTTTTAGGATACGGCGGCGACCAGGGAGGGTCCTGTTCTTGCGCTGGCTTCTCTGACGTCGCTGTCGTTGTGTCCGTTTGTGGCCAGAGCAAAGGTTGAAACGACTTAAAGGGTGCTGAGGTTGATCATAATTTCAGATGGTCAGCATGTACTCGACGTTGCCTTGCGTTGGTTCGTCTTCATCATCTTCATCAGCTTCCTCGTGCGCAGTCCACTACTTTCCTGCCTTGAAGATGGACGTATCGCGACGAGGGTTTGCGGTTTCTTTTAGGGTATGGCGGCGACCTGGAAGGGTCTTCTTCTTGCGCTGGCTTCTCTGACGTTGCTGTTGTTGTGTCCATTTGTGGCAAGAGCAAAGGTTGAAACGACTTAAAGGGTGCTGAGGTTGATCTGAATTTCAGATGGTCAGCATGTACTCGACGTTGCCTTGCGTTGGTTCGTCTTCATCATCTTCATCAGCTTCCTCGTGCACAGTCCACTACTTTCCTGCCTAAGATGGACGTATCGCGACGGAGGTTTGCGGTTTCTTTTAGGGTACGGCGACAACCTGGGAGGGTCCTGTTCTTGCGCTGGCTTCTCTGACGTCGCTGTTGTTGTGTCCGTTTGTGGCCAGAGCAAAGGTTGAAACGACTTAAAGGGTGCTGAGGTTGATCTGAATTTCAGATGGTCAGCATGTACTCGACGTTGCCTTGCGTTGGTTCGTCTTCATCATCTTCATCAGCTTCCTCGTGCACAGCCCACTACTTTCCTGCCTTGAAGATGGACGTATCGCGACGGAGGTTTGCGGTTTCTTTTAGGATACGGCGGCGACCAGGGAGGGTCCTGTTCTTGCGCTGGCTTTTCTGACATCGCTGTCGTTGTGTCCGTTTGTGGCCAGAGCACAGGTTGAAACGACTTAAAGGGTGCTGAGGTTGATGATAATTTCAGATGGTCAGCATGTACTCGACGTTGTCTTGCGTTGGTTCGTCTTCATCATCTTCATCAGCTTCCTCGTGCACAGTCCACTACTTTCCTGCCTTGAAGATGGACGTATCGCGACGGGGGTTTGCGGTTTCTTTTAGGGTATGGCGGCGACCTGGAAGGGTCCTCTTCTTGCGCTGGCTTCTCTGACGTTGCTGTTGTTGTGTCCGTTTGTGGCAAGAGCAAAGGTTGAAACGACTTAAAGGGTGCTGAGGTTGATCTGAATTTCAGATGGTCAGCATGTACTCGACGTTGCCTTGCGTTGGTTCGTCTTCATCATCTTCATCAGCTTTCTCGTGCACAGTCCACTAGTTTCCTGCCTTGAAGATGGACGTATCGCGACGGAGGTTTGCGGTTTCTTTTAGGGTACGGCGGCGACCTGGGAGGGTCCTGTTCTTGCACTGGCTTCTCTGACGTCGCTGTTGTTGTGTCCGTTTGTGGCCAGAGCAAAGGTTGAAACGACTTAAAGGGTGCTGAGTTTGATCTGAATTTCAGATGGTCAGCATGTACTCGACGTTGCCTTGCGTTGGTTCGTCTTCATTATCTTCATGAGCTTCCTCGTGCACAGTCCACTACTTTACCGCCTTGAAGATGGACGTATCGCGATGGAGGTTTGCGGTTTCTTTTAGGGTATGGCGGCGACCTGCAAGGGTCCTCTTCTTGCGCTGGCTTGTGCACAGTCCACTACTTTCCTGGGTTGAAGATGGACGTATTGCGATGGAGGTTTGCGGTTTCTTTTAGGGTATGGCGGCGACCTACAAGGGTCCTCTTCTTGCGCTGGCATCTCTGACGTCGCTGTTGTTATGTCCATTTGTGGCCAGAGCAAAGGTTGAAACGACTTAAAGGGTGCTGAGGTTGATCTGAATTTCAGATGGTCAGCATGTACTCGACGTTGCCTTGCGTTGGTTCGTCTTCATCATCTTCATCAGCTTCCTCGTGCAGAGTCCACTGCTTTCCTGCCTTGAAGATGGACGTATCGCAACGGAGGTTTGCGGTTTCTTTTAGGGTACGGCGGCGACCTGGAAGGGTCCTCTTCTTGCGCTGGCTTCTCTTGTTGTGTCTGTTTGTGGCCAGAGCAAAGGTTGAAACGACTTAAAGGGTGCTGAGGTTGATCTGAATTTCAGATGGTCAGCATGTACTCGACGTTGCCTTGCTTTCGTTCGTCTTCATCATCTTCATCAGCTTCCTCGTGCTCAGTCCACTACATTCCTGCCTTCAAGATGGACGTATCGCGACAGACGTTTGCGGTTTCTTTTAGGGTACCGCGGCGACCCCGAAGGGTCCGGTTCTTGCGCTGGCTTCTCTGACGTCGCTGTCGTTGTGTTCGTTTTTGGCCAGGGCAAGGGTTGAATCCACTCAGAGTGCGCTGATGTTGATCTGAATTTCAGATGGTCAGCATGTACTTGACGTTGCCTTGCATTGGTTCGTCTTCATTATCTTCATCAGCTTCCTCGTGCACAGTCCACTACTTTGCTGCCTTCAAGATGGACGTATAGCGACGGAGGTTTGCGTTTTTTTAGGGTAATGCGGCGACCTCGAAGGGTCCGGTTCTTGCGCTGGCTTCTCTGACGTCGCTGTCGTTGTGTTCGTTTTTGGCCAGGGCAAGGGTTGAATCCACTCAGAGTGCGCTGATGTTGATCTGAATTTCAGATGGTCAGCATGTACTTGACGTTGCCTTGCATTGGTTCGTCTTCATTATCTTCATCAGCTTCCTCGTGCACAGTCCACTACTTTGCTGCCTTCAAGATGGACGTATAGCGACGGAGGTTTGCGTTTTTTTAGGGTAATGCGGCGACCTGGGAGGGTCCTGTTCTTGCGCTGGCTTCACTGACGTCACTGTCGTTGTGTTCGTTTATGGCCAGGGCAAGAGTTGAATCGACTCAGAGCGTGCTCAGGTTGATCTGAGTTTCAGATGGTCAGCGTGTACTCGACGTTGCCTTGCGTTGGTTCGTCTTCATCATCTTTATTAGCTTCCTCGTGCACAGTCCACTACTTTCCTGCCTTGAAGATGGACATATCGCGACGGAGATTTGCGGTTTCTTTTAGGATACGGCGGCGACCAGGGATGGTCCTGTTCTTGCGCTGGCTTCTCTGACGTCGCTGTCGTTGTGTCCGTTTGTGGCCAGAGCAAAGGTTGAAACGACTTAAAGGGTACTGAGGTTGATCTGAATTTCAGATGGTCAGCATGTACTCGGCGTTGCCTGCCGTGGGTTGGTCTTCATCATCTCCATCAGCTTCCTCGTGCTCAGTCCACTACTTTCCTGCCTTCAAGATGGAAGTATCGCGACAGATGTTTGCGGTTCCTTTTAGGGTACCGCGCCCACCTTGGAGGGTCCTGTTCTTGCGCTGGCTTCTCTGGCGTCGCTGTCGTTGTGTTCGTTTGTGGTTAGGGCAAGGGTTGAATCGACTCAGAGGGTGCCGAGGTTGATCGGAGTTTCAGATAGTCAGCATGTACTTGACGTTGCCTGGCGTTGGTTCGTCTTCATCATCTTCATCAGCTTCCTCGTGCTCAGTCCACTACAACATAGGCTTGGCCTCTTGGTTTCTTTGGTTTCCTTCTATGTGCACTGTGTATTAGCAAACAGCCGTTATGCATTGCTAACGCCGGAAACAAGTGACGTTCTGAACATTTCCTTGGCAGGACATCGTTCGGAAGTTGCACTTCCTTGTGCTGACCTTGCCTTTTATGAGCTGCAGCGGTTTGTGATATGCCAGAGCGAAGTTGTCGGGAATGCGACGGGTCTACAATCTCGGCTGAAGAAATGATCTGAGCATTCAAGTACTACCAATTAGTAGTTCCCAATCGTGCAAACTGTGCGAAGTTCTTGACTCGCACCGATTGGTTGCCGTGCCGAGTAAGTTCCACACACGAAGGCAACGATTTATTCAAAGGATTTAGTTCATGAATACTATTATATGCAAAGCGCGACTCCACAGGCGAACTGGAGTCCCGGTATGTAATCGTACGAAGCTAGATGCCGTACACACAAATTTTGAAAGTGCTCCCGAGGACCAAGGCAAAAAAAGAAAAAGAGAGAGAGAGAGAGAGAAAGAGAGCAATATGGAGGTAAGTCGGGGTTTAAGTTCATGCTTATCAAAAATATGGCTCCTACAGCAGAACATTCGCGTTAAGACGTTAAGCGTTATATGAAAATAGGAGGTCTCATGAATGCATTGTGCAGCTGTGTGTTAGTTATTGCGGTTGTAATTAGTTAATGCAACACAATAGTATGAGGAATCTAACTCGAGGATTACCACAGGCGGGTGATGAAGGTTGAATGAAGCTGGGTCTCCCTGGAATCAGGTACATGAAGAAATTGCGGGCACGTCACATGCAGTCCAGCTGCCATGTACGCTAAATGCGTACAATCTACAATATTTGTGTTGCACTTGGTGAATTACTGTCGCGACTAAAGCCGCATTATTTACGTTGTAGAGGGTCTATTGCACAAATATTGTGGGCGTACTACATACATGTTGTTCACTAGAAAAAATACGTAAGTGGTATATATAGTGTTGCCTTTTATCAGAATTACATAATCTTGCATGAAAAATTACAAGGTAGTTATGGCTATCCATTTCCTGTCACTAAACTCTCTTTCTTTACTGCAGTGGTGAACAATCTCGAGGATATATGCAACACCCGGCGTCGGGAACTTGGCGCCCCCATCGCCCGGCAGCAGCCGCAGTAGCCCCCTCCTGCACCAACGGTTGGGTCGCCGCAGGAGGGTGACCCCCACGTATAGCTGTGCGTGGCTTTCCCGTGTCTGGGGAAAAGGGGATCCTGGCGGTTGAGTGGACCCGGAGGTTGTTTTGGACCCTTCGGGGCCCCTCCGGGAAAGCAACACACCGCTTTGGCCCCTGCTTCCCATAGTCGGGTGGTCCTGGAAGACCCGGCCAGGATTATTCAGCTAGTCGCCATCTTCGTTTTCATTACTTTCTCTTCCTTGGTCTCCTTCCCTTCTCTCCTTTTCCTCTTTTCACCTTCTTTGGCGGCAAGGGTCAACCTTGGGCAGTCTTTCCCTCTCCAGAAGCTGCACTAGGGTATAGTGCAGGGGAAGTGTTAACGTGCAGAGCACGTTCCCGTTGTTGGGGTCGGTGGTGGCCGACACGCCACCTGCACTGAAGCACCCACTTTCTTTTATGGACTCAACACAACCCAAAAACCATGATCGGGGCCCCAAGAGGCACCGCACCGAGGCACATCAACAGCACTCACTTCAATTTTTCTCCTCTGAACCGTGGTATGCAAAGTTCCTTGTTCTGCATGCAGAGGATGGAACAAAGCCACTGTCTAAGATATCTCCTTTCCTAATAGCAAAGGAACTAGAAAAGATCATTGGGAAAACATACAATGTTAAAAAGTTGCCAACAGGAGACTTACAAATCGAAGTCAGCAATAGACAGCAAAGCTTGGCACTCCTTTCTCTCAGCAGAATTGGAGACGTGGGAGTCAGTGTTACGAAACACCGGACTCTGAATGTTTTGAAAGGGGTAATATCTGAGGAACAACTCCTTGACTGTTCTGACACTGAGATCCAAGAAGGGCTTAAAGATGAGGGTGTAACAGCAGCCAGGCGAATTGTCATGCGTGATGGTAGGGAAATCCCAACCAAGCATGTAGTCCTTTCTTTTCAGCTACACAGACTTCCTTCCACCGTAAAGGCAGGATATATCAACTGCCACGTCCAACCGTTTGTTCCAAACCCACGACGCTGCTTCAAATGCCAGCGTTTTGGGCACGGATCACAGGCTTGCCGTGGGAAGACCACTTGCCCAAAGTGCGCCGGTACCGAGCAAGACCATGTTGTTGAAGCCTGTCAAAAGGAGCTCTCCTGTGCAAACTGCAAGGGCAACCACCCCGCCTACTCTCGATCCTGCCCTCGATGGAAGGAAGAAAAGGACATACTTAGAATAAAAGTAACACAAGACATTTCGTACAAAGACGCGAAGACACAGTATGAATTTGCAAACAAGGGCGGTTATGCCGCAGTGGCGCGCAGGGGAGTGGTGCCACTGACAAAATCCGTAGAGACTCAGACTTCTGAGCCTCTACCCCACACTCCCCAAACAAAAGAGAAGCCAGTGGAGAGTTCTTCTCCAGTGGCTCCGGCTGCTTCTGTAGCCAGTCACCAACAGGCCGCGACGGCCTCGAAGGAGGTTGTCGGTGCCCCCTCAGTTTGGGACGGTGTCCCAAGGGACTCATCTCAAACTACGAATCTGAGTATAGAGGTTGACGACGATGACTGCTCGTCGCAGAAGTCAACGTCGAGCCTCCCCAACAGTTCTTCTGAAATGAAAGAACAAAGACAACGTAGAACTGGCAGAGGAAGGGGATGTAACTCGAAGGAAAAGGCAAAGCAACCACCCCCAAGAGTACAGCCCCCCTGAACATACACACAGACAATGCAGATACACTCTCTTCTTCTGTTGCTCAGCATCTTAAATATGGGACAAGTTATCCTTCAGTGGAACTGCCGGGGCCTTTTCCCAAACATTGACGACGTGCACGATCTTTTAGAGAAATACAGGGCAGTGTGTATTTGTTTACAGGAAACATACCTACATGAACACAACCTAAATCCTTTTCGCAGACACACCATTGTCAGGAAGGATCGTGCAGACAGTACACGTGCATCTGGAGGTGTGGCTGTGGTTTTACCACATTCAATACCCACAAAACATGTCCCACTTGTTACGGACCTCGAGGCAGTAGCAGTTCAAGTATGCCTCGACAGGGTCCTCACAATATGTTCGCTCTACCTGTCACCATCAGTTGTACTAGAACAGAGAGCTTTGGAGAACTTAATTGATCAACTTCCTCAGCCATTTATGATCCTTGGTGACCTGAATGCACACAACCCCTTGTGGGGTAGTGCAAGAGTGGATAGGCGAGGAAAAATGTTGGAGAGGGTGCTCTTTTCAAGGCCTATTTGTCTACTGAACACAGGCTTACCCACATATGTACATTCTTCGACTCAAAGTTTTTCTTGCTTAGATATTTCACTGTGCAGTCCCTCTCTCTTTCATTCTCTTGACTGGACAGTTGAACAAAACCCGCATGGAAGTGATCACTTCCCCGTGGTTATAAAATTCCGTGGTCACACAAACTCGCTGATGACACGACCACCACGATGGAAACATTCCGAGGCAGACTGGAACTTGTTCCAAACTGAGGCCAGTCTTGCGCCTTCGTCCCTTGAACGCATGTCTGTTGAAGAGGCAAATAACACTATTACCAGCATAATCGTACACGCTGCTGAGCAGTCCATTCCTCAGACATCTGGCCGTCTTCCCAGGCGTCCCAAACCCTGGTGGACAGATGAATGCGCAAAGGCACGCAAAGCACAGAACAGAGCGTGGGGTATCTTTAGGAGGTACCCCACTGGGACAAACCTCCTTCTTTTCAAAAGAGCTCGTGCTAGGGCACGTTGGACACGGCGACAAGCCAAAAAACAGTCTTGGAGCACTTTTGTGTCATCTTTAAACACAAACACCCCATCTAAAGTAGTATGGGACAGGCTTAAGAAAATTAAAGGTGACTATACTAGTTTTTCTATCCCTTTGCTTCAAGTGAATGGGGCAGTCTGTCAGAGTGCGGACGAGCAAGCTAATGTCCTTGGCGAGCATTTTTGCAACGTGTCGAGCTCGTCCCACTACAGTAGTGACTTCTTAAAGCTTAAAGAACGTGCTGAGAAGCAGCACATCCCTTGTAGATCAGGCGACAGGTGTGCTTATAACAAGCCATTTACAATGACAGAACTGTTGAGGGCCTTGTCTGCTCGAAAAAACACAGCACCAGGACCAGACAGAATCACCTATTCAATGCTAGTGCACTTGCCACGCGACTCTCTATCCAGTCTTCTTGACTTCTTTAATCTAGTCTGGCGAGAAGGTCAGCTTCCTTCCCAGTGGAAAATGGCAACCATCATCCCTCTCCTAAAGCCAGGAAAAGATGAATCGGATCCATCGAGTTACAGGCCAATCGCACTGACCAGTTGCCTGGGTAAAACATTTGAGCGGATGGTAAATGGTCGTCTTATGTACTTCCTCGAAGAAAATCAGTGCTTAGACAGGTATCAGTGTGGCTTTAGGGCTGCACGATCAACATCAGATCACCTGTTGAGGCTGGAAACCACAATAAGAGAAGCCTTTATCAGGAGACAACACTGTGTGTCATTGTTTTTCGATCTAGAAAAGGCTTACGACACAGCGTGGCGGTATGGCATACTTAGAGACTTGCATGTTCTAGGAATTCGTGGTCGTCTGTTTCGCTGTATCGCCAATTTTCTTGAAGGACGGACATTCAGGGTTCAGTTAGGCACTACAATCTCTCAAGCATTCACACAAGAGAATGGTGTTTCCCAAGGAGCTGTTCTCAGTGTCACCCTATTCATAATCAAAGTGAACTCTCTTGTCCGTGTCCTACCTCCATCCATTTCATATTCACTTTATGTAGATGACTTGCAGATATCTTGCTCTTCTTCCAGTCTTTCTGTCTGTGAGCGTCAGCTACAACTTGCCGTTAACAAGCTGTGCAAATGGGCATGCGAAAATGGATTTAGATTTTCACCCAGCAAGACTGTTTGCGTACCTTTTTCACGACGCAGGGGCCTCTTTGCTGAGCCAGAACTTAAAATGAATGGTCAGGATATCACTGTTCAGGACGAGCATAAATTTCTTGGCGTTAACTTTGATAAAAAGCTAACCTTCTCTTCCCACGTGAAGAACTTGAAAGCAAAATGCTTAAAGTCTCTGAACATACTTAAAATTGTATCCCACAGATCATGGGGTGCAGACCGTCAAACCCTTCACCGTATATATAGCAGCACTGTTCGTGCCAAGTTAGATTACGGGTGCTTCGTTTACGGATCGGCACGCCCATCCGTCTTGAAGGCTCTAGACGCTGTGCACCACCTCGGGTTAAGGCTAGTGCTTGGGGCTTTCAGAACCACTCCAGTCCAGTCCCTTTACGTACAGTCAAACGAGTGGTCTCTGGAAACACGCCGTTTTTATCTTGGAGCTTCATATAGCGTGAGAATTAGGGGGCACTCTCAACATCCTGCTTTGGCCTGCATAAAAGGAACTCGCTTTAAGCAGCTTTTTGAGAACAAGCCCCATGCGGTAGCCCCGTTCAGCATGCGACTCCAACATGATGTTGAGAACTATGCTTTCACCTGTTTTAGCTTACCTTCAGTAGACTGTAGCAAGATGGTTCCCCCTTGGCAACAACCCGTTGCGTGTGATGTAACTCTTCTAAAGTACAACAAACAGGAAACCCCTGCAGCAGAAATCATGCATGAATTTGAAGACCTGAAAGAAAGCTTTGGTGATCATGTTGAGATTTACACGGATGCATCAAAATCCAGCGTTGGGGTGTCATGCGCCATGATCTCTGGCACATGCACAAAGTCACACAATTTAAGTACTGTTTTATCGATCTTTAGTGGTGAGATGTACGCTATTATTGTAGCACTCAATCACATTCTTCAGGAACACGTTGTGACGTCAGTGATATACTCAGACTCCCTCAGCTCTCTGCGTGCAATCAGTAGTCTTGCAACACACAAGAACCTACTGGTCAGGCGGGCACGGTACCTAATGAGTCTCATACAAGGAAAAGGGTACAGCTTGAGGCTATGCTGGGTGCCAAGCCACGTCGGCATTCGCGGAAATGAGAAAGCTGATCGTGCAGCTGCAGCTGCCCAAGGAAATGATATCACACCTTTTGAAATTCCGTCTAGTGACCTGATGCTGCAACTCAAGAAAGACATCAACAAGAAATGGCAGGGTTTCTGGGCAACACAAACACACAACAAACTTCATACAGTCAAACCTCATGTTGGCGCATGTGTTCAACTTTTTCCAAAGCGACATCATGAGGTCCTATGGAGTCGACTGAGGCTAGGGCACACCTTTCTCACTCATGCACATCTTTTACGGGGAGAGGAAGCACCCGTGTGCACAAGGTGCGGAGCTGACCTTTCCGTTTTACACCTGCTCATCACTTGCCCTTTGTTTGAGAAACATCGTAAGCAGTGTTTCCCTTTCTTTTATGACCACTATTTGCCTCTTCACCCATCACTTTTGCTGGGTGATGAGGCTCTCGTTCCCTTTGAAAATGTTTTAAATTTTTTTAGAGAGATGAATGTAATCAACCAGTTGTGAAGTTTTAGTTCACCAGTTTTACCTTCCAATTTACACAGAAGTGTAGTTACACAGCTGTCCTTTTAATTAAATCACTATGCTCTTAACATAACCCATTCATGTATCATCATCGTATTTGGCGCACTATGATCTCAGTTGTCGCTGCGCCATTAAACTTACAATCAAATCAAAATATATGCAACACAGGGGGTCATCTCATCTTCTCATGACGAATCAGTTGTTCATAAATGGTTCATGTACTCAGGTTCATAGAGGAAGTAATTCACGAAAAAGACAATCCTTCGGTGCCAGCACAAGAGGTTGAACATGGACCCCTCTGTTACCAGTCAGGGATGTTACATTTTAGGCACTCATTGACTTTTCGCGAAGTACTGCTTCACTTAGTCCTTTAGGCTCTTGTAGGCTGTATGTGTTGTGTTTGTCCGTAGATGGAGCCTGCCACAGCTCATTTGTCTATCGCTTACAGTTGAGGCTTGTGTCATGTTTGTCTCTTTGTGTGTCATGCCCGTGATTTGCGAACACGTCTTCCTAAAGTGTGCTTAGCCTAATAGCACGTGGTGCGTAAGTGACGCAACGCTACACTTGTACACGTGTATAGGCGAGAGAAGGCATGAAACTCGAAAGGAAGGAGAACTGAAGAGAATGGGTCACTTGCTTTAGATTGGTGATATCGGGTACTGCGTGACCAGCTTGATGAGCATTATTCATACTGCTTCATTGCTTTCAAATGCCATTCTCCTTTTCAGACGAGTATCGTTCGTACAATGGCGTAGTTGTAGAGGGGGTGTTCGATTCTCTGATCGGTCAATATGTACCTCCTCTGGGCTCTTTTTCTTTTTTTCCCGGTCTCAAAAAAATAAAAATAAAATAAAAATAAAAAATGAAAAACAAAGAAAACGCTACAGAGTTTTGCAGAAGGACGGCAGCACAAATGTAGGGTTGTCAATCGAGATATCCTGGATCCCAAAATCCCGGGATCCCGGCAATTTTTGACGTCCCGAAGCCCCCTGATTTCTTCCGGGAAATCCCGGGATTTCGTGAGTAAATATTACAAGCAAATCAGACCCGTGTAAGCCATCACGTACAGACTCACTTCTTTATAAGGAAATTACATTTTTCTTTTATGACTGGAGGTGGCAGAGGACCGGTACCTACACGTGCGTACAGGTGTTTGCTGACTGTTGTTTCTTATAGCACAGAAGCTGAACGGCCCTTCAGTTCGGCAGCCCGTATTTGCACAATAGTTCGCTCCGAAATTGGGGACGCCACCCTCATCGTTCTGTGCTTTCTCACGTCGTGTTTCAATCATTGTACAACGTGATAAGGAAGCTGCGGCGGTGTTCAAGGCCTTCCACCTACCCGTCCACTCCTATTGCACTCGACTTTCAGTACATCGTCCTGCCTGGGGCTTCAATTGTAGCGGGACTCGCCTTCTTTTGACGTGAAGCAGTAAAACTGAGATAACTAAAAAAGGAGCGGCATTATTATCGAAAAAAAAAAACAAAAAAAAACATTTTGCCGTCACTATTTTACCGGTGTGGTTACACTGCGATATCTCGAGCGTTTTCCTTCGGGTAAACGTTGAATTAACGAAACACAGGTTGAACAACTTCGCAGAATACACCGATATACTCACGGTAGGGTCCTGCACGGCCCGCGGGACCTGCGGGCACCCGCGCGTAGCCCGCACGCTGCTGCGGGTGAAGGTTTTTGGTGTAGCGGATAGCGGCGGGTCGGGGCGATGAGTCATTGTTGAGTGCGGAGCAGGGCAGCGGGTCGGGTACCTTCGATGCATTTTTCCAAAACACTATTAGAAAGTACATTGAGTCCCTCAATCCCTTAGGCGTCTGCGCTGCAGTCGCTTGAAATATAAAGTAAAACGTCGCTGACAAGGGCGGATCAAACGCTCACACCGTTAGTGTACAACAGCTCCTGTGTGTCACTTTTGTCGATGTCGTGTTCCCTATCACCATGCCTGAAGCCAGAAACCAATACACATTTGCACCTTTTCCCCCTACAGTAGCCATCACACAGACACATCTAATCATCACCAGGGAGTACTTTCAGTTTACTCATCAACGTTCATCGGGTAGCGGGCCTGGTGTGGGTGAGCTTTTGGAAAAAAAATATGCGAGCTGCGTGCGAACCCGGGTCTCAGTTTCTAACGGGACGTGGTTTGCGTGTGGGCTGCAGATTTCAACCTGCGGGTAGGGTCGGATGCGGGTCAGATGATGCTCACCCGCGGAGGACTATACTTCGAAGCGTCATCTGAACTCGTCACAATCCCGAAATCCTGTCCCGGAAATGAATCTCATCATGAGCGAGATCGGCTGCGTTGTACTGCTACATCGCTCTCGACTGTGTCCTTCCACAATACCCGAATAATTTTGAGCTATGAAGGAATCAACCAAGACCAAGTTGTTTATGAACGACATCCAGCATGTTGGTCTCTTTGCC
Organism: Ornithodoros turicata; assembly: GCF_037126465.1. Taxonomy (NCBI): domain Eukaryota; kingdom Metazoa; phylum Arthropoda; class Arachnida; order Ixodida; family Argasidae; genus Ornithodoros; species Ornithodoros turicata. The sequence goes on along the minus strand of NC_088201.1, from coordinate 195,301,655 downwards.
CTACACATTGACAGCTGAACAGCGCAGCCACAAAACATGTCGCCATTCATAATCGCATTGTACTTTATCTAATATGTTCGCCGTGCCATTTCACTGCTGATATTGTGCAAACGTACACACTGGAAGACACTGGAAGCACACAATTACTTCACCTCAGGCGAGCTGGTTCGTATGTCAGCGTCATTTATTTGCACACAGGTATCGTGAGGGAACGTCACAAATGCGATGTCAAGAAATTCTCCCGTTTGAGTGATCAGAACTTTTCCAGCACACAAAAAACGTCTCCCACTCAAACGATTTCTTCGTTTTGAGTTCAGGACGATGTCGCGTCTGGTGTGGCCAAGTGAGAATTGGCTCTTATGTTATGATAGTACTTTGTGGAAGGTGAAACACAACGTCACCTCGAGTGTTTGCAACAATCGCCCAGGGTGCACTATTTTACGCGCAAAACATGCCGCTAAAATAAGCAGGCTGTTGCAAAGAATTATATGCATGCCTTCGAGCATTTGCTTGAAGGAAGGATTTCTGCAGGAAGGATGCTTTCTGCACAGGTACGTCGCCACAATCAGCTTGAAGTCAAGAAAACATTGACGCAACAGGATTATATGCGCCAGATCATAGTTGTATTCGATGCATTTGCGCACTTAATTAAGTTGAACATAGAGGCATATGACTTACTTAGATGACATTTACATTTTGTTCGTGAATGACGCTGCCATCCAGAGCAGGGGAATGCACAATTGCACAATTTATGCATGTTGTCGCAGATACAAATGTACACATGATGCCTTGCGTTCGGTTCTCCTAAACCGAGTTATATAACACCGCTGGACAAAATATAGATGCTCACAGCATTAAGGAACCCATCAAATTTCGTACTAGAGGGAACCAAGCCTCTCGGTGGTGCTGCGCAGAAATATTAAAAAGTGAACAAAAACTAAAAATAAGCATACATTACATACATGTAAAACACACGACGGTCACAGATAAGGTAAAGATTAAAGGGAATCTTTGGCAGACAGACCACGTGACAATAACAGTACACTACAGCTATAATAACTTTTGAACATCTTTTTACCGCCTAATTACAATGTGTAAAAGAGTTTAAGAAATGACACTATTTTGAAGAGAGCGTTCGATTTCCCAGAACGCGAACCTCGGGGCAACGCTGCATCTGCAGCGTTGTATTTTTTGTTTTTAGAGCCGCAGTCACCACACAGGCAGCACAATGTACTGAAAGTCGAGTGCAAAGGAGTGGACGGTATGTGTCTTATTAATATCCTGTAGTTTCCCGTGTTTGTTCAAGTCCTTCCATTTTCCCGTTCGCCCCCATGCACTCGACTTTCAGTACATTGTGCTGCCTAGGAGGAATGTTCTTCAGCCTCTTTGGCAGTGAAACCACACCGTTACTTTGTAGATGTTTTTCTGAAACCTATCTTGCACTCCTGTCTGTCAGAGGAGAATACGCGCTGAACGCTAAAAAATTCCCCTCCCTGCCGAGTTTCATTCCTCCTCCCATTTACACGTGCTTAAACACACAGACGGCTTGCTACATGCGGAAGTGTCGTTAGGCTAAGCATTCTCTAAGTGTGGCGTCTCACATTTTAGTGGCACTTTCGTGCCCTCGGGTACAAAATTTTCTCACTCTATAACCAAGACAATCACTTTAGAGTCGATGGTCCCACTGATTGTGAAACCGCAGTGAAACTTTACCTAACGGGGACAGCTTTCGATGTAAAAACTGTGAAATCACAATGGAGCGCCTTCTACTTCTAAAATCTACTTCTGTCATACTGAGTACAATGTGTAAGGTTTCAAATGCCGGGGAACAAAAGCTTGTATAGATATACGGCTAATTCTTTCTCGGCATAATTTCTTGTATGTAGGGTGTTTCACGAGAATCCCCCGGCTGAATACATCGTGAACAGGCAGGCCATCGAAGAAATTTCTTTTTGGTGGAGATCCTTGGGACATCGGCCATGAACTGAGTAGTGAGCGGCTCCTTTGCATACGCTCACTAAATAAGTAAACATGCTAACGTTTAACATTTACTTAGCAGGATTACGGAAGATCTGTTTTACGCATCGAGACGTTCAGCGCAAAATATTCCGAGAAGAAAAGACGCATCGACACTTAGTAATTTTTTCGAGTAATTAATTGGTTTCGGTTTACATATTTCTTGCGCATAGCAGCGCACCAATGCGCTGTTTGGATCAGCGATCCGGCCGTCGATTTCGTGCTCATCCGCCTGGTTGACACACGGGGGGACAGAAAATAAGGAACAGCCGAAAGGGACTCTTTGGTATTCGTTCTCAAAGCGACTGGTAAACAGCGCTGGCGGTTCTATCGTTCCGTTGGTGAGATAACGTGCTCTTATCATGGATGATGACGAATACCCAGCGAGGGCTGCGAACTAGTAGGGTACACGCATCATCTTCACCAGCTCGCTTGCTTCCTAGCCATTTTTTCATAGTAGGGTACACTCTTAAAAATTAGCTGCACCACATACCACGCTCCTAGCCAACCATCATCCCGAATGACAACGTTCTCTCCCTTGATTTGAGGAAAATGGGAGGGTTACGGTTTCTTTGGACTGTCAATTATTCCGAACATAAGGGGAAAAAAGGTCATTGACAGAATGGCGTAAATGCAGGCTAAATTTGAGACTTCGTGTTTGTGTTTGTTTACGTGTCTTGCCCATCGCTCAGGCTTGCCTATCAGGGAAAAAAAAGGTCCTGCCTCCCGTTTTCAATAAATCGAGCGAGAACGTCTAAGGAGCGTGCAATGCCAGACAGTTGCACCTTGCACGACTGTGCAAGTGCTGATGGCATATTTTGGCAAGTGTTGATGTGTTGTACATTTAGCTACTTATTTTATTTGTTTACTTTCGTGTGCGTGCGCGCCTGTGTGTATGCGTGTGTGTGTGTGCGCGCGCGTCTTTTTCTATCCGTGACCCTTCCTTTTCCTCCCTGATGCTGATGCACATTTCAGGGATATGATCTAGAACAGGTTGTTCAAGACAAGTGAAAATTGCCTATGATGCGGGGAGGTATGTACAATGCAATCATCTGATACTATTTATAAATCCGTGTTTCGTACTGCTTTGACATGGGTTGGGCCAATAGTAGCTGATAGCCACAATGAAACGCAAGGAGCCAAGGACAGAATTTTGACGCCCTGTGGAAACTTGGCAATACATTCTAGGAATGTGGACGGTCCCCAAATTTCCACAGCACGGAAATCAAACCTGCGTTTAACCAAGAAGTATATAAAGATATAAAAAACTTTTGTCATGAAAGAGCTCGCTACAGAGTGCGTGAAAGAAAAAAAGGTTCGGAGCCCCAAGCTGATCATGAGAAATTAACGGTTTTATTTCGCGGGCCCCGCGCAGCTGAAGTATAACCGATACGGCACGAAGGTGTCGACGTCTGTGGAACAACAGGAGTACCCTGGCAGACCACAGGTCACTGAGAACGGCCGAGCCAACGCCGCTCAGATAAGGAAAGCCTACGGATTGCCCCTTCTCCCTGCCTCGCTATGTGGACATATGAAGCCAGAATTCGTCTGCTATTACGATTCGCAGTTCTGCGAGTTCAAGAACTCGCAAATGATTGCACATCACCTGGAACCTGCAGACCTAAATATTAAGACAAAAAGCGCAAGTTCAATCAGTTTTGAGAAAGACTGAGACCGTTTGCCGCTTTATTTCCAAGTTTAACCATTTTGTACCCGGGGACTTTCAATGACAACTCGCAGACGACGGTGGTTCTTCTCCATGGCCACAACCGCTGAAACCACGTGCGTGACTGACTGCGGCCGTTGAAAACACGATCCTGACTGCCTGATCCCTAATTCTTACGTCACGTGAACGAGCGCACTGGCTTTCTGCATCTAGGTGGTGTTGCCCGAGGGAGCGGACGAGGTGAGAGTGACGGCCCACGTCACGGACTCGCTGGGAGGCTTAGAGACTGCCTGGCGCCGATAAGTACGTTCGCCTAGAGTTTGGCAGCGCTACACTCGCGCTGTCTCTCTCTCGTGATGGTACGGGAAGTAAAAGTTTCAGAGTGCACTCGTCAGACGAAGAATACTATTACATGCGCTGTGCACGATATTCCACTTGTTTCTGTGCAATATCTGAGAATGTACAGCCCGGGGAACGGTAAAAATAAAAACCTAAATCACGTCACTGTTATAAAATGCACGAACTGCACAAAGGGCACCGGAGCGCACCTGTATTATATCTGTTTTTATTCTCTTTTTTTTTTTACATTCAAACTGAAGCTGATAGATGTGTGATTCTGTAAGCTTGTAAACTTGAGCTGGTCTGCCTTTGTATCTTCTTCGTGCCGCACGCTCAGGTTTTTTTCATCATAAATTTCGTCATGCCACCGGCTCGCCTGTGTCTACGCCATTCTGTCATACACGTAGAGCTATGTCTCGGTTGCGTAGCACTATGTGAAAATCATCCGTAATGTGAATATGCATTTATTTTTTAATTATTAATTACATATTCTACAGATATAGGTGGAACAAATTCCTAAATAGCAAGTGTTTGGCAAGCATAGAAGTATAAGATGTCGCGAGTGCATGTAATTCCCAAAATCATCATACTCACGGGGGATCTAGTGGGAGTCATTACAATTGGTACTTGGATTATGAAAGTTGTGTTGTACTTGAGATATGTCTCTCATTAAGTTAGTTATCATCCGCACTGTGTCAAAAGAGTCTCAACGTTAATAATCTCAGCCGCAGGGGCATCTGAATTCTTGTTCTGATGACTGTTGTGATCTGACTCCCATATTCCTCTCTTCCCAAACAGTCACGGATATGTGACAAGCGGTAGCTTTGGTTGGAGTAAGCAAAAAGGAAAAAGAAACAATGTGACGCCCATAAGAAGAGCCAACAACTGGCTGCTGACAAACATTCGAAGCGCTCGCTCCATTCATTTCAGGTTTCGCTCAGAGCTAGTACATCTACGGCACCTGGGAGGCACATTTTACCCGTATTTCGAGACTGTCTGATAATATTCTGCCTTGCGCCGAAAACGCGCGCTGTTGACGGTTTCCCTTCTTCCGATTTGATGGGGAAACAGTCCTAGGTCACTTACGCCTTATTCAAAGACGCAACACAACTTGGTCATTCTGACACAGCACACACAATGGGCGTGATGAGAGAACACGCTACTTTGGAAAACTTAGCACAGTCGCCACAAGTGGCGCTGACTGCCGTAAACAGGAGCGCTTTCTTGCCCTACCGAACAGCCCTATGAGCGGACGGGGGCGATGATGCGTGAAGGTGGGTGGCCTTGGAAGGCGGGCTTAAGACGGTCAATGGAGGCCGACTAGGTTGTACCAAGAACGTCGATAATGAAGGTCTTGGGGCTACGTCGGATCACTTTATAGGGTCCTGAATGGGGAGCCTCTAGAGAGCGGCGAATGCGACACTTTCGCAGAAAAATGTGTGCCGATGAGTGCAGGCTGGGCTGTACGAATGAGGACTGTGAAGTTGAGGCGCGGGTCGGCGGGAAGCGGTGGCGGCAAAAGCTCGGCGAACGCGGGTGAGAAAAGAAGAAGCATTCTTGGAAGAGACGGCAGGCGTGAAGTCGAGGAGGAGAGCCGTATACCAACTGAGCCGAAGAGCAGGCGAGGTTGGGCTTCACGGCGGAACGTATGCCGAGGAGGACGACGGGCAGCATATCGGCACATCGGGTGCGCTTGTCCTGAGCCATGATGACCTGCTTCAAGTGCCGATGAAAGCGCTCGACCAAGACATTGCTGCAAGCCGAAGTTCAGATACCTGTGCTACCCACAAAGAGAGTTAAGGCATGGAAGAATCGACTTTTGAATTTTTGGCCCTTGTCCTTCACAACCTCTTGAGGGACGCCAGAGCGGGAAATCCATATGCAGAGGAATGTGCGCGCGACGGTATCTGCGTACGTCAGTAGGTAGCGTGCCCACGATGTTCAGGTGTACCCTTGAGAAACGGTCCGTGCAAGATAGAAGAGTGCCAAGAGGCGTGACAGTGTGGCGATGACATGGAAGTAGTAGTGTATCAGCTCAAGTATCCGGAAACTCACATCTTCGTCTGGACGCCATTAATTAGCAATTAGAGCTAATTGGGACCCCCCACATTACTCAGGACCCACCAGGGAGTCATTTCACTAATTGGGGATCATCTAAGACACGTCCAGACCACTGTGTGAGTTTCCGGCTACTTGAGCTGATAAAAAATAAAAAAATAGGTAGAAAATAAAATAAAAAGATAGAAATAGAGTGGAGAGAAGGACTTTAGTTGAAGATCAACGACGTCATCTTGAAGAAAGCGGCCCGGAACGGCCGCTGACCGTCGCTGGGCGACGGAGCACTGAGGCAGGTTGCAAAGCATCGCAGCACCAGTTCCGCACATCCTGTGACGTCACCTGTGACGTCATCATGGCATGTCTGGGCAACTTAGGACAGCTCTGGACATGCAAGGAGAAAAACACTCCTAATACAGAGGCTGGGAAAGCAAGAGTATGCAAACCATCAATAGCTAACAAGAAAAAACAATTAGTTACACAACAAATGAGCCTACCAGAACAGGAGCGCAGAACGATGCGACTGCTCCATCCGAGAGGCAGGCAGAGAACTGACTCGTAATGTTTTTTTTTTCTCCTGTATAAAGCCCAGCAGGTGCATCCCCTAGCGGTTACTTTCTCAACTAATCTCACAACAAAATTATTAAGAATCACGCCAGCGCTACTCCCGTTCCCAAGGCAGAAGATGATAGAAAATGCCGGGGATGCCCGGACAACAGCAACCAGCACTGGCACGAAAATCGCAAACAAAGCGGGAACAAAGTTGGCGAAAGCATTAGTTACACAACAAATCACCTCACCACAGCAGGAGCGCAGACCGATGCGACTGCTCTCCGTGACAGCCCGCCAGAAACTGAGCGAGCGCAGGGAGCGCACGTCTGCTTTCCGCGACAGCCGGAGAGAAACTGACTGGGGCGCCGCCCCGCGGCCGCTACGCATACGCGCTCCTAGCGCCCTCTGGGGCGACCACCTCCGAGAGGCTAAGAGTGAAGAGCATTCCTGCGCCCCCTGCTGCCCGTTCTCATTGGTCGTGAGGCTAAGAGAGAAGAGCATTCCTGCGCCCCCTGCTGGCCGTTCTCATTGGTCGTGACGTCATCCTATTGTCTCAGGGCTACCCTGTTTTTTTCCACTAATGCTCCTTTGGTCAATCTACAATGAAGCCACAGTATGACGTCATCATGCACCTGCGTGGCTCAAGGACGCGTACGCTCTAGACAGGGGACCTATTATTTATTGAATCACTATCCCATGATTAGTTCCTTTATTCTTCTATAACGATTGAATAGGAAACTATTGCAGAAGAGCACCATGCATGAAAGCTGATCGTAGGAATTCCAAAGTCTTACTAAATGAGACTTGCAAAAGAACAAAATATCCTAACATGTAACTCTATCAACGGCAAATAAGAGGACTAGGTACTCAAGAAATCAACAAAGAGTACGGGTAAACAGGAGCGCAGAACTCAGGGCAGCACTATCGTCAAGACAACAATGTTCCTTGTTAAAAAATAAAAAAATAAAAAACGTCAACACAGGAAAGCATGCATATCGGGGCATGTCAGAACACGTCAGCACAAATTGTACGACTGCTGGGCAACAGAGGAAAACAAAGAAACACTTGAACAGAGTGAAAAAGACACTCACCATCATTTTTCCCATTCACAGCATTCCCTCATTGTAAATCCGCTCGTCACAAAATCCACCTGCATCGTTGAACACCATTCACCAGTGACGAACCACACATCCGCACCCCATGAGAGGCAGACAGAACCCCACCAAAGCTACGCTCTTCTACTGACGGCCAACGCCAGGAGCAGAATTTGCGTATCGAGACCCGTCAGTGTCCAAGAGAGAAGTGAAACCTTGCGCCCCCTGCAGGCCGTTCTCATTGGTCGTGACGTCATCCTATTGTCTCAGGGCTACACAGTTTTTTCCCACTAATGCTCCTCTAGACAAGGTCAACCTGAAACAATAGTCTCTTGGTATGCGGTCATCATGCAGGTGCGTGGCTCAAGGACGCGTACGCTCTAGACAGGGCACCTGTTATTTATTGAATCACTATCCCTAGATCATTTCCTTTATTCTACTATAATGATTGCGTAGGGAACTATTGCAGAAAAACACCATAGACAAGAGGAGATTGTAGCGTTTCATTCCCAAAGTCTTACTGTACAGGAAAAAAAAAAAAGGTTCAGCAAGACATAAAGTCACACACCTGTCCCCCTCGCGGTAACTCTCTGAACTAAATGAATCGCAAAATTATTAAGATTTGTACTTTACCCATTCAAGGCAGCACTATCGTCAAGAATATGCCTTGTACAAAAGGAAAAAAACTACATGCAGAAGGAAAGCATGTCAGAACAAGCCCAGGCATGTCTGCACATGTTTGTCAGACAAGGGGGGAAAAAGCGAAAAGAAACAAAGAAGGAAACCAGCATCAAACTATTTCTTCTTATTCAAAAACAGTGCTCATCATAAATCTGCCCAAGACAATACACACTATTTTTCTATTGCCACACTTTTTTCCAGTAACGGTCAATGCATTGCTACAGACTGCGTGACGTCATCACATCCTGTCTGAAGAAGAAGACACCGACAAAGACTCCTATTATTTATTGAATCGCAAGGTTATTTCCTTTGTCCTACTCTTAATGACATTGATTCTCTCATTAAAATTCAACAAAAAAGCACCCCGCATATTAACGATTTTCACCCCAAAGGCTCATCTTGGTCATTAGAATTACAGTAAACTGCCACTGCTCTTTTAAAATAATAAGTGAGACCACTCCACATCACCTCCAGGCTTATGTAATACATGACCCTTTCTATGCTGATACATTCGTTGTCTGAGGCTACACCTGCGAGCAAAAAAGGCGCGGAAGCCGGGTGGGCAAAGTTCCATTCGCGCATGGCGAGCAAAAAGGCGCGAAAGCACAAGACAGAACGCCTTTACGGGAACACGATAGCATTCCTATACTATATTAATGATTATTGCACTGCAGTTTAGAAAAACTACAACTAAACTATAATTTTAGGAGCCCAACTTTCTATGGAAACTATAATTGCCCTATTACTTGGATCGCTACTAATGAAGCGCTCCAATTTTTTCTCTCTTCCCATTTCAGCCTTGTCATGCAGGGAAGCAGACTCATATCCAAAATAATTAATTTACACTGAGGGTGCCGTGCTTCAGGAATTCCTATCCTGCGCTCAGACGCAAGCATTTCTTCACGGATACCTTTAACAGCTGACTTCCTCATCATATCGAACACCCAACAAAATCAAACAAACAATCAGAGAAACCCTCTTCTCAGCTGCACCATGCGACTTTCTTCTGCGTAAAATCGGTGATTTGAAGAAGAGAGCAGCGAAAAATTGCGCGCGCTTGTGCTCGACCTGAAGCATATGCCAATAAACCAAGAAAAAGGCACTCATGTCTGGTATCTGATAGTGCCACATACTCAGACGCATTTTCCTTGCGTAAAGAAAGCACAGGATACGGATGCACAAATTTCCTTAGGTGAGCAGGGAAAAGGCTTAAGACCACAGGTCACGACACATCGCCACGCGGCTAGCACAACATGACACCAACAAGATACTAGCAGCGGGAAGAACTGCAACACTGCTAAACAAGTCCAGACATGCCGCGATGGCGTCACAAATCAGGAAGAAAGAAAAAAAAAGCACACGCACGCACGCACAGAGGACAACGCATTAAACACACGGAGCGCTCAGGAATAATCGTAGCGTCACCGCACATCGCTACGAAGCTAAACGTCTAACACAAGACGACACCAACAAGATATTAGCGAAGGGTAAAAATTGCAACACTACCGAACAAGTCCAGACATGCGACATCGCATACAAAACACTGCTCATCGGGGAAAAGGCCTAAGCCTGCGGCGGATCATCATAGAGCGTACACAACTTCATTTTTTCTATTTTGCGTAAACTAAACGCGGTCTGCTTGGAAAACGACGTACAAATTTTCTTAAGGAGCAGAGAAATATTTCTACTCCGTGCTCAGATACCAGCATTTCTGCTCAAAAACCTGCAAAATTAAACACTGCTTACTTCGTCAAGATATCGAACAAAATCAAACAAACAACCCCACTTCCACTGGTAGAACACTATTCAGCTTTTACGCAGGAGGCTTTCTTCTACATAAAAAGTAGAGAAAATAAGAAAAGAGTAGCGAAATATTACACGCACATTTGCTTGACTTAAAAAACCTGAAGCATATGCCAATAAACCAAGAAAAAGGCATTCATGTCTGGTATCTGATAGTGCCACATACACAGACGCATTGCCCTTGCGTAAAGAAAGCACAGGACAGGGATACACAAATTTCCTTAGGTGAGCAGGGAAAAGACTGAAGACCTCAGGTCACCACACATCGCCACGCGGCTAGCACAACATGACAGCAACAAGATACTAGCAGCGGGAAGAACTGCAACACTGCTAAACAAGCCCAGACATGCCACGATGACGTCACAAATCAGGAGAAAAAAAAGCACACGCATGCACGCACAGAGGACAACGCATTAAACACACGGAGCGCTCAGGAATAATCGTAGCATTACCGCACATCGCTACGAAGCTCAACGTCTAACACAAGACGACGACAACAACAAGATATTAACGAAGGGTAAAAATTGCAGCACTGAACAAGTCCAGACATGCGACATCGCATACAAAACACTGCTCATCGGGGAAAAGGCCTAAGCCTGCGGCGGATCATCATAGAGCATACACAACTTCATTTTTCTATTTTGCGTAAACTAAACGCGGTCTGCTTGGAAAACGACGTACAAATTTTCTTAGGGAACAGAGAAATATAGAAATTTGTACTCCGTGCTCAGATACCAGCATTTCTGCTCAAAAACCTGCAAAATTAAGCTCTGCTTACTTCGTTAAGATATCGAACACCCAACAAAATCAAACAAACAACCCCACTTCCACTGGTAGAACACTATTCAGCTTTTACGCAGGAGGCTTTCTTCTACATAAAAAGTAGAGAAAATAAGAAAAGAGCAGCGAAATATTACACGCACTTTTGCTCGCATAGCTATAAGAGAAAAAAATAAATAAAATAACGACGCACACGCTAATAAACTGTGACAAAGACACCCATTTCTGCTATCAGATAATTATTGCATAATGCTAAATACTCATTTGCATTGGCCCTGCGTGAAGAAACCACAGGACAGGGATACACAATCTATCTTAAGCGAGCACGGAAAGTCACTTCTACTCGAACAGCTTAATACCATAAAGTCTGAATTTTTGCAAAGAAAATAAAGCCTGAACAGCGCTACGAAGGTGACAGACACATACTAACAAACAAACAAACACTTCTTCGAGTCTGTATTATCTTTTAAAAAATAACGAAAGCACACATAAAAAAAAATCAAATCGGCTAGGTAGCCTACCAGACGTTGTGCCTTAAAGTTGGCTGCACGCAATGTGCGGAAGCATGCTGTGAAGCCAACTTGCGGTTTTGCTGGATGCACATGAAGTCCGATTCCAATTGGAAATCGCGCTAAGGACGTGCCAAACGTGGAATTTTCGCAAGATTAATCCCAATACCTGGAATTCTGTTCATTTTAGCGGGAATGCTGGCGCTTGTGCTCCATTATTCGAAATTTTCGAATATTCGAATTTCTCGATTATCAAATTTTCGAATACGAATAGGGTTCGAATATCAACAATATTCGAACAATATTCGAAATTTCGAATATTCGCACACCTCTAGTGAATACTGACACTCAACGGTATATAACAAAAAACAAACAAATTCCATTCTCATGAACTCTCCTCTGCCGAGCGGCTTTCTCCTGCTCTACCTGGATGCTGACTTTTTCCCCCCTCACCTACATTCTGAGTAAAAACAGTGACAGAAGAAAAGAACCGCGAAAAATTACACGCATTTGTGTCACAGGACAGGGATACACAAATTTCCTTAAGTGAGCAGGGAAAAGGCTTAAGTCGGTACCGCTCAGGAATAATCGGAGAATCACCGCGTATCGCTACGCGGCTAGCGCTTGAACAGCGCTACGAACGTGACAGATACATACTAACAAACAAACAAACAACAGCAGGACCGGCGTCGGGCACTCATAAAATACCCTGGCCAAAACAAAGACTTCGCCGGGTTCGCGAGGCAATTCCATTAAAAACGCTCGTCGTATCCTACAGATAGCAATGCAAACGCGACTGCCCTTATTTTTTAAACCACTATTTCACGCAATAGTACATAAATGTATCACTCGTGCCACACGAAAAGGCAAACACTTACTTGTCAAGTGGGGTCCCAGCGCGTGCGCGCGCGCACACACACAGGCACACACACACACAAACATTTTCACACTCACAAACACAAAGTCTATTTTCACAACCACATAAATCCATATTATTCCTCAGGTCAATAATTATCCTGCCATCGTCAAAAGACGGCACAGACATGTATGCTTACGCAAGACAATCGGTCCTCGTTCCGGATGTAATAGGATATCGTCACTCGGCCGGCGCGAACCAATAAAGAAAGAAAGGAATGCATGTTCGCTATACGAAGAAAACGGTGCCGTGCTTCTACGCAGCGATCACTATACAGACGCGTAAATGTGAACATCATTCGCTACACACTGTAGCTCTCATCATTTTTAAACCAAACCGTGTTCATAGGTCTTCACTAAATAGGTGAGCCGATAATGACTCCAAATAAAATAAAATAAAATAATCATTCCAGCATCGCTGGCTGCAAGCTTGGGTACCCAACAGAGCAGCGCGCTCCTATCAACACGCCTTGGGCTGACCCTACACACCCGAAGCCTTTTCTGAATGCATTCTGCCGGCGCTGGAATAAAAGATTTATCGCGAGGGTACTACGATGTCAGCTCTGTTGCTGTTTAAGTGATAAAACAGTGTGCCCGAAGCGCGCGCGCGGGCCCGGTCTCGCGGTTTGGACTCGCGACGCGTGCGATTCCCCGCGGCGCGAGCGCAACGCGGACCCGTTCTCGCGGTTTGGACGCGCGCGATTGCCCGAGTAAGCGCACTGTTTTATCACTTAAACAGCAACAGAGCTGACATCGTAGTACCCTCGCGATAAATCTTTTATTCCAGCGCCGGCAGAATGCATTCAGAAAAGGCTTCGGGTGTGTAAGGTCAGCCCAAGGCGTGTTGATAGGAGCGCGCTGCTCTGTTGGGTACTCAAGCTTGCAGCCAGCGATGCTGGAATGATTATTTTATTTTATTTTATTTGGAGTCATTATCGGCTCACCTATTTAGTGAAGACCTATGAACACGGTTTGGTTTAAAAATGATGAGAGCTACAGTGTGTAGCGAATGATGTTCACATTTACGCGTCTGTATAGTGATCGCTGCGTAGTAGCACGGCACCGTTTTCTTCGTATAGCGAACATGCATTCCTTTCTTTCTTTATTGGTTCGCGCCGGCCGAGTGACGATATCCTATTACATCCGGAACGAGGACCGATTGTCTTGCGTAAGCATACATGTCTGTGCCGTCTTTTGACGATGGCAGGATAATTATTGACCTGAGGAATAATATGGATTTATGTGGTTGTGAAAATAGACTGTGTTTGTGAGTGTGAAAATGTTTGTGTGTGTGTGTGTGCCTGTGTGTGTGCGCGCGCGCACGCGCTGGGACCCCACTTGACAAGTAAGTGTTTGCCTTTTCGTGTGGCACGAGTGATACATTTATGTACTATTGCGTGAAATAGTGGTTTAAAAAATAAGGGCAGTCGCGTTTGCATTGCTATCTGTAGGATAGGACGAGCGTTTTTAATGGAATTGCCTCGCGAACCTGGCGAAGTCTTTGTTTTGGCCAGGGTATTTTATGAGTGCCCGACGCCGGTCCTGCTGTTGTTTGTTTGTTTGTTAGTATGTATCTGTCACGTTCGTAGCGCTGTTCAAGCGCTAGCCGCGTAGCGATACGCGGTGATTCTCCGATTATTCCTGAGCGGTACCGACTTAAGCCTTTTCCCTGCTCACTTAAGGAAATTTGTGTATCCCTGTCCTGTGACACAAATGCGTGTAATTTTTCGCGGTTCTTTTCTTCTGTCACTGTTTTTACTCAGAATGTAGGTGAGGGGGGAAAAAGTCAGCATCCAGGTAGAGCAGGAGAAAGCCGCTCGGCAGAGGAGAGTTCATGAGAATGGAATTTGTTTGTTTTTTGTTATATATCGTTGAGTGTCAGTATTCACTAGAGGTGTGCGAATATTCGAAATTTCGAATATTGTTCGAATATTGTTGATATTCGAACCCTATTCGTATTCGAAAATTTGATAATCGAGAAATTCGAATATTCGAAAATTTCGAATAATGGAGCACAAGCGCCAGCATTCCCGCTAAAATGAACAGAATTCCAGGTATTGGGATTAATCTTGCGAAAATTCCACGTTTGGCACGTCCTTAGCGCGATTTCCAATTGGAATCGGACTTCATGTGCATCCAGCAAAACCGCAAGTTGGCTTCACAGCATGCTTCCGCACATTGCGTGCAGCCAACTTTAAGGCACAACGTCTGGTAGGCTACCTAGCCGATTTGATTTTTTTTTATGTGTGCTTTCGTTATTTTTTAAAAGATAATACAGACTCGAAGAAGTGTTTGTTTGTTTGTTAGTATGTGTCTGTCACCTTCGTAGCGCTGTTCAGGCTTTATTTTCTTTGCAAAAATTCAGACTTTATGGTATTAAGCTGTTAGAGTAGAAGTGACTTTCCGTGCTCGCTTAAGATAGATTGTGTATCCCTGTCCTGTGGTTTCTTCACGCAGGGCCAATGCAAATGAGTATTTAGCATTATGCAATAATTATCTGATAGCAGAAATGGGTGTCTTTGTCACAGTTTATCAGCGTGTGCGTCGTTACTTTATTTATTTTTTTCTCTTATAGCTGTGCGAGCAAAAGTGCGTGTAATATTTCGCTGCTCTTTTCTTATTTTCTCTACTTTTTATGTAGAAGAAAGCCTCCTGCGTAAAAGCTGAATAGTGTTCTACCAGTGGAAGTGGGGTTGTTTGTTTGATTTTGTTGGGTGTTCGATATCTTAACGAAGTAAGCAGAGCTTAATTTTGCAGGTTTTTGAGCAGAAATGCTGGTATCTGAGCACGGAGTACAAATTTCTATATTTCTCTGTTCCCTAAGAAAATTTGTACGTCGTTTTCCAAGCAGACCGCGTTTAGTTTACGCAAAATAGAAAAATGAAGTTGTGTATGCTCTATGATGATCCGCCGCAGGCTTAGGCCTTTTCCCCGATGAGCAGTGTTTTGTATGCGATGTCGCATGTCTGGACTTGTTCAGTGCTGCAATTTTTACCCTTCGTTAATATCTTGTTGGTGTCGTCGTCTTGTGTTAGACGTTGAGCTTCGTAGCGATGTGCGGTAATGCTACGATTATTCCTGAGCGCTCCGTGTGTTTAATGCGTTGTCCTCTGTGCGTGCATGCGTGTGCTTTTTTTTCTCCTGATTTGTGACGTCATCGTGGCATGTCTGGGCTTGTTTAGCAGTGTTGCAGTTCTTCCCGCTGCTAGTATCTTGTTGCTGTCATGTTGTGCTAGCCGCGTGGCGATGTGTGGTGACCTGAGGTCTTCAGTCTTTTCCCTGCTCACCTAAGGAAATTTGTGTATCCCTGTCCTGTGCTTTCTTTACGCAAGGGCAATGCGTCTGTGTATGTGGCACTATCAGATACCAGACATGAATGTCTTTTTCTTGGTTTATTGGCATATGCTTCAGGTTTTTTAAGTCAAGCAAATGTGCGTGTAATATTTCGCTACTCTTTTCTTATTTTCTCTACTTTTTATGTAGAAGAAAGCCTCCTGCGTAAAAGCTGAATAGTGTTCTACCAGTGGAAGTGGGGTTGTTTGTTTGATTTTGTTCGATATCTTGACGAAGTAAGCAGTGTTTAATTTTGCAGGTTTTTGAGCAGAAATGCTGGTATCTGAGCACGGAGTAGAAATATTTCTCTGCTCCTTAAGAAAATTTGTACGTCGTTTTCCAAGCAGACCGCGTTTAGTTTACGCAAAATAGAAAAAATGAAGTTGTGTACGCTCTATGATGATCCGCCGCAGGCTTAGGCCTTTTCCCCGATGAGCAGTGTTTTGTATGCGATGTCGCATGTCTGGACTTGTTCGGTAGTGTTGCAATTTTTACCCTTCGCTAATATCTTGTTGGTGTCGTCTTGTGTTAGACGTTTAGCTTCGTAGCGATGTGCGGTGACGCTACGATTATTCCTGAGCGCTCCGTGTGTTTAATGCGTTGTCCTCTGTGCGTGCGTGCGTGTGCTTTTTTTTTCTTTCTTCCTGATTTGTGACGCCATCGCGGCATGTCTGGACTTGTTTAGCAGTGTTGCAGTTCTTCCCGCTGCTAGTATCTTGTTGGTGTCATGTTGTGCTAGCCGCGTGGCGATGTGTCGTGACCTGTGGTCTTAAGCCTTTTCCCTGCTCACCTAAGGAAATTTGTGCATCCGTATCCTGTGCTTTCTTTACGCAAGGAAAATGCGTCTGAGTATGTGGCACTATCAGATACCAGACATGAGTGCCTTTTTCTTGGTTTATTGGCATATGCTTCAGGTCGAGCACAAGCGCGCGCAATTTTTCGCTGCTCTCTTCTTCAAATCACCGATTTTACGCAGAAGAAAGTCGCATGGTGCAGCTGAGAAGAGGGTTTCTCTGATTGTTTGTTTGATTTTGTTGGGTGTTCGATATGATGAGGAAGTCAGCTGTTAAAGGTATCCGTGAAGAAATGCTTGCGTCTGAGCGCAGGATAGGAATTCCTGAAGCACGGCACCCTCAGTGTAAATTAATTATTTTGGATATGAGTCTGCTTCCCTGCATGACAAGGCTGAAATGGGAAGAGAGAAAAAATTGGAGCGCTTCATTAGTAGCGATCCAAGTAATAGGGCAATTATAGTTTCCATAGAAAGTTGGGCTCCTAAAATTATAGTTTAGTTGTAGTTTTTCTAAACTGCAGTGCAATAATCATTAATATAGTATAGGAATGCTATCGTGTTCCCGTAAAGGCGTTCTGTCTTGTGCTTTCGCGCCTTTTTGCTCGCCATGCGCGAATGGAACTTTGCCCACCCGGCTTCCGCGCCTTTTTTGCTCGCAGGTGTAGCCTCAGACAACGAATGTATCAGCATAGAAAGGGTCATGTATTACATAAGCCTGGAGGTGATGTGGAGTGGTCTCACTTATTATTTTAAAAGAGCAGTGGCAGTTTACTGTAATTCTAATGACCAAGATGAGCCTTTGGGGTGAAAATCGTTAATATGCGGGGTGCTTTTTTGTTGAATTTTAATGAGAGAATCAATGTCATTAAGAGTAGGACAAAGGAAATAACCTTGCGATTCAATAAATAATAGGAGTCTTTGTCGGTGTCTTCTTCTTCAGACAGGATGTGATGACGTCACGCAGTCTGTAGCAATGCATTGACCGTTACTGGAAAAAAGTGTGGCAATAGAAAAATAGTGTGTATTGTCTTGGGCAGATTTATGATGAGCACTGTTTTTGAATAAGAAGAAATAGTTTGATGCTGGTTTCCTTCTTTGTTTCTTTTCGCTTTTTCCCCCCTTGTCTGACAAACATGTGCAGACATGCCTGGGCTTGTTCTGACATGCTTTCCTTCTGCATGTAGTTTTTTTCCTTTTGTACAAGGCATATTCTTGACGATAGTGCTGCCTTGAATGGGTAAAGTACAAATCTTAATAATTTTGCGATTCATTTAGTTCAGAGAGTTACCGCGAGGGGGACAGGTGTGTGACTTTATGTCTTGCTGAACCTTTTTTTTTTTTCCTGTACAGTAAGACTTTGGGAATGAAACGCTACAATCTCCTCTTGTCTATGGTGTTTTTCTGCAATAGTTCCCTACGCAATCATTATAGTAGAATAAAGGAAATGATCTAGGGATAGTGATTCAATAAATAACAGGTGCCCTGTCTAGAGCGTACGCGTCCTTGAGCCACGCACCTGCATGATGACCGCATACCAAGAGACTATTGTTTCAGGTTGACCTTGTCTAGAGGAGCATTAGTGGGAAAAAACTGTGTAGCCCTGAGACAATAGGATGACGTCACGACCAATGAGAACGGCCTGCAGGGGGCGCAAGGTTTCACTTCTCTCTTGGACACTGACGGGTCTCGATACGCAAATTCTGCTCCTGGCGTTGGCCGTCAGTAGAAGAGCGTAGCTTTGGTGGGGTTCTGTCTGCCTCTCATGGGGTGCGGATGTGTGGTTCGTCACTGGTGAATGGTGTTCAACGATGCAGGTGGATTTTGTGACGAGCGGATTTACAATGAGGGAATGCTGTGAATGGGAAAAATGATGGTGAGTGTCTTTTTCACTCTGTTCAAGTGTTTCTTTGTTTTCCTCTGTTGCCCAGCAGTCGTACAATTTGTGCTGACGTGTTCTGACATGCCCCGATATGCATGCTTTCCTGTGTTGACGTTTTTTATTTTTTTATTTTTTAACAAGGAACATTGTTGTCTTGACGATAGTGCTGCCCTGAGTTCTGCGCTCCTGTTTACCCGTACTCTTTGTTGATTTCTTGAGTACCTAGTCCTCTTATTTGCCGTTGATGGAGTTACATGTTAGGATATTTTGTTCTTTTGCAAGTCTCATTTAGTAAGACTTTGGAATTCCTACGATCAGCTTTCATGCATGGTGCTCTTCTGCAATAGTTTCCTATTCAATCGTTATAGAAGAATAAAGGAACTAATCATGGGATAGTGATTCAATAAATAATAGGTCCCCTGTCTAGAGCGTACGCGTCCTTGAGCCACGCAGGTGCATGATGACGTCATACTGTGGCTTCATTGTAGATTGACCAAAGGAGCATTAGTGGAAAAAAACAGGGTAGCCCTGAGACAATAGGATGACGTCACGACCAATGAGAACGGCCAGCAGGGGGCGCAGGAATGCTCTTCTCTCTTAGCCTCACGACCAATGAGAACGGGCAGCAGGGGGCGCAGGAATGCTCTTCACTCTTAGCCTCTCGGAGGTGGTCGCCCCAGAGGGCGCTAGGAGCGCGTATGCGTAGCGGCCGCGGGGCGGCGCCCCAGTCAGTTTCTCTCCGGCTGTCGCGGAAAGCAGACGTGCGCTCCCTGCGCTCGCTCAGTTTCTGGCGGGCTGTCACGGAGAGCAGTCGCATCGGTCTGCGCTCCTGCTGTGGTGAGGTGATTTGTTGTGTAACTAATGCTTTCGCCAACTTTGTTCCCGCTTTGTTTGCGATTTTCGTGCCAGTGCTGGTTGCTGTTGTCCGGGCATCCCCGGCATTTTCTATCATCTTCTGCCTTGGGAACGGGAGTAGCGCTGGCGTGATTCTTAATAATTTTGTTGTGAGATTAGTTGAGAAAGTAACCGCTAGGGGATGCACCTGCTGGGCTTTATACAGGAGAAAAAAAAAACATTACGAGTCAGTTCTCTGCCTGCCTCTCGGATGGAGCAGTCGCATCGTTCTGCGCTCCTGTTCTGGTAGGCTCATTTGTTGTGTAACTAATTGTTTTTTCTTGTTAGCTATTGATGGTTTGCATACTCTTGCTTTCCCAGCCTCTGTATTAGGAGTGTTTTTCTCCTTGCATGTCCAGAGCTGTCCTAAGTTGCCCAGACATGCCATGATGACGTCACAGGTGACGTCACAGGATGTGCGGAACTGGTGCTGCGATGCTTTGCAACCTGCCTCAGTGCTCCGTCGCCCAGCGACGGTCAGCGGCCGTTCCGGGCCGCTTTCTTCAAGATGACGTCGTTGATCTTCAACTAAAGTCCTTCTCTCCACTCTATTTCTATCTTTTTATTTTATTTTCTACCTATTTTTTTATTTTTTATCAGCTCAAGTAGCCGGAAACTCACACAGTGGTCTGGACGTGTCTTAGATGATCCCCAATTAGTGAAATGACTCCCTGGTGGGTCCTGAGTAATGTGGGGGGTCCCAATTAGCTCTAATTGCTAATTAATGGCGTCCAGACGAAGATGTGAGTTTCCGGATACTTGAGCTGATACACTACTACTTCCATGTCATCGCCACACTGTCACGCCTCTTGGCACTCTTCTATCTTGCACGGACCGTTTCTCAAGGGTACACCTGAACATCGTGGGCACGCTACCTACTGACGTACGCAGATACCGTCGCGCGCACATTCCTCTGCATATGGATTTCCCGCTCTGGCGTCCCTCAAGAGGTTGTGAAGGACAAGGGCCAAAAATTCAAAAGTCGATTCTTCCATGCCTTAACTCTCTTTGTGGGTAGCACAGGTATCTGAACTTCGGCTTGCAGCAATGTCTTGGTCGAGCGCTTTCATCGGCACTTGAAGCAGGTCATCATGGCTCAGGACAAGCGCACCCGATGTGCCGATATGCTGCCCGTCGTCCTCCTCGGCATACGTTCCGCCGTGAAGCCCAACCTCGCCTGCTCTTCGGCTCAGTTGGTATACGGCTCTCCTCCTCGACTTCACGCCTGCCGTCTCTTCCAAGAATGCTTCTTCTTTTCTCACCCGCGTTCGCCGAGCTTTTGCCGCCACCGCTTCACGCCGACCCGCGCCTCAACTTCACAGTCCTCATTCGTACAGCCCAGCCTGCACTCATCGGCACACATTTTTCTGCGAAAGTGTCGCATTCGCCGCTCTCTAGAGGCTCCCCATTCAGGACCCTATAAAGTGATCCGACGTAGCCCCAAGACCTTCATTATCGACGTTCTTGGTACAACCTAGTCGGCCTCCATTGACCGTCTTAAGCCCGCCTTCCAAGGCCACCCACCTTCACGCATCATCGCCCCCGTCCGCTCATAGGGCTGTTCGGTAGGGCAAGAAGGCGCTCCTGTTTACGGCAGTCAGCGCCACTTGTGGCGACTGTGCTAAGTTTTCCAAAGTAGCGTGTTCTCTCATCACGCCCATTGTGTGTGCTGTGTCAGAATGACCAAGTTGTGTTGCGTCTTTGAATAAGGCGTAAGTGACCTAGGACTGTTTCCCCATCAAATCGGAAGAAGGGAAACCGTCAACAGCGCGCGTTTTCGGCGCAAGGCAGAATATTATCAGACAGTCTCGAAATACGGGTAAAATGTGCCTCCCAGGTGCCGTAGATGTACTAGCTCTGAGCGAAACCTGAAATGAATGGAGCGAGCGCTTCGAATGTTTGTCAGCAGCCAGTTGTTGGCTCTTCTTATGGGCGTCACATTGTTTCTTTTTCCTTTTTGCTTACTCCAACCAAAGCTACCGCTTGTCACATATCCGTGACTGTTTGGGAAGAGAGGAATATGGGAGTCAGATCACAACAGTCATCAGAACAAGAATTCAGATGCCCCTGCGGCTGAGATTATTAACGTTGAGACTCTTTTGACACAGTGCGGATGATAACTAACTTAATGAGAGACATATCTCAAGTACAACACAACTTTCATAATCCAAGTACCAATTGTAATGACTCCCACTAGATCCCCCGTGAGTATGATGATTTTGGGAATTACATGCACTCGCGACATCTTATACTTCTATGCTTGCCAAACACTTGCTATTTAGGAATTTGTTCCACCTATATCTGTAGAATATGTAATTAATAATTAAAAAATAAATGCATATTCACATTACGGATGATTTTCACATAGTGCTACGCAACCGAGACATAGCTCTACGTGTATGACAGAATGGCGTAGACACAGGCGAGCTGGTGGCATGACGAAATTTATGATGAAAAAAACCTGAGCGTGCGGCACGAAGAAGATACAAAGGCAGACCAGCTCAAGTTTACAAGCTTACAGAATCACACATCTATCAGCTTCAGTTTGAATGTAAAAAAAAAAAGAGAATAAAAACAGATATAATACAGGTGCGCTCCGGTGCCCTTTGTGCAGTTCGTGCATTTTATAACAGTGACGTGATTTAGGTTTTTATTTTTACCGTTCCCCGGGCTGTACATTCTCAGATATTGCACAGAAACAAGTGGAATATCGTGCACAGCGCATGTAATAGTATTCTTCGTCTGACGAGTGCACTCTGAAACTTTTACTTCCCGTACCATCACGAGAGAGAGACAGCGCGAGTGTAGCGCTGCCAAACTCTAGGCGAACGTACTTATCGGCGCCAGGCAGTCTCTAAGCCTCCCAGCGAGTCCGTGACGTGGGCCGTCACTCTCACCTCGTCCGCTCCCTCGGGCAACACCACCTAGATGCAGAAAGCCAGTGCGCTCGTTCACGTGACGTAAGAATTAGGGATCAGGCAGTCAGGATCGTGTTTTCAACGGCCGCAGTCAGTCACGCACGTGGTTTCAGCGGTTGTGGCCATGGAGAAGAACCACCGTCGTCTGCGAGTTGTCATTGAAAGTCCCCGGGTACAAAATGGTTAAACTTGGAAATAAAGCGGCAAACGGTCTCAGTCTTTCTCAAAACTGATTGAACTTGCGCTTTTTGTCTTAATATTTAGGTCTGCAGGTTCCAGGTGATGTGCAATCATTTGCGAGTTCTTGAACTCGCAGAACTGCGAATCGTAATAGCAGACGAATTCTGGCTTCATATGTCCACATAGCGAGGCAGGGAGAAGGGGCAATCCGTAGGCTTTCCTTATCTGAGCGGCGTTGGCTCGGCCGTTCTCAGTGACCTGTGGTCTGCCAGGGTACTCCTGTTGTTCCACAGACGTCGACACCTTCGTGCCGTATCGGTTATACTTCAGCTGCGCGGGGCCCGCGAAATAAAACCGTTAATTTCTCATGATCAGCTTGGGGCTCCGAACCTTTTTTTCTTTCACGCACTCTGTAGCGAGCTCTTTCATGACAAAAGTTTTTTATATCTTTATATACTTCTTGGTTAAACGCAGGTTTGATTTCCGTGCTGTGGAAATTTGGGGACCGTCCACATTCCTAGAATGTATTGCCAAGTTTCCACAGGGCGTCAAAATTCTGTCCTTGGCTCCTTGCGTTTCATTGTGGCTATCAGCTACTATTGGCCCAACCCATGTCAAAGCAGTACGAAACACGGATTTATAAATAGTATCAGATGATTGCATTGTACATACCTCCCCGCATCATAGGCAATTTTCACTTGTCTTGAACAACCTGTTCTAGATCATATCCCTGAAATGTGCATCAGCATCAGGGAGGAAAAGGAAGGGTCACGGATAGAAAAAGACGCGCGCGCACACACACACACGCATACACACAGGCGCGCACGCACACGAAAGTAAACAAATAAAATAAGTAGCTAAATGTACAACACATCAACACTTGCCAAAATATGCCATCAGCACTTGCACAGTCGTGCAAGGTGCAACTGTCTGGCATTGCACGCTCCTTAGACGTTCTCGCTCGATTTATTGAAAACGGGAGGCAGGACCTTTTTTTTCCCTGATAGGCAAGCCTGAGCGATGGGCAAGACACGTAAACAAACACAAACACGAAGTCTCAAATTTAGCCTGCATTTACGCCATTCTGTCAATGACCTTTTTTCCCCTTATGTTCGGAATAATTGACAGTCCAAAGAAACCGTAACCCTCCCATTTTCCTCAAATCAAGGGAGAGAACGTTGTCATTCGGGATGATGGTTGGCTAGGAGCGTGGTATGTGGTGCAGCTAATTTTTAAGAGTGTACCCTACTATGAAAAAATGGCTAGGAAGCAAGCGAGCTGGTGAAGATGATGCGTGTACCCTACTAGTTCGCAGCCCTCGCTGGGTATTCGTCATCATCCATGATAAGAGCACGTTATCTCACCAACGGAACGATAGAACCGCCAGCGCTGTTTACCAGTCGCTTTGAGAACGAATACCAAAGAGTCCCTTTCGGCTG
The DNA here is from genome assembly GCF_037126465.1 of Ornithodoros turicata. NCBI lineage: Eukaryota > Metazoa > Arthropoda > Arachnida > Ixodida > Argasidae > Ornithodoros > Ornithodoros turicata. The sequence continues at coordinate 195,277,809 of NC_088201.1, read as the reverse complement.
TTCCTTATTTTCTGTCCCCCCGTGTGTCAACCAGGCGGATGAGCACGAAATCGACGGCCGGATCGCTGATCCAAACAGCGCATTGGTGCGCTGCTATGCGCAAGAAATATGTAAACCGAAACCAATTAATTACTCGAAAAAATTACTAAGTGTCGATGCGTCTTTTCTTCTCGGAATATTTTGCGCTGAACGTCTCGATGCGTAAAACAGATCTTCCGTAATCCTGCTAAGTAAATGTTAAACGTTAGCATGTTTACTTATTTAGTGAGCGTATGCAAAGGAGCCGCTCACTACTCAGTTCATGGCCGATGTCCCAAGGATCTCCACCAAAAAGAAATTTCTTCGATGGCCTGCCTGTTCACGATGTATTCAGCCGGGGGATTCTCGTGAAACACCCTACATACAAGAAATTATGCCGAGAAAGAATTAGCCGTATATCTATACAAGCTTTTGTTCCCCGGCATTTGAAACCTTACACATTGTACTCAGTATGACAGAAGTAGATTTTAGAAGTAGAAGGCGCTCCATTGTGATTTCACAGTTTTTACATCGAAAGCTGTCCCCGTTAGGTAAAGTTTCACTGCGGTTTCACAATCAGTGGGACCATCGACTCTAAAGTGATTGTCTTGGTTATAGAGTGAGAAAATTTTGTACCCGAGGGCACGAAAGTGCCACTAAAATGTGAGACGCCACACTTAGAGAATGCTTAGCCTAACGACACTTCCGCATGTAGCAAGCCGTCTGTGTGTTTAAGCACGTGTAAATGGGAGGAGGAATGAAACTCGGCAGGGAGGGGAATTTTTTAGCGTTCAGCGCGTATTCTCCTCTGACAGACAGGAGTGCAAGATAGGTTTCAGAAAAACATCTACAAAGTAACGGTGTGGTTTCACTGCCAAAGAGGCTGAAGAACATTCCTCCTAGGCAGCACAATGTACTGAAAGTCGAGTGCATGGGGGCGAACGGGAAAATGGAAGGACTTGAACAAACACGGGAAACTACAGGATATTAATAAGACACATACCGTCCACTCCTTTGCACTCGACTTTCAGTACATTGTGCTGCCTGTGTGGTGACTGCGGCTCTAAAAACAAAAAATACAACGCTGCAGATGCAGCGTTGCCCCGAGGTTCGCGTTCTGGGAAATCGAACGCTCTCTTCAAAATAGTGTCATTTCTTAAACTCTTTTACACATTGTAATTAGGCGGTAAAAAGATGTTCAAAAGTTATTATAGCTGTAGTGTACTGTTATTGTCACGTGGTCTGTCTGCCAAAGATTCCCTTTAATCTTTACCTTATCTGTGACCGTCGTGTGTTTTACATGTATGTAATGTATGCTTATTTTTAGTTTTTGTTCACTTTTTAATATTTCTGCGCAGCACCACCGAGAGGCTTGGTTCCCTCTAGTACGAAATTTGATGGGTTCCTTAATGCTGTGAGCATCTATATTTTGTCCAGCGGTGTTATATAACTCGGTTTAGGAGAACCGAACGCAAGGCATCATGTGTACATTTGTATCTGCGACAACATGCATAAATTGTGCAATTGTGCATTCCCCTGCTCTGGATGGCAGCGTCATTCACGAACAAAATGTAAATGTCATCTAAGTAAGTCATATGCCTCTATGTTCAACTTAATTAAGTGCGCAAATGCATCGAATACAACTATGATCTGGCGCATATAATCCTGTTGCGTCAATGTTTTCTTGACTTCAAGCTGATTGTGGCGACGTACCTGTGCAGAAAGCATCCTTCCTGCAGAAATCCTTCCTTCAAGCAAATGCTCGAAGGCATGCATATAATTCTTTGCAACAGCCTGCTTATTTTAGCGGCATGTTTTGCGCGTAAAATAGTGCACCCTGGGCGATTGTTGCAAACACTCGAGGTGACGTTGTGTTTCACCTTCCACAAAGTACTATCATAACATAAGAGCCAATTCTCACTTGGCCACACCAGACGCGACATCGTCCTGAACTCAAAACGAAGAAATCGTTTGAGTGGGAGACGTTTTTTGTGTGCTGGAAAAGTTCTGATCACTCAAACGGGAGAATTTCTTGACATCGCATTTGTGACGTTCCCTCACGATACCTGTGTGCAAATAAATGACGCTGACATACGAACCAGCTCGCCTGAGGTGAAGTAATTGTGTGCTTCCAGTGTCTTCCAGTGTGTACGTTTGCACAATATCAGCAGTGAAATGGCACGGCGAACATATTAGATAAAGTACAATGCGATTATGAATGGCGACATGTTTTGTGGCTGCGCTGTTCAGCTGTCAATGTGTAGGGCAAAGAGACCAACATGCTGGATGTCGTTCATAAACAACTTGGTCTTGGTTGATTCCTTCATAGCTCAAAATTATTCGGGTATTGTGGAAGGACACAGTCGAGAGCGATGTAGCAGTACAACGCAGCCGATCTCGCTCATGATGAGATTCATTTCCGGGACAGGATTTCGGGATTGTGACGAGTTCAGATGACGCTTCGAAGTATAGTCCTCCGCGGGTGAGCATCATCTGACCCGCATCCGACCCTACCCGCAGGTTGAAATCTGCAGCCCACACGCAAACCACGTCCCGTTAGAAACTGAGACCCGGGTTCGCACGCAGCTCGCATATTTTTTTTCCAAAAGCTCACCCACACCAGGCCCGCTACCCGATGAACGTTGATGAGTAAACTGAAAGTACTCCCTGGTGATGATTAGATGTGTCTGTGTGATGGCTACTGTAGGGGGAAAAGGTGCAAATGTGTATTGGTTTCTGGCTTCAGGCATGGTGATAGGGAACACGACATCGACAAAAGTGACACACAGGAGCTGTTGTACACTAACGGTGTGAGCGTTTGATCCGCCCTTGTCAGCGACGTTTTACTTTATATTTCAAGCGACTGCAGCGCAGACGCCTAAGGGATTGAGGGACTCAATGTACTTTCTAATAGTGTTTTGGAAAAATGCATCGAAGGTACCCGACCCGCTGCCCTGCTCCGCACTCAACAATGACTCATCGCCCCGACCCGCCGCTATCCGCTACACCAAAAACCTTCACCCGCAGCAGCGTGCGGGCTACGCGCGGGTGCCCGCAGGTCCCGCGGGCCGTGCAGGACCCTACCGTGAGTATATCGGTGTATTCTGCGAAGTTGTTCAACCTGTGTTTCGTTAATTCAACGTTTACCCGAAGGAAAACGCTCGAGATATCGCAGTGTAACCACACCGGTAAAATAGTGACGGCAAAATGTTTTTTTTTGTTTTTTTTTTTCGATAATAATGCCGCTCCTTTTTTAGTTATCTCAGTTTTACTGCTTCACGTCAAAAGAAGGCGAGTCCCGCTACAATTGAAGCCCCAGGCAGGACGATGTACTGAAAGTCGAGTGCAATAGGAGTGGACGGGTAGGTGGAAGGCCTTGAACACCGCCGCAGCTTCCTTATCACGTTGTACAATGATTGAAACACGACGTGAGAAAGCACAGAACGATGAGGGTGGCGTCCCCAATTTCGGAGCGAACTATTGTGCAAATACGGGCTGCCGAACTGAAGGGCCGTTCAGCTTCTGTGCTATAAGAAACAACAGTCAGCAAACACCTGTACGCACGTGTAGGTACCGGTCCTCTGCCACCTCCAGTCATAAAAGAAAAATGTAATTTCCTTATAAAGAAGTGAGTCTGTACGTGATGGCTTACACGGGTCTGATTTGCTTGTAATATTTACTCACGAAATCCCGGGATTTCCCGGAAGAAATCAGGGGGCTTCGGGACGTCAAAAATTGCCGGGATCCCGGGATTTTGGGATCCAGGATATCTCGATTGACAACCCTACATTTGTGCTGCCGTCCTTCTGCAAAACTCTGTAGCGTTTTCTTTGTTTTTCATTTTTTATTTTTATTTTATTTTTATTTTTTTGAGACCGGGAAAAAAAGAAAAAGAGCCCAGAGGAGGTACATATTGACCGATCAGAGAATCGAACACCCCCTCTACAACTACGCCATTGTACGAACGATACTCGTCTGAAAAGGAGAATGGCATTTGAAAGCAATGAAGCAGTATGAATAATGCTCATCAAGCTGGTCACGCAGTACCCGATATCACCAATCTAAAGCAAGTGACCCATTCTCTTCAGTTCTCCTTCCTTTCGAGTTTCATGCCTTCTCTCGCCTATACACGTGTACAAGTGTAGCGTTGCGTCACTTACGCACCACGTGCTATTAGGCTAAGCACACTTTAGGAAGACGTGTTCGCAAATCACGGGCATGACACACAAAGAGACAAACATGACACAAGCCTCAACTGTAAGCGATAGACAAATGAGCTGTGGCAGGCTCCATCTACGGACAAACACAACACATACAGCCTACAAGAGCCTAAAGGACCTATGAGATATAATTTTTTCAAGGCAGTTTCTCGTGTTTTTTTTTTTAGATAAAAGCTTACGAAATTCGTCATTTTTCGGAGATATGCTCCTACTTAAGGAAGGATCGCTTACGTTCCTTTAGACTAGAGCAACAAATTACATATCATTGGACGGCCCCATGAATGAAAATTTAAATGGCGTAAAGCTTAATCTTATCTGTTGTGCACATCGTCCGGAAAGCTGCAGCGAAATTCGTGCAATTTTGCGCTTTCAGTCAACTTTGATCTTTTTTTTTCAGTCAAACAAAAACCAACATAGCACTGTCAAGCAGTAACCTCTTGTAGCCCCGGTGGTTTAAAGCCTTAGCAAGAAATTGCTACAGTTCGACAAGAAATAGCCTTGCAGGGGACGCTGAAACCCGCGCGCGGCGACATCGTCTCCCGATCCCACCTATTCTTCTAGCCTCTGTCCTCATGATTTCTATGGTTCAAAGTAAAGAGGGACTACACAGAATTTGTGTAGAAATTCAGCCCACTTTGCTTGCATTCCTGGGCACTGCTTCTACGGCATCTATACGTTTTCTGTTTCTTTTCTGTAAGGGACAGTACTGAAAACAATTTCACTATGCTCTAGAACGTTTCTTAAAAGGGACACATTGTCTAATCGCGATCTATAAAATCTGTATCTAGCTTTCTTTACCCGTTTATTAATAATTCGGGGCTTTACGTCCAGAAACAATTGTGGTCTCTACCAGTTTCCCATACATGCTGGTCACCAAATATTGAAAGGGAATATGTTGACCATAAAGAATGGCTACATAGAACTTATATAGATTCTCAGCCCATATTACCCACAATGCTGTGCACTGTTTCTGTAGGATAAATAGGGGAGAGCGGGGCAAAACGCGCCACAAATTTGCAATTCGTTATTTCACTTCATTTCCTTTAAGTATGGATAAACAAATGTACCAGGAAGATGTGTCACCACCTGGCCATCACAGTTTACCAATATAAAAAATCATGTCATACTGGAACAGGAAAAAACATAATATTTGAAAATGCACATTGTCGCGTTTTGAATCGAGGGTCGGAGGAAAACACGACAGTGCACGGGGCAAAACGAGACGCCCCTCGAATAATAGGACGTTACCTTGTTGTACAGTAAACACACACGAATCGTGATCCATGGGCGTGAATATAGAATCTTCGTGAGCCCACTCTTCGCATGAAGAACATTGTCTCCGTACGGAACCCGTTGTTGTTTTGCTCCATGCTCCACTGCAGACTAGGCAGTCCCAGTCCTGTAGTTTGCGCTTAGCCTTGCTGCGAAACTCTCTTGAATTTCCTGCCTTTCTTGAAGGTTTTACTGCTTTAGTCTTCTGTGTGGTTGTCTTGCGCTTCATTTCTCTTTTTGCGTGACCTGCGATCTTGCTCCTGCACGCTTCCTTTGAGAGAGGTAGTTTCGCTCTGTGAGGTGACGAAGTGAGAACTGTGCAATATTCAGACCTCCTTGTTGCTGGTTTTTGGGCGAGCTGAGGCACAGGACAGATGTCTTGAAACTCTATAATCGTTCCATCGTTATCCCCATCACTTGTCGCATTGGCAGAGGCGCCACCACCATTGTGATCGCTACTTTGCACTTCGTGTGGATCCTCCTCTATTGAAAATAATTCCTGAGGTGACCTTAGAGTCTCAGGTCTTTAGGTACTATGAGACATCTGAGGTCTTGAGGTTGTCTCAGAGCTTGAGGTTTTGAGGTTACCTCAGGGCTTGAGGTCCTGCGGTTACGTCAGAGTTTGAGTCCCTGCGGATACCTCGGGGCCTGAGGTTTCCAGAGATTGGACCTGAAAGCATTGGACAACACGGAGCGCCCGTAGCACGACTTCGTGTTCAAAGACTTTTTATTGGTATTGAGGTCATCAGGTTCTAAATATTTTTCAGACACTTTGATTTGTCGTTCGGTGTCGCGACTCTCTTCATTTTCTTTCTGGTTTCTTCGCCTACCTCCGTTCTGCTCTTGAAGCACTGCAGGTATGCACATAGTGATAAAATTCAGTTCAGGTACGATTTTCTTTCTACAAAGACGGAAGCAGACGACAATTCCAGACGTGCCTTATGCTCCCTAGGTGGCGCTCATCAAATTTGCACCAACAATCCACTACTTTTGCAGATTGCGAGAGGTATCCGTTTCAATGCCATCCAATCCACTTGCCACCCAAAATGGCGCTACCCCTGTTGGATAAAGGGGCAAATAGTCAGGATAGGCTGATTGATAGCGCCCCATACTTCAAGACTTCATTGGTCGGAAAGCTGAAAAGTTGGGTGGAGCTTCAGGAATAGGCATGACCCATTAATGGCCAGACTCCGTTTTAATGTACTCCTCTGGTGATGCGCGTCCCCGGGTGACACACCATCCCCTCGCGGCAAGCGTTGTTGTAGGCTGCCTTGAACCCTTGTTAAAGGTAAGGCGCATAATCCCATATAATGGCCAAAGAACTTACGTTCCTTCAAAGCGCTTCCTTTTCCACCAGCGAAAAAGAGAGACGAACAAAAATACGAGCCTTATCTCTGGCTGCCTTGTCCACCAACCCTTTTCTTTTTCTGCTTGTGCACCACCAATCACGCAGAATAGATTTACAGTTAGCTGTAAAACTGTTTCTAGTACCCCCTTAATTATTAATGTAATAAAAGTGGCAAGTGTTTTTAACCATTATGCGGCTTCCCAAGTCTCTTCATTACTTGTAGTCTATATATATATGTCATTTAGTTGTTTCTTTAATGGCTTTTTTTTTCTCATTATATATATTGACGTTTCAAATATACGTATTCGTGAGGATCAAAAGTTGGAGACAGCGCTGACTGCCGATCTGTAACAGTAAATCTATTTCTAGTATCTCCCCCTTAATTAATAATGGAATAAAAGTAGCAACTGTTTTTAATCCTTATACGGCTTCCCAAGTCTCTTCATTACTTGTAGTCTATATATATTTGAAAGTAAAAAGAGAAAACGAAAACAGCCTTTTCAGTAAACTATCTACTCGGCTGCCGCAGACTAGAACACAACAGTCACTGTCAATGAATAGTAGGCAAGAGCGAAATGCAGAATTCCATGCACAAGTGACATTCGCCAGAATACTCCAGCCGATGGTGGGAAAGATATCATTGAATCTAGCGGCTACGTAACTACAATAGATGCACGTCATAAGTATTTAGCTTCTCGTGCACTACCTTCTGCGGGGAATATCGTGGGCCCCAGCCAGAAGTTATGGGTGTACCCTGTTACCCACTCTTAATAATAAAACTTTTGAAATCCACTCTAAGAAATCCACCCTTCAAATTCCAATCCTTTAAAATTCAAACTGTCAAAATAAATCACAATGGGTCTATGCAGTCCAGTGTTAAGCATGGTTTTACGTGAGAAAATCAGTGTTTAAGAAGGTCACACTCCAGAATAATGAGTCTTTATGCAATTCTGCGTGGTATTCAGCATGTATCTCTCAATTATTCATTAATTTAATTACCCTCAACTCAATTAATTGTAGGATCAAAATTACGTGGGAATATATTGAGGTTTGTCTCGTTCACAAAAGACATCATTGCACACTCTGCAAAGTGCATCGGTAGTTGCCATGGCCTACATCAATCATAGATACTGCAAACCACTCATTGAGCATAGTCAGTCCGCGGTACACAAAGTGAAAAGCGTCATTGCCCATTGTGAACATGGCCATGCAACAGTGCTTGCGGCTTCGCATTTCTCACTAGTTTCTTTCGTCACTTTGTTATGAGATGACTAATGCTTTGCCAATTCAACACTTGGAACTTTGGAACAACTTTGCAAAGCATATGTACTCGTATGCACTTCCTTTAATCACTTCTGGAGCATTTCTTCCGTAACATATCTCAGCAAAGCAGTATGTCATGTAGGTAACACAATTTTGGCACAGTATTTGCTTGATATGTCCAACAAGCAGAGATATCAAATCTTTGTGCCAAAATGGTGTGCCACGTGTCCGTGTAAAGACGAGTCGCTTAGATGGAATAGGTACAGCATCTTGATGTTGAATGCAAGAAGTTAATGTTTGACAACATATATGTCATGGGTTAAATAGAGCAGTATATCATACACATCAGAAGAATGCCAACACTTCAGTGCTTTACCTTTACCTGTTATTCCAATGTTTACTCTCCCTTCTATTGGAATTATGTATTTCAGAATCATTTTTGTATTACTGAATTTTAATTTGGCAATCCTCTCACATGTCTTGTGATAGACAGGTTAGCAATGTAAGCAGTGTTTATGTGCCTCTCACAACCTGCATCTTTATGCAAAAGTACTCCAAAAGCCGGGAGACGACATAACTAGACAAAAAAGTAGAGAACTCCAACTTAACATAACAAAATAACAAGGTTTACTCAGACGTTTCATCCGTCATGCTACGGAGATCATCAGTGCCAAACTGAATGAGCGTTTGCACAACTGGTCATTATTTAAGGAGATGGGAGTATTGTTCGGGGAAGGGCCACGGTTTTTCTTAAAAACCGAGGGGTCACTGGGTATGTTCCGAGACTCTAGAAGCTTCCTGTGTCCCCATCTTTGTTCTCTCTTGTTATGTTAGGTTGGAGTTCTCTACTTTTTTGTCTGCATTTTTATGTCTGAGGGTGTTTTTGTGACAAGAGGGCAAGGGTGCCGGCAACATGGCACATGTTCACAAAAATGCAGAACCAGAGACACACACACACACACAAAAAAAAGTATAGCATAACACAGTCCCAATCATTTTGTCGTGTCCTTTTTGATGTGTCGTCTGTTCTACAGTTTTTTTTTTTTTTTGCTTTGTTTTTTCGTGTGCAGTTTCTGGATTTTAAGCCCAGGAGCAGTTGCTGTAGAGGATGCTGAGAACATGTCAAGCATACATTTTCTCATTCTCACATTATGCTGTAAGCAGTGTGAAATACAACCCAAAAGGAATTTAATAAGAGACAACTTGTCCTCAAGATCAGTGTGGGAACATTGCAAAGGAAAAATAATTCTGAACCATAATGGATTTCTATCCTATTTAATGGTACAGTATCAGATGAAAGTAATCCAAATAATATTAAAGAAGTAACCGTGCAAATTATGAGTCAAACAGTGAAGCTGGCTGCAGTACACTACAATGTGTCACATGTAACAATATCAGTGTTTCCAAAACTGACACATAAACCTTAGGGAGGCCGCAATAGCAAAGCAGGGGTTACACCAGTTGGCGAAAAGAAAAAGCAGATGAAATGAACGCAATATGCGACAAAACCAAGGAAACTATCACGCTACAACTGCAATATATTGAAGTTGTTTTTAAAAAATAGAAGTTAGTTCAGCGCACAGATATCAGCTGTCGAACACACAGCCATCCCGAAAACTATGCCCATCTTCGTTGATGCACCCACGAATCCACAGGAAGACCGCCGAGGCTTTCCCACTCGGATTAAGTATCTGTACCTTGAACTGTGAACAGTTTGGTGTACACTCCAGAAAACGAGAACAGCTGATTGCCGATTTCGTGGGCGCGGCCATGCGAGCCGACAAGGACAGTTCAACAGAGGAGCAATTTGAACGCGAATGTGGCGCTAGTGGTAGCCGCAACAATTTGCACTTCAAACGACGTAAAGTGATCAAAAATTAAGCAGCGAGGATGCGTGCTTGCTCATTTGTGATTATTTGGGCCTGTAATCCACATCACGGTTCAGAAAAGCTGCTAAAAATGCCGATGACTGGCACAAGAAAAACGAGTTTGCAATGTTTTTTGACCCGTTGCGGTTCAAGCGAATATATCTTTTTTGTGCTTCCTTCCTCTTTTTTCTTTCTTGTTTTTCTTTTTCTTTTATTGTTTTTTACTGTTGTCGGTTCGTTCCGGAGCCCTAGCTTGGAAAGCTACTCCTGTTTAGTTTCGGTATAAATCGGAATGTGGGGGCAGGGGGAACAGTCCACAGCTCCTCGAATTTTCACAGTGCTGGCTCTGCCCCCCACCCCCCACCCCCGAATTTTCCCTCCGAGGACCTCTTTGAAAATGCCGTACTTCTCAATCTCTAACTCCATGTCCAGCAGTGCTCTCCTTCAGGTTAGGTTAGGTTGGGTTAGGTTAGGTTAGCGCTCGCTCCCCCCTGCCGACTTCCGAGTTAGTGCGAGCGAAGTATCTCGATAATGGAAAATCTGAAACGATGCACTAAAAACAAATGTCACCTCTGGGGATAATAATTTGAAGCATATAGATGAAGTATTCATCTCATATCTAAACCGATTGCCAGCAATTCTGCTCTTTCTGTTTCTCGAAGAAAGAAAAAGAGCTTCACACACACACACACACACACACACAAAAATACATCTTAGTGAATTATGCAAATTAGAATGCCAAAATACCTTGCAGATAAGGTTTTCCTCCACTCGCGTACGCGTACGTGCGAAACTAATGTACACATAGTCCTAGTTGTTTTATTTTAAAGCTCAGCTACGCCGATTTTCGAGTGTCACAGAATGGAATGGTACTCACACGATGTGTTCATAAGGGAACACTGATTATGTACGCAAAATAGTTATCCCAAACTCCTCGCGGTTTTTCGAAAAAGTGAATTTTTAGTTTCACTGACATCCGTCTTGTGGCCCGCAAACCCTGTGTCGACGACACATTCGTGGTCTGCCCGCGCTCCGGCTTGGCATGACTTTTGGCTTGGTTTCTTCCGCCAAGCCGGCCAGTTTCTTCTGCCGAGCCGTCTGCTGCTGCGCAGATTCACATTGGGGAAGTGATGAACAGTTCGCTATTAGGGAGCCAGTATATTTCTGGACTTCACTAAACCCACGAGGAACGTGAGTTTTGTTTCCTTCGACTGCAAAGCATTTGCTAGGCCAGTACAGACTTCCTGGTGTGATTCGTGTTCTGTGCTGCGTGCCGAGAATGTGTGAGCGTTTTGCTCCCGTCTGCGAGAACACTTCAGCATGCAGTTCCAATGTTTCAAACCACAATTTTCCGAAAGGCGAAAGAGAAATCTATTGACTGCAACAATCGGTTACAACTCCGACTGGGTGCCACCTTCGAAAGGAGCGATTTGATCTGTTCATCTGGCTCATATACGAATGTTACGGAAGCAATGCGCAACTTGTTTCACAAGAAGCCGAAGATGTCTCGTCCGGGATCCTGTGCCAACCTTATCTGCAGCAGGAGATTGCAGGGGCAGGACTAGGCAGCAGATAAAGGTAAGACGCGTAATATGTTAGACAAGTCAGTCATGCGGTGCAAATTGCATCACGTAGAAGAGAAAAATACGCTATCTGTCGGTTACTGCTTCATCCTTTAGAGATTACGCCCCAGCGGGTGTATTCTCAGTACAGATTTGGAATTGCATTACTTGTTAAATGATTTCGCAGGCATGCTGGCACCACTGAAAAGCTTGCACTCCACGTCTCAACTATCACCGTCTGGGTTTCAAGCTGAAGGCTGTCACCAGTGCCAACCAGACGCCCCTTCAAAGTTCATCTGTTTTTGTTGACGGAACAGTGACACCTGGTACTGAGACATTTCATTTTCTGATTAATCAAGTGCATTCCATCACTTGTGCTCGACTTCTTGTGTTCGCATACCCTTGCTGTTGCTCGCTAGCTTAGAGCAACCATGCCTGAGGTGGCAGCGCTTTCAGAGTACATTTAAGCAGTATCATCGTATCATATGCACGGCAGCAAATCTTGTGTATTTTGAGTAAGGTATAAATTCAATGTTGGCTCAGCTGTTGTATTTTGGTCATAAGGTGTTTTTCCAGAGCGCTCGAGGGCAGTTCAAGCAGTTTCATGTGTGCAACAGCACATACTTTTTCTCATGTTTTGACTAAGGTAAATCGAAATCTTCCAGTTGATGTCTTTTGGTCATAAATTATGTTTTTCGAGACATTCAAACAGCATCATGTGTGCAACAGTGCATACTTTTTCTGAGGTGAAGTAAGGTAAATCTGTCCGCCGTGGTGTTCTGGCAGTGCAGCAGAAGCTTGTGTAGCATTCAAGTGGTATCATGTATACAAAAACTTGTTTTATGCCTTTCTGTAGCTGCTGTACTAATATTGTGAGTACAGAGACATTCCTGCAGAACATATCGGAGCATCATGTGTGCTATTGTTTGTATCATCTGCAGCAGTATATTGATAATGTTAATTATTCAATGACTTCAGCTAACATTTACTTTCTTACTTCCAGGTAAACCTGTCACGCAGATGCCCTACCCCTTGGTATGCATAGTTCAAGATTGTACCGAAACAATCCACCTGGAGCATTATTCTTCAATTGGCAGTGGCATTACTATCACAACACACCACATACTGCATGTGTATGGTGCGTGTACAATGCATCAAACCTATTCTCAGGTACAGGCCAGCTGCTACGCAATTACAACATGAAACAATTGACACAGGGGTAGTAAAGTCAAGTAAAGACCGTAAAGTGAAACCTTCCTATTTTGTACACCCGCGGTGCAGCCGAAGCGTGTCCGAGTTACAGAATATGACGGCAACAAAAAATGGAAGAGATCACAGCTGTGAGAAATGTCCCCCTTCTTCAATTTAAGGTCCTTAGTGGTACCTTTTGGTGGTGCCTGGTAGTGGTACCTCTACCCACTCTTCACTGATAATTATTACTGATTTTAGTATATTCAATTCCGTTCAGATTCTACTCAATGGCATTACCTCTGGAGCTTTTCGAGCAGCAAGGACTTGTCTCTGAAGCGTCAGCCCACTTCTGATAGCTTTGGTGCAGTGCTCGTTCAAAGGCTCTAGACAAACTGAAGACAAGTGCTCACATAAAGAATTACAATGTAGACTGACAGCACTTGTTTTTGGACTCTAAAAACTAAAGCAACAAAATGCTGTGACCAGTATAGGGAAAAAACGGGCAAAAGTCAAGGCCACTGGCTCATTTTGGGTCTTTTTGGTGCAAAGATGGGCCTATATTGAGGTAATTTGGCCAGGGTTTTGTCCGACTTTGCAGGGAAAAACCTATCCTACTTCCAAGATAGGGAGGTGTCCGACATAGAGAATTTTGTCCCCATGTAGTTTCAATGGGAGCCTGCCCGTGCAATGAAATCGTGGGGAGTTGTCCGAGGTAGGGAGGTGTCAGACTTTGGAGGTTTTACTGTACTATAGAGCATTCTACATCATGTAATCTAACAGTTGTTCACGTTTGGATATTTTAACCATGGAATTTACCCTGCATGCACCATACCATGTCCAAACACGAACAACTGCTAGAGAGCAGCATGTACTGTTTCCGTATAGCATTTATGGCTTGCGTCCTGTGATCGAGAACAGTGATGTCTTTTTTCTGCTACAACCAGTAAACTACAGTAAAGATTTAGAAATACTGTGTCATACCATAAAGCACTATGGGAAATGGCAGTTTGAAAAACTGGAGAAGACTGTCATTAGAATGGGGGACATGTTCTACGGTGAAATTTTTAACAGTGTGTGCTGTACCACGTAATGCACTGCAGGCCTACCACAGTATGGTAACGCTCTGAATACTAATTTGCTGAAAAAAGGAATGTGTGCGTTTCTTACTAACTTCCCCTTATGCAAGGTTGTAGAAAAATGTTTTCAGCTAATGGGGAGGGAGAGGACATTATTCTGGAGTCTCGTTGACCTACAGTGTGTCGTGTGTGAAGGTCATTTTGAAGAGTGTAGGTGGTAAAAGACTGTGTTCCCACATTCTTGGCAGTGTTGACTAAAAACCATAATGAACTAGAGAGTACATTTGTTGCTTCATATATTTGTGTCATGGCAAAGTATGTAGAGATACATCTGTTTCAACATGCAGGTGCCAAAACTGCTTTTTGTGCCTAAAATATGACAAATAGTTGTCTGTTCAACACCACTAATCATGTGCCGGCCTCCATGACCTGTCTGTGACATTCCAAAGTGATTAACATGTCCCATAGATGTGTGCAATGCTGAAGGTGATTGTGTACCTTCTATGGATTCTCGTTTCAAGAAAAGTACTGTGTGATTTGCTAACAGCACCTAGCTGTACCTTCACAATTCTACATAAAAATATGTCAAGTTTCCGGAAGGAAACATCATGAAGGTCCATAGTGAAAAACCCTGAGACGAGGGATAGGAAGGGACATACACAATGTCCCAACATAGCGTGTTTATGTCCCTTCTTGTATCTCCTCTTCAGGTTTCGCCATCATGGACACTATCACCAGCTCGCTTGCTGTTGAACCGTTCTTTCAACGATAAGGGTCACTTTCATGGACTGGATGGCAGCCAACATGCTGTCAATAAAAAGAATAATGGAAGGAGCTAAATATGATCCTTAGGCTGTGCGTGGTCATTGCTTTCTGACAAATGGTGACTTAGAATTTAAGGACAGTGCCTGCAATGGTAGTATTATTGTGTTCTCACCCTTGACGCCCATTGTGTGTCATCGGTCACCTGTAATCTGCTAGTATGCACATAGCTAAAACAAAGTATATTTGTATTTCTTTGAATACAGTTGGTACAGCACATTGTTTTTTACATGTTCTATGGAAAATATAAATAAAAAATTCTCTACTCTGCAAGTCTCCTGTCAGCCCTACAAAGCAGCTTCGAACTTCACTAGAAGCCACGTGTGAAACCTGGACCAAACTAGTGGTGAGGGTCCATATAGGTCATAGATAGATACTATTATTATTATTATTAGATCATAGGTCAGGCTTAGGTCCTGGTTGGTAGCAACGCATTTGAATCTTATTAAAAATTGGTGCAGGAGGTGACCAACATAACTAAATACACCAACTGACTCTCACAAATTTTGTGGTGTTATACTTTTGAAACAACATTAATACGCCGCAGTGGTCTTTTCTCTTTTGTTCCTTTTAACATAGAAATATTAGGTCTTCGGCATCACCAGCCTTAGTTGCTGAGCATGCAGTTATTTACGTTGAGCACTGCAGTTTCATATTTGTTTCTCTGGACAAGCAAGCCCGCTTCCCCATTTTGATAAGAGTCTTTCAGCTTTGACAGGGCATTTGTGGACAAGGAAAACATTTGGACCATTGTGTATTTTGCTACATATGGCAACCGTATAAGGCAGAGGACACCATCAACCATTTCCACCTAGGTTATTTTTTTTTTTGATTGGGTGTTAGCGCCGCGAAGCAACAGTGGCTATGAGCGGCGTACAGATGTGGACGGACGGAGAGAGGACAGCAGGAAGGAGTGGGGGACAGGGGGATTAGTATGCGTCCTGGGCCGACTTCAGGGGGAACTGTGCCGACATTCGTCTGGAAAGTCTTCGGAAAACCCAGGGAAAACCTCAGACAGCACAGCCGGTGGTAGGATTCGAACCCACCACCTCCCAGTCTTCAGCACGACCTTGGTTACCACCAACGAGTGGACGCCTTAGCCCACTCGGCCATGCCGCTGGTACCAAGGTTATTAAATTTGTGATAAAGTACATATACCTTTTGTCACTGACTAATTTGGTGGCAAAGTTACTTGAGTGGCAGTTGTGGAATTTTAAGCACATGTTTAAAAAAAATAGGATATGGGAAGTGCTGACTGGTTGAACATGTGGAGTACCCAATATAATAATTGGGGGTTTACGTCGCGAGACACCTGAGTGTGGAATACACAGCACAGTGTAATGTTCCTTATCCTGGCAATGTTAGCATGGTTCAAGAAGTGGGAAATGTTGCACTACCCTTAATAACATCTGTTGGGCCCAGCAAACAGGATACACATACCCTGATCTGAAGACACTATGCCTAACTCAAAAGCAATATAAGATCGACCCGTACGTGTTTATTTGCGAAACTATTATGAATGAAATATGGCCTGTGTGGTATAGAACAATGCGCACACTCAAGTAAACATGCAAAAAATACGTATAAGGGCTCTCGACCTACATGCCGCGATGCGCTCTACGAGATAAACAACACACTACAAAACTACATCCAACACTATTTGTGCGGGGCAACTCTATTGAGCACTTTCATATAACCCACGAATGGTTGAACGAGTGCAGTTCGAGTGGTCACGATACATTCCTACGTCGTTCACTGCAGTCGCGCTATGATGCTGCACAATATATGTATCTCGTATAACAAGCCTGGCAATCGCACGATGTGCAGGGGCAGAAATACGGCCTTCTTTCTTTGAAGACCAGTCCTCTGCAGGTATATGCTCAAACGATCACCAAGTCTCACATTGTTGCTCAATCGCTGCCATTCCTGCACTTGTAGTAAAAGCAGCGAACGGGTTGACGTGAATGGCACGCCGAAAATGATGTTGAGGTGAGTTCGCCGTTGTTGTTTCCATCGTTCAATAGTTCTCGGGATTACCTCGGACGAAACGCTCATCGTAGCCGGCGGCCATAACTGGATTTCCTCGCAAACGGGAGAAGACGCCAGGGAAGTCAGAGAAAGCCTCAGCTTTCATCCAATCAGACGCA
Source organism: Ornithodoros turicata (assembly GCF_037126465.1). Classification (NCBI taxonomy): domain Eukaryota; kingdom Metazoa; phylum Arthropoda; class Arachnida; order Ixodida; family Argasidae; genus Ornithodoros; species Ornithodoros turicata. The sequence continues at coordinate 195,261,022 of NC_088201.1, read as the reverse complement.
CGATTCTCTATCTACGTAGATGGAGCAGGTTTATCACATCTACGTCACAAAAATGGCTGCGCCCATGGCTTGTTTTGGTTTCTTTGATGAATTAATCTTCGTAATAGGAAGACAAAATTGAGAAACGAAGGTGCGTTTCGGGGGCAGTTGGATGTGCTCGTTCTGAATATCACAACCGTTTCAACACATCGGGAAATCGGCGTAGCTGACCTTTAAAAAATCTTCATTAAAATGGCTACGACCACGAAGTATGCATTTGTGGCACCCCGTTTATTTTGTATGTGTGTGTGTTTCAGCTTGGGGGGGGGGGACAAACTTTTATAAAAAAGTTACGAGAGCACGTTATTTTCACAGTTGAGTTCTACGGGCGCGTATCTTTTCCAAGAGAGACTATAACGACTAATAAGGATGACTAATCAATTAAATTCATTAATTAACTCTAATAAGGACATCTTGAACAAAAGCCAGATACCGATATGAGAGACTGTCCTAGTTAAAATCCACGTTTAAAAATTTTGAAACGCGTACGTGTATTAAAATATCAATCCCTGAATTTTGACATGCAAATGGCCAAAACCGAAACCGTGGCAACCACGTTTGGGGTGGTGGTCTTCACGGAACGGGATCTGTATGGGATACTTCTGTAAGTCAACTGCCCTCGCAACTATATTGTCTTGGCTCAGAAACCGTATGTTTCTGGAACGTAGAGAGGGAAAAAAGGAATCACACAACAGGAATATACTTCTCCTTAGTACTCTTCTCCTTAGGGAAGCGAGGAAGCGAAAGATTTATTGACTCTACGTTGCACTAGTGTCAGCGCGCTGAGCGGTTGAGCTGGAATTGGAATTAGAATTGGAAATTAATCAAAAAGAATGATAAATATTACTAGAAAGAAAAAGAATGAAAAAAGCGTTATCTGAGCTGATCGAACCCGGTTCACTCTGGAAATTGTTGCACCGACGACTGGCGCCACGTTCGAACTTACCTAAAATTGCTCCTCTGTTGAACGGTCCTTCTCGGCTCGCATGGCCGCTCGCATGGCCGCGCCCATGAAAGCAGCAATGAGCTGTTCTCGTTTTGTGGAGTGTGCACTAAACTGTTTATAGTTCAAGCTACAGGTACTTAATACAGGTGGGAGAGCTTCGGCAGTCTTGCTGTGGATTCGTGGGTGCATCAACAAAGATGGGCATAGCCTTCGGGATGTCTGTGTGTGTGACAGCCGGTGTCTTTCTCCGTCTGTTACGTCGCGAGACAACTGAGATCACCGTCTGTGCGCGCTCAGGAAGCTTGAAATCTGCCCTGATACATATACAGTAATATACACCTTCAATATACGCTGATACATATACGGTCAATAAATTGGGACTTGCTTCACGGCAATCTTTCCCGGAGTTCACAAGAGACACTGTTTGTGGATTTATGCCTTACATTTAATCTATCGCATGTCGTTCCACATCCTACCCGAATAACTCATGCCACGCAGTCAACCCTTGACTTGGTTTTAACCTCCCATCCTGAGCACATCACTTCTTTGCATGTCACTGATGGTCTCTGTGACCACAAGGCCATTTTCTAAGATATCTCTTCAAGTAGTTCAAATGTTCATAAATTCAACGATAAAACCATATACGACTATGCTCGAGCTAACTTCCAAGCCATCAACGAGGGTCTTGTATGAAAATTCATTTCATGGCACCTTGCCTCACTACATTGAGGATAACTGGTCCCTCTTTCGTGACAGCATAAACTACCTTACCGAGTACAATGTTCCAAAGATAAGAGTGAAATCTTATGATCACAATCCTCGGTTCACGAAAAGTCTTAAAATCTTGCTAACCAAGAAAAAGCGCTTATTCAGTAAAGAAAAGCGTCTTGGCGACAACGTATCATGGGGTAAATTTCACTACTGTGAACGGGAATACAGGTGCTCGATCAAGGAAGTGAAACATAAGTTCTTTACCATCGACCTCCCGTCTCTCTTGACGAATAAACCAAAACAATTTTGGAAAATCTTATCTCCACCAAAATCCCACCGTATCAGTCTAACTGACACCCGCCGACAGCGACTGCGCCAACGCTTTCGCTTCCTTGTTTTCATCCGTTTTCAACAACGATAACGAGTACACCCAAACTCCATTATCAGTAATGGCCTTGTCACCTATGGTCCCCATTCATATCAGCACTCATGGCATTTGTAAAATCATTGAGTCACTTAAGCTGTCGTCGAGTGCTGGTCCGGACTGTATTAACCCGAAGGTTCTATACAACACGAGATCTATTTCCAGCAAGATTCTATGTTGCATATTTACTCAGTCACTCCAAGATTCTGCCATACCGCAGGACTGGAAGATGGCGAAGATTGTCTCTATTCACAAATCAGGCAGCTGCCACATCGTTAATAACTACCGCCCCATTTCACACACATCTATAGTATGTAAAATTCTCGAACGCATACTCCAACGTAGTTAAGTACCCTGAAGAAAAATGCTTCTTCTATCACTTGCAGCACGGGTTTCGAAACCTCTTTTCATGTGAAACTCAAGTAGTCAGTTTTGTTCACGACATCTTTCTCCACGCGGACAATAATCATCAGACTGACGCCGCTTTCTTAGACTTTCGGAAGGCCTTCGATATGGTGCCGCACTCTAAGCTTCTATACAAACTCTATCTGCTTAACCTCGACCCGTATGTCGTCCATTGGATAGCTCAATTTCTGACTAATCGTACGTTATTTGTTACTTGCAACAACCACCTATCCCCAGATGTACCTGTGCTTTCTGGTGTCCCTCAGGGTTCAGTCCTCGACCCTCTACTTTTCCTTATCTATATAAATGACCTTCCTTCAGGTGTATCTTCCGCGATTCGTCTCTTTGCTGACGACTGTGTAGTGTACAGGCAAATCCCCTCTCCTTCTGACCAACTAACCTTACAAAGCGACCTTTAACTAATCCGGCGTTGGTGCAATGAGTGGCACGCCTCTGAACATAGCAAAGTGTCGCATTTTGTCGTTTTCTCGAAGACGGGTCTCCTGCCTTCCCCTACACTCTAAGTGATATCACATTAACCCGAGCAGATTCTTACAAATATCTTGGAATCCACCTTTCCTCCAACCTAACTTGGAACGAGCACATCAACTACATGATAACTAACGCTTCTCGCTCCCTAGGCTTTGTTAGACGCACCCTCAGGTTGGCGGGCTCCATCTTAAGCTCCTAACCTTCACGGCTCGTGTACGAAGCAAGCTGGAATATGCATCACTTATTTGGGATCCTCCCCAAAAGTATCTCGGCGACGCCCTAGAAGCCATCCAGGATCGGGCTGCCCGTTTCATTTCCAACGACTACAAATTCGATCCCTTGTAACCGCGTTAAAATCAAACCTTAATCTCGACTCACTCGAACATCGTCGCCGTCTTGCCAAGTTAGCCCTCTTCCATTGGTTCTTTTTCATCTTGCCACCGCACCAATCGCCCATCACCCGCCCGAGTGTCATTTTTCCTCGCATCCACCACACTAATAAGGTCACATGCTTTCATTGTAATACCAATGCATTATCCAGATCATTCTTTTGTTCAACTGCCATCGAATGGAACAATCTCCCATCACCTCTCGCAACTATTATCTACCATACACTATTTTGTAACACCCTCTCCCGTTCACTCCACCCACAAGACCACCACACTTGTATGTCAGTTGCTATGAAATTTTTCACCTCCCCCTTGTCATATTTGTTAATTATCTGTACTTATGTGAACGAACTCCCTGTTTCACAGATGGTACTGTCGTCGTTTCTTTATTTTCCTGTTTACTTACTGCTAATTGTGTTGTTCTTTTCTGCTTGCTTGTTTGTTTCTATCAAGTTGCTGTAAATGTATCTTACGCTCCAGTTCCCACCCCCCATGTAATGTCCTCCGGACCCTTGGGGTTCTCGAAATAAATAAAGAAATATGAATGTTATACTAGTGCGTGCAAGTAGCGTCTGATGTGGGTCCACGGTCTCGTCATGATACAGTGAGAAATGCTGCGGCACACTTGATTCAAAGCCCGGCGTCGGGAACTTGGCGCCCCCATCGCCCGGCAGCAGCCGCAGTAGCCCCCTCCTGCACTCACGGTTGGGTCGCCGCAGGAGGGAGACCCCCACGTATAGCTGTGCGTGGCTTTCCCGTGTCTGGGGAAACGGGGATCCTGGCAGTTGAGTGGACTCGGAGGTTGGTTTGGACCCTTCGGGGCCCCGCCGGGAAAACAACACACTGCTTTGGCCCCTGCTTCCCATAGTCGGGTGGTCCTGGAAGGCCCGGCCAGGACTATTCAGCTAGTCGCCATCTACTTTTCACTACTTTTTCTTTCTGCACTCTCCTCTCTTCTTCTTTCTTATTTCACCTTCTTTGGCGGCAAGGGTCAACCGTGTGCAGTTCTTTCACCTCTTGCGAAGCTGCACTTGGGTATAGTGCGAACGTACCTGTTATCGCGTGGAGCGCGATCCCGTGGTTGGGTTCCGTGGTGGACGACAGGGCATTTGCACAGAACATTGTGTATTATTTTATGGCATCACGTAACCCCAAAAGAAACGATCGGGACCGAAAACGGTTCCGCACCGAAGGACGAGTAGTGGATTTTTTAGAAACACCTGCGGAAACGTGGTTTCCAAAGTTTTTGATAATTCATGCTGAAAATGACACTGGTACTTTAGGCAAGTTATCACCATTTGTGACAGCCAAAGTTATCGAACAAGCAATAGGGAAGTCGTATCAGGCCAGGAAACTTCGTACAGGGGATATCCAGATTGAGGTTCAAACCAAGCAGCAGAGTACAGCTTTAGAGTCACTGAAACAGATTGGCGATATACCTGTGACGGTAACGCCTCACAGAACACTAAACACAGTGAAGGGCGTGATCTCCCAAGACGAGCTGCTGGACTGTTCAGAGTCTGAGATTGAGGACGGTTTGAAGGAAGAGGGTGTTGTTTCTGCAAAAAGAATAACCATGCGCAGAGAGGGCAAAGAGATTCCCACTAAACATGTAATCCTTTCCTTCAGGCGTCACACACTCCCATCGACCATAAAAGCCGGCTATCTCAACTGTCACGTTAGACCTTTCATTCCCAACCCGAAGCGCTGTTTCAAATGCCAGCGTTTTGGGCATAGCTCGCAGACTTGTCGGGGACAGTCGACATGCCCGAAATGCTCTGGAAAGGATCATATGTCAGAAACCTGTCAGAATGACTTCAAATGTGTGAACTGCCAGGGTGGGCACCCAGTATATTCCAGGTCCTGCCCTCGATGGCAAGACGAAAAACAAGTCCTCAAGATTAGAACGGAACAGAACATCTCATACAAAGCAGCTAAGGCCCAACTAGAGTTCCAGAAGAAAGGTTCTTTCTCTGAGGTGGTGCGCAGGGGAGTGGCGCCCCTCAGAGTGTCCGTGGAGACCCAAACCGTTGGGCCTCCACTCCACGCTCCCCAACAAAAGGAGAAGGACATGGAAATGTCCCCTCCTCCAGTATCTGCTGCCAGCCAAGTGGCTGGTAGTACTAACGAGGTGGCAACAGCTTCCGTAGAGGCTGCTGGCAACCTCTCCATCTGGGAGGACAGCACTCAGTGCTCGCCTCTAAATGCAAGCCATAGTATGGACGTCGACGACGATGACTGCGCGTCGCAGAAGTCGTCGTCGAGTCTTCCTTCTTTTTCCCAGGCTATGGAGAAAAGGGAAAAGGGCAGAGGCAGGGGTACAAAACCCAAAGATCAGCAAAAGGTACCTGCACCTAGAGTACAGCCCCCTTAACCACAATACAAACATGAGAAGACAGTCAATGTCCGCACACATCCGAGGTACTGTTCAGTGTTATGCGCTTCTATTTCTTTTGCCTGTCCTTTTCCCTGCTATGGACCAGGTTATCTGGCAGTGGAATTGTCGAGGATTCTATTCCAATTTAGAAGATATTAAGGACATTCTAGACAAGAATAACACTATTTGTGCATGCCTACAAGAAACCTATCTGAGTGCACAAAACATGAATCCCCTCAGGCACTGTAACATGTTTAGGAAAGACCGCATGAACAACGCACGAACAGCTGGCGGTGTGGCTGTGATCGTACCACGGTCACTTCCGGCTAAAGAAATATCTGTTGCAAGTGAGCTAGAAGCTGTTGCAGTCCAAATCTGTCTAAACAAACTTGTAACTGTCTGTTCTGTGTACCTCCCTCCTTCAGAAAGAATAGTACAAGCGGACATTGAGAAAGTATTAGAGCAACTCCCACCTCCTTTCATTGTCTTGGGAGACTTTAATGCACAGAACTATCTTTGGGGGAGCGCTAAAGTCGATAGTCGGGGGAAAATGTTAGAGAGAATCTTACTTGCTCGACCCATATGTATTCTTAACACAGGTTCACCAACATACCTCCATACAGCCACACAATCTTGCTCCGCCATTGACTTGTCCTTTTGCAGCCCATCGCTGTTCCCAGACATTGCGTGGGCAGCGATGACAAATCCGATGGGCAGTGATCACTTCCCAGTGAAGTTGACGTATGTTCCAAGTACAAGCACAATAACAACACGTCAGCCTCGCTGGAAGCTCCGAGAAGCCAACTGGAGTTTATTCAAAGAACAATCAGAGTTCACTCCAGTATCTTTTAATGGAATGTCGATCGACGACACCAATAATTTTATTACCAATGTTATGTTGGAAGCTGCTGTTCAGAGTATCCCGCAGACCTCCTCCCGTCTACCAAGGCATCCAAAGCCGTGGTGGACAAAGGACTGTGAGGACACACGGAAGCAACAAAATCGCGCTTGGGGTGTCTTTCGTAGGTATCCCACAGCACAGAACCTCTTAACTTTCAAAAAGGCACGTGCTAAGGCAAGGTGGACACGGCGCCAGGCCAAACGGTCCTCCTGGCGCAATTTTGTCTCGTCTTTAACGCACAAGACCCCATCAAAGATAGTGTGGGACAGAATCAGAAAGATCAAAGGAGAGTACAGAAGTTTTTCTGTCCCTCTGCTTGAGGTAAATGGAATTCCATGCCAGAGCCTAAATGAACAAGCTGATGTATTGGGTCAGCACTTTCACAGTATATCAAATTCCTCCCATTACACAGACAAATTCTTAAGTGTCAAGCGACGTGAAGAACAGCGAACTGTCACAACAACGGGAGATGAGAACTGTGCATATAACCAACCTTTCACTGCCCGTGAGCTCCTGCAGGCACTATCATCAGTAAATGTTAGTGCTCCGGGCCCAGATCGAATCACCTACTCCATGCTTGTCCATTTATCAGAAAAATCCAAAGAAGGTTTGCTCAAGTTTTTCAATGACGTCTGGGGTAGTGGGCAAATGCCGTCAGCATGGAAGGTCGCTACAGTAATTCCTCTCCTGAAACCAGGAAAGGACCCATCAAACCCTACAAGCTATAGGCCCATTGCTCTCACTAGTTGTATTGGAAAAACTTTTGAGAGAATGGTCAATAACAGGCTGGTGTACTACCTCGAAGTGAATAACTGCCTAGACAATAATCAATGCGGTTTTCGAGCTGCGCGTTCTACGACAGACCATCTTGTCCGCTTGGAAACCGCAATCAGAGAGGCATTTGTCAGGCGGAGTCACTGTGTCTCGGTATTTTTTGATCTAGAAAAAGCGTATGATACTGCATGGCGGTATGGTATCATACGAGATTTGCATTCCTTAGGCATAAGAGGCCGACTTTTACGTTGTGTCGTCAATTTTCTTCACGGGAGAACCTTCAGGGTACAGTTGGGTTCTACCCTGTCAAGGCCATTTGTTCAGGAGAACGGAGTACCTCAGGGTTCAGTTCTGAGTGTGACTCTTTTTATTGTGAAAATGAATTCAATAGCTACCGCAATTCCTCCTTCTGTGTCTTACTCGCTGTACGTCGACGATGTGCAAATCTCCTACTCCTCGACAAATTTGAATACATGTGAGAGGCAGCTCCAGCTAACGATAAACAGACTTGTCGGATGGGCTGACCAAAATGGATTTAAATTCTCCCCAGAAAAGACTGTGTGTGTCCTATTTTCCAGGAAAAGAGGACTACTTCCAAGCCCAACACTGTCCATAAATGGTCGGGACCTTGCAGTCCAGGACGAACACAAATTCCTGGGAATGGTCTTTGACAAAAAACTCACTTTCTTGCCACACATCAAAGAACTGAAGACAAAATGTATGAAATCGTTGGCTTTGATGAAAGTTATATCACACAAGACCTGGGGAGCAGACAGAGATATGCTGCACAAAATATACATCTCAGTAATTAGGTCCAAGATGGACTACGGTTCTGTAGTATATGGTTCCGCTCGACCGTCTGTCCTTAAATTAATTGACCCTATACATCATCAAGGGCTACGGTTAGCTCTTGGAGCCTTCCGAACCTCACCAGTGGAGAGTTTGTACGTAGAGTGCAACGAATGGTCTTTGGAGAGACGTCGTTGCTACCTCAGTATTCTCTACGCCCTTAAAATTAAAAGCTATCATCAACACCCTGCATTGTCTTGTGTCCAGGGCACACAGTTTTGTCGACTTTTCATAAGTAGATCATCAGTTGTACGTCCGTTCAGCATGAGGGTATCACACTATCAAGAACTCTATGATTTCTCTTGTCGGGATTCCTGGATCTTAGAATCCGGACTGGAAGTTCCCCCGTGGCAGCCAAAACCTGGCTACAATTATTCCCTAACAAAGTATGACAAGAAGGCTACTTTGCCCCTGGTTTTTCAACAGGAGTTTGAGGAATTGAAACACTCCTTTGGGGATCATTTGGAAATATACACAGATGGATCACGAACCTCTAGCAGCGTTTCGTGTGCCATGGTCTCTGCAGCAGTGACAAGGTCGCATCGCCTAAATCCAGTCGCATCTATTTTTACGGCCGAAGTGTACGCAATTATCTTAGCCCTCAATTTTATCTTGCAAACTAGCATTAGATCTGCTGTAATCTACACAGATTCTCTGAGCTGTCTACACGCCCTGCACAGTCTGCAGAGAACCAAGAATCTGTTGGTTAAGAGAGCGCTTTCCTTGGTAAGTAGAGTCATAAATAGAGGTTACAGACTAACGTTTTGCTGGGTGCCCAGCCATATGGGTATCCCAGGAAACGAGCAGGCAGATCGAGCTGCTTCAGCAGCCCTTACCTTAGACATCAGTCCATTTGACATGCCCTTTCACGACTTCAGACGGGTGCTAAAATGCGCCATTAACGCAAAATGGCAAGAATTCTGGGATTCACAAACACAGAACAAACTTCACCTGATAAAGCCACACATCAGTCATCACACGCACACATTGGAACACCGCATCTGTGATGTCCTGTGGCACAGGCTCAGAATTGGACACACTTACCTATCACACGGCTTTCTACTTCGTGGGGAGGAGCCGCCACAGTGCACTCTCTGTGACGAGCCCATTTCTATTGTACATATTTTGATATCGTGTCCAAAACACGAACCTCATCGAAATCGTCACTTTACTGAGTGCTACAAGTACTTTTTACCTCTTCACCCAACTCTTCTGCTGGGTGATGAGCCTTTTGTTCCTTTCGAGAACATTTTGAGTTTCTTTAGAGATATAGGAATGCTTAGGAACTTGTAACTTTTAGCTAAATTTTTTATATCCACTTCTATGTCTAGATTTGCTTCTCTCTCTTAATTCCATCATTTTTACTTTTACTTCTAAGTTGAGTCATTTACAACCATAGTTTTTGGCGCTCTATGGTCTCAGTCGCTTTTGCGCCAAAAACCTCCAATTATCATCATCATCAACTTGATTCAAAGCATTGCTGCGAGTTAGCTTGTTTCCCGATTGATTGTGTGCTGATCTGAACTTGCATTTTTGTAAAACAACTTCAATATAATGCAGTCGTAGAGAGATAGTTTCCTTGGTTTTGTGGCATATTGCCCTCACTTCATCTGCTTTCTCTTGGGCCCCGTTTGGGCTATCACGGCCTCAATGGGGGTCCTCACACACGGTTTGGGAAACACTGAGGCATACTGTATATTGTTACATGTTGTAGTATACTGAAGCCAGCTTCACTGTTGTATTGTTTCTTCGCATGGTTAATTCTTCAACATTACTTGAATGAGGAATGCGGAGAATGATGAAATGTATGCCTTGCATGTTCTGGATGTGCTCTAATTGCTGACCCCTGCTGTTGGGCTAAAATCCAGCAACTACACAAAAAGATTAACAAATGCAGAACAGGAGACAGAAACACGGACACAATGACATGATTGAGGTCATGATATGCTGTCAATTTTCTTCTGTGTCTCTGGTTCTACATCTTATGAACATGCGCCACATTGCCAGCACCCTTTCCCTCTTGCTACGAAGAGAGCCTCTCAGCAATAAAAATGCGTGTTGTCAAATGCACGTAAACAGTGGTTACATTTTTTGGGGGTCTTCACTCATCTAATGTTTATGCCAGAAAATGCTCCCATAGTTCACATGGCATACTGAATATGAGGGTGCTCCACAGCCACAAACTACATTGTAAATTAGCACTGCAGTATGTTTATCGGCACACATGAAATTACCCTTCATAAGTGCATCATGCAAGCTGATTGATTCTGACGCCAACTGCTCATGAAATAACGTGGGGTGGGGTGAAAGACACTGGAATCACATGTTGCGTCACTAGCAGTGCCGTACTCACTCAGCAGTGACATCACAAGCAGTGATTTTTCACTGAAGCCTGCAACTCAACGATGTAATTTACATCTTGATTGCAGAAAAAGTAAGCACATGTTTGTTATTACTCGGTATACAGTTGAAACTTGTTGATGTGATGACGGTCATTCTAGTTGATTTTGGCAATGAAACCATTTTAGGATAAAAAACACCTGTCAAGGTGTAAGCTATGAAAAGTAGTAAATTGAGTGAGGCATTTTAAATTGCCTTTTTTCCTTTATATTTTCAGTGCTGACATACATCAGCTCGTGTAACTGTCAACCTGGGCTATTCCAGCCAAAACCAGCCAGAGATGTAGCTTGACTCTGTTTAATATCACTGAAAAAAATTGTGTGCATTTTTTAGATGATGCATATATCGAATGTAACTCATCATTTTGTTTTCTTGAACAATGGGGGCACATTAAACTGTGACGAAATATGAAGTTGTCTCTTACGAGCTTCCTTCTGACATCTACATATGCATCATTTGTGCGCTTTCCTCGCCTGGTGTTAGAGGGGAACCACGGCTCTGCCATCCCAAAGGGTATGTAGAACGAGAATAAATCTGGTGACGTGGTGAGAACTCGACAAAGGAACACATTTGGAGTCAAGTTTACAATAAATTTTTGACACATTAGCATTCTTGAAGGAGCCCCAGGTTATTTATGCTTGTAACTGATTGCTTGTGATTAGCTTCACATAAAAATATCAAGCTGGTCTGTATTCATTGCTTAACCATGTGTTTGAGAATAACAAGCACTTGCAAAAAATTACTTTTTTTTTTAGATAGTATATTCACATATAGGCAGACTTGTACGTATTTGGAGTATTGTATTTAAAATACTGTATTTTAAATACAATTTGCGGTATTTTGGTACTCTACTCAATACTTTTTGTTTTGTGTATTTGTAATCTATTTAAAATACATTTTATGGTATTTTCTACTCAATACTCTAATTACATATTTTGGTTCTCCCTGTCAAACTTTGTGTCTCGTCTTTCCATTATCTTGCTTGTTCAGTGGAAATTTCCTGAGTCCCTTGGACTTGACCCGGACATTGGTCCTTCTTGGAAGTCTCCCTTTAGAGATCTTGCCCCGTGTGTACTACTCCTTGGCCAGTGAGGGTTCTATTATGTGTGCCCTGACGCGGTGACGCCGAATTCTGACCTCGCCGAGCAGGGACCTGCTAGAAGTTTGCTTTGTTCTGGGTCACTTATACTTAGTGGAGTTATGTGGTATCTCTTTGTCATCTTTTTGGGACTTGTGTTTAGATGACTCCTATCACACAGCGGCGGCTAGCGTATTGCGCGTGGTTTAGGTAGGGTTGCCACCTTTCGGAGTGAAAGATACTGGCTGAGGGAGAGGAGGTGGAATAGAGGGGAAGGAGGAAAGGCTCGTGGGAAAGGGAAAGTGGGTGAGGAACGTTCTAGCTGGCTCGACACAACCACCAACAGCCTTGCATAACCACTGCTCTTGTTCCCACCGAACACAAGACTTTGTGAATAACAATGATAATGTAGCAGCACTAGTGCCATCGGATGATGGCAGCTCAGTTTGAACGTGAGCGCGCAGAGCGCGATTAAACTAGTTGTTCTCCGCCAGTCACCGGGTACGGTTGTCAGTCCTTTCCTGCGCCACATTTGGTGACCCGAACCTGGACATACGCAAACGTTCGTCTGGTTTCATGGAACCTCTTCCGCCGCAAACTGTCCCCGTTGCTGGCACACCGCTGCCCGCAACTTCGACAGCGGACCCGGCCATTTCGGCCGCCGCCCCGCCACAGCTGCGACTTCCCCCTTTTTGGCGACTGAACCCTCGGTCGTGGTTCCGGCAAGTGGAGGCACAATTTGCGCTTCGGCACATACAGAGCCAACAGTCGAAGTACTTCCACGTCCTTGCAGGCCTTCCTCCGGAAATTGCGGCCGAGCTGGATGATGTCCTCGCCACAGTCTCGCTTACTGAGGCCTACGACGTTCTTAAGAGCGCCATTTTGGATCGCCTGGAAATTTCCGAACGTGCCCGGTTTCAGCAGCTACTTTCTGAAGAAGACCTTGGTGACCGTAAGCCATCACAGCTGCTTCAATAATAATAACGATGAATAACTAAGAAAACGACTGGTGGTTGCGTAGTTGGGTCTGTGCTCCAGATTTATTCAAGCTGTAGTCAAACGTTGAAGGGATACCCTGTAAAAGCCCTTATGAAAGGCCTTGAGCCACAAATACCGGCAAAAGGCTGCCGGTATCACCTTCCTACCGGCAACCGGCAGAGCACGCAAATAACCGGCCGTGCCGGTATAATACCGGCCTGGTGGCAACCGTAGGTTTAGGCGATTCATGTGACATAGCGGCGATTGACGCATTGACCGGTGACTTTTTGCGTTCAAGGATAAATATAGTATCTTAATTGTATTTCAAATACTTGTTGAAGTATTTTGTACTCTATCTTAATTACTTTAATTTTCATGTATTTATGCTCTATCTTAATTACATTCTAACGTTAGTATTTATTATCTTATCTTAAATATATTTTTGAGTATCTTGTACATGTCTGCATATAGGTCGTCTAAAAGAAATATTCCCTTATTTGTATAACTAGTCCTCTCCTGCAACATATTGAAAATCTAGAGGTTTATTTTTCTTTAAGAAAAATTTTAAAAAATTGTCACCATAATGTGCTGCAGCTTGTTCGTCAGTTGAGGCCATCTAGGAAGCAAAAAAAAAATATTTTGAGAACCTACAGGTGTATTTGCTCTTACACAAGAAAAATGTTTCGTCATCTCATTCATATCCCATCTGTATGACGCTATAGCACACTTTGAACAAATTCTGCATTCAACCGTTCTGCCCAGTTCTACAGATTAATTGCAGTCGCTGCTTCATAACAGCTTTGTCAACATTTATGATTGTTTTCACATACCTGAAGTCATCTGGAAAGTGAACAAATCTCATCATTTCAAGGGCATACCCTCTCCTATAGCATGTTCAGAATCTGCTGGCATGTGTTTTCTGTAGGTCTTATAGCATCAGCTGACCATATTGGCTCAGATCATGTCAGAATGCGACGTAACAGCTTTTGGAAACAATTTATTATGATCTCGTGTGCCCTTCAACCACGGCAGAATAAAAGCGCTAAAACACGAGGACGACGGACACACAGTTAGCACTTCAACCACAACAGAAAAAAAAAGTATTTCTTTCAGTGGAAATAGGCATTTTTGCTGCATTAACAGAAGGTGGCTCAAATTAATTGTGTGCCTCCTTGTGGCCTGGGTGGAGCATGCCTCACTGTGCTTTATGTCCAGTAATTTCTTCTCCAACCGCATCTCTTTGGCAGTGAGCCACAACGTATGCAGTCTTCAAGCTTTCTTTCACCCGGAAGAACAGCTTACAGCTCTGCAGGCATCAGAATATCTGCACACTATAGGGGGCTACAATCTAGCCCTATAGGTGCCAACGTTTTAAATGGTACTGCGAACACAGTCATAGTACCCTATATCACGGCACAAAGCAATTATGTCAAAGCCAAGGCCAGCCAAGCCCAGCCAAGCCAAAGCCAAGCGCTTGCCAAAGCCAAAGAGGCAAAGTGATGCTTATGGAGGGTTTTATTATGCCCTGCTGCTCAGTGTATGGCTTCTGTTTTTAGCTGGAACAAACCAATAAAAAAAATCTGAGGAAAGAAATATGCCACCTTCAGTTGTCATCGACCAAGCAAACTAAGCCAATAATGGTGGTTGTTATTCACTCTGCTATGTGATTGTCTTCATGTAAATTCACCTCTTTGGTACTGTGGTATCAGGTAGCTTCCTTGTAGCATAACATATATGTGACCACATAGAGGACAAAGAGGAGGAATTAGCTAATCTGGCGTAGGAGCTCTCACACTGGCATAGCTGGTCAAAAAGAAAATGTGGGCCATACATCACATAAAACACAAATACCAGTATATTTTCAGCAAGCACTCGTTAATTTCTAGTAGGTGCGGTGCATATAGCATGTCCATGGACTGATTTTTTATTCTTAGAGAAATAATATTTTTGCAGTTACAACATGTTCTACATCCGAAGCGAATGTACTAATTAGGTCTCCTTTAATTATTAGAAATAGAAGGTAGGTGCAAATGCAGTGTCGGTTTCCCTATGTGCCGCTATAGTTTTCCAAAGTATGCTCATGACCATTTAGTGCGAGGACATGGCCCCGAAATAATGGCTGTGTGAGAGTAAGTCCCGGAGCGTTCTTTTTGCCTTTTCACTTGAACGTGAGGAAGAAACAACGCTGCAGAACTGCAAGCAGCACATTTAATGTAATGTCGTACAGGATGCAAGTTTTACAGCGATTTCATATTTCAGCACAATATTTATAAGCTGTAAAAATGGGTGCAAGGGTACCATACAGTGAAGTAGCTGGTACCGTAATTTTTAGACCTCTTCTTGGCGTGGGTGCTTGGCATAAAGAGTGACTGCTAATAAACGTACTTGGGGATTTCTGAATGCGAAGATCATAGGAGAGAAAGGAAAGCAAACAAATACAACAGAAGGTGTCATTCATTTCTCACACTTCTGATTTCAGTTACTTCATTGCTCTTAGTTTTCTTCAGTTCCGACATCTGATAACCAGAATTTACACTGTATGTCCACGCGAATAAAAAAGATGCAAAAATTCCTGTGAGAAAATTTCATGGTTTTTAAGACCTTGAAAATGGCATTCTTCGGTTCCAGTGTATTCAAAGACCAGTGAAAACAAAGTGCTTGAAGTATTATGTCTAGATACATCTTTTGCAGCTTTTGCATGGCAAATCGTTGTCTAGGAAGGTGCGCGAATCAATGTGGATGTTCCTGAAATTAGAATCTTATTTCGTTACACTTTGAGATTACCGTATGCTGGTTACAAAAAAATTAGGACCTCTGCTGACTCAAGTTATTCATTCGAGAGAAAATAGTTTTTTTCTTGCAAACAAACACACAATTTCTTCACATTCATATGCAGCTTATTTGCAGCCATGCATTTCCAGAGTCTGTCCAGTACCTGTTTCGTGCGTTAATCAGAACGTAGGCTCACAAGGAAAACCACAGGCAGGTTACGATTTCACGATTCTACGGTTCTGAGGCTGGAACACACACAAACACATACAGACGGATAAACACAACACATTCACACGGTATCGGAATCAGGCTTTTTCGTCGATCGTCACTTTTCAACTCTACGACTTCACAACCAAGGCAGCTGCAGGAGAATGGCGATGTTCGCGACAATGTTCATAATATAGCAGGTGTCCACCATAGCTGGGACGGCTGGGACCAACATCGGGAACTCATTCGGTGACACCACACGAATTCAGAGTTCGACATACTCAAATTTGACAGGGGAGCAGCAGAGCAAATCATTAACTGCAGTGTCAACAGAATACTGATAGCCGGCGGAGAATACAGTAAACGATTCGTCCAGACTCGGTACTCTCGTTCCCAGCCCACCGCAAAAAGCCTCACCCTGCGGGGAACTATTTTGAGACGCGGGAGCCAAAAGCCTTCGCTGCTCTGAGGCTGCCGTGCCTGTCGACCAATCAGAGACGATTTATTTTGAAAGTTTGAATCTGAAGCGTTTGTATCGCAAAAGTTGATTTTTACGGCTTCATCTTTACACCGTGGATTTTTTCGTGATTTATTTCGAGGAGTTTATACTCGAAGTTTATTTTGCGAAGTGTAAACCAGAGTGATCCCGAAGTTATTCCGTAGCAGACGACAAGAAGAGACGCACTTCATTGCAAAGTCGACATTCCGTATCGGTGCAAATGCTCAACATAATACGCAGGTTTTGCGCCGTGAGCATTTTTTTTTTTCGCTTTTTCGCCACTCGAATGTTCGGTGGGATGACAGAAAACGCGAACAATAGCGCAATTTGTGATAGCGTGGATGTGCAAGTGAATACAGTCCTATACGACATTCTGGGTATAGTTGCGTAAAAATCCCGATCCCATCCCGGGATCCACATATCAACATCCCGAAATCCAGGGATTGTAAAAAGGGCACGGGATTCAGAACCATAGCTGGTGCTGCGCCTGCCAGTCTCACTTGCAAGGTCTCTTGTCGCGTCTGAGGGCTGAAGCATTACGTTTCTCCTCGTTGCGGGCGTTGGGATAACGCCATATAATGAACAGCTTTTTGTCTGTCTGTCTGTCTGTCTGTCTTGTCTTGTCTTTTTGTTTTGTGCGTGTGTGTGTGTGTGTGTAAATCGTTTGATACACTTGCGCTGGCGGGTATGACATATGAGGTGTACTTTGTACTTTTTTCGTTGAACGTGATCGTCTTCTGCTCGACGGCCGTTCACAACAAGGGACGCAAGGACCGCCTCCTCCCCTATGAGGTTTTTGCTGACGAGTTACGTGGGCCTCTAGCAATTCACCGCGCGTGTATTGGTTGGATCGTCGTCCAGATGGAAACTGTTTGCCAGGCGTTGCAATTATATTAACTTGTTGGCATGTGACAACAAAGCAAAGTGCGTTGTGAAGTGTGACTGTGAGCTGTTCGCTTTCATTGATCGATTTGTTTGCACGAATTATCAATGTAAAAGATTGGATGATGTAATGTTCTGTTTTACCTTGTTTCAACTCGTGATCACTTCAAAGCAGCTTCGCGCTTTGAAGTGATTCTGATTTACTCTGCATTTCATGGTTTACAGACTTGACGGGCTGGCCGTATTTCCTTCTGTCAAAAAGAACTTATTGTTTGCCTAGGAATATGTTTCACGCGAGAATTTGTGTTCTATGAGGTATTCAGTGTGAGCACGTCATAAATGTGAACAGTCAGCATTAACAGAAACCATGCCTACGGAAACTAAACTGCAGTGTATTCTGTAGAAGTATTCTGAAGATCATATTTATTTATGATAACTGTGTTTTGTTGAACACACTGAGCTCGGTATCCAGTACGTTCAAAAGATTCTGCGTCCCCTTCATAATCGCAATCATAGAAATTCACCTGCATAGGTGGTAAGTAAGATCAATGCATAAGTAACATCAATGCATCAATCATAGATGGCGCCGCACCGTCTTTCAATTCCAGAGTTCCGATTGCTTCGTGCCATCAAAAGATGTCCGTCTCGTCACTGGGAAGCATATGACATTGCATGCCCGGCGAATATTGATGTGAATAAGGGCAACCAACCATCCAATATCGTCTCCGCATGTCGGCGAAAACCACAGTATCCGACTGCGATAGACTGCGACCAACGCGCGGTAGCAGGTGTCATGGAGATTTCAACTCCTGATCCCCCTGATGAAAGTATATGCGGGATCCTACGGCGCATGGTCCTGGCGGGGGCACGACACGTCATTATGACGTGTTTCGGACCCGGCCGTGTTTCCGTCAAGTTGCTCGCTGTGTCTCCCTTACTCACTCGGTCTAAATTCTCTCCCGAGAAAATTCCTCCCATGACGATTGTAAAATTTGGTTCTAGACTCAGAAAATGTTTTTCTTTCTGATGAAAACGAGAAAAATATCAATTCATAGTGCCTTTAACAAATGTCTGGAGATCTGGTTTTATTCGAAACTGTTCATTAATTTTTTTTTTAGCGGGCAGCTTTCTTCTGGTCGTCGTGGGCCATCGGGTCACAGCATAAATGAATGAGGGCACATGCGGACGACTTGCCTTTTGTGTAAGATCCTTGGCCTAGAGAGACAAATGCTGCTGCAACAAAAACTGTAGCAACAGAGCAGCTCCAAACGTCTGGAACTACATAGTTACAAGAATCGCAATCACTGGGCACCATATAGCCTCCCAGTAACCCCAATGATGACAGCGTTTCGCTTGTTGGATTGCCTTAAGTGACTGCTCAGGGTGACTCTAATGAAATTGACGGCACTGGGGACACAAGCAGAATTGCAAGCAGTACCACATTTATTAACTCGATAGTAAATAAACCTGAGCATGGGGCGACGGCTGAAGACAACACGACTTGCTTACGAAGAAGCAAAAGGACGATCAGGCTCATGCAGAGTTTTTCCATAGCTTGAACTTCAGACTCTTATTAGAACTTGGGATTGGATGAGTGTCATGACCTGTGTTTCAGTATAGCAGTAGTCTGGTAGCGCCGCGGAATTGCGTAATGGCTGTTACTTCCTCTTGGAATAAAGGCAGAAATGGCGTATTTCTTCATCATTTTTTGCTCTCGAACGAAGGCACCGGCCATGTTCACATAAATCTATCGAACTGCATGCTCAGCAGTACATGTAACACTGCCGCCATAGTGATATTATTCGTGCTACTCACCGTATTTGTGCAGTGATGTCTAACATATACAATTTTTCGAAACTATCAATGTATTTTCTTTGAGCACCTGTTGTTTTCCGTCAAGCACTCCTTTGTTCTTTGTTTCTCACATCACGAATGGATCCGCACGCGCATGAATTCCTCTGATCTGTGACATGTCAGAAAAAGAAGTACAGTAATGCACCTTGCACTGTACGCCACCGATAATTTGAACTTGTGTTTCAAAGCTTTGTTCATGGAATTTTTACTAGTGTGGCGTGATCCCTTCTTGACTTCAGCAGCATCATAGTGAACATATTAAAAGGGGCACCATATTCGCCCTCTGCTTACGCAGCTTTTATTGTGTGTATGAATACAGCTGTTAGCTGAATAAACGAGGATCGCCAGTTTGTTTAGATGAATACATGCGGTACCTACCTAGCAGTAGCATGTAACGACTACCAGTCAGGTCCAGTCAGGTGGTCACTACCAGTCCCTACGAAGTACCAGGGTCAGACCATGTTCATAAAAAAAAAATATATATATATATATATAAATATATATATATATATATATATATATATATATATATCGCATTAACGGGACACTCAGGTGCAAAAATTTCTCTTCGCTGCATGAAAGATGCCATTGGGTGATTCCATCTCAACTCAGGCAAGGTGGTCCGGACACCATCAGTGAATTTTACTGAAAAAATATATATTGTAGCCTGACTCACATTGAGAATGGAACAGCCAGTATTTTTTCTCTAAAAAATAAAATAAAATAATAATAAATAATAATAATAATAATATATATATATAATAAAAAAATATATAAATAATAATAAAAAAAATTCTAAAAAATATGGCAGATCCGACGCGCTTTTAGGCATAGCAATTTTGGCGTTCAACATTTTTGCAACAAACTCGTTCCCGGCTTTGAATTTTTTTTCCTCGCACTGTCAGCTTTGTTGGCTTCAAACGCTTGGGTTTAGTTCCGGCGGGGATTTTGTTATTTTGCAGCTAAAAATACGCAAAGTTGGTGGCGATGACGAAAAGCGCTCATATTATTGCGGATAGTGCGGCACTTCTGTACATGCCAGTCAAACGAGAAAGGTATCGCCGTGTAGCGGAGACTCAGCTCTATAATTTGGTATCAAATTTAGGAGTCTAGGCCAGGTTTCTCTCACGCATGGAGGCGTCTACAACACGTGACATTTGAAAAAATGCTGTTTTTGAGCTCTCCTTATCTAAAAAACCCCACCTCAAAAATTCTTCAAACTTCGTAGGCACATGCTTCCGTATATGTTATTTGAGTGCAGAGAAAATCGAAGATTTTTTCCTTGCACAATAAAAGTTAGACGTGCCAAAGTTTCAACGTCCGACTGTAGTGCTTGTAATGACTATGCAAGCGTTGCGAGAAGTTCACTGGTCGATATTCGCGTTTTTCGTGACACAGCGGACCGTGGTACTTGTTGTCTACCCAACGAGACGTCCCTCAGTTCGCATGGAAGCATCGACAACGGTTTCTGTGTTCGTCGGCGAGTACTTTGCCATGTGATGAGCCGCCGCCGCTGCTAATGAACAGCGAGGAGAGCAACAAGATTAGCGCCATCCGCACTGGAGCCGTATCCGGGTTCAGTTACAAAACCCAAGTTAGTTTGGAGTCATTGCGAGAGTGAGTGGTACCTCTACCTGTTGCAGTAGTGATTTTCTGTGTTTTGACACTGCTTGGACTCGCCGTTGCTTTGCCGTTTGTCTCTTCGCTATGAATATCAAGTAAGTAAAGACCGTTGTCTTCTGCACGAACTATATGAACAGGCACGGATAAAAGATACATTTTCAAAGGAACTTCGCACGTGTATCTTCGCTGGACGATGCGTTGAGAAACGTTCTGACGCCTGATCAGTATTGTAACGTACGCGAGTCGGATTATCTTTGCCACAACTGCTAGTGTAAGCCCCCCAATCAAATGTAAATAAATAGTGACTCATCTTTACTGGCATGGTATAGAGAGATGTATGTAAACCATCGAATTTTCATGGACGTACCGCGCAAACAGTGACACATACACTCAATCTGCATTTCTCTATACAGGTAGTTCAAAATTAAGCTTTCACGAGCGCTACGCAAACACAGCGGTGACAGGAAACCGGATGATAACTTTACGCTATACTTGTGTGAGAAGCAGGTGCTGCTAATTATGTGCTGCTAATTATGCTGCTAATTATGACTCATTTTAATAAATGAGCGCTCAAAACCGCTTTTTTTTCAAATGTCACGTGTTGTAGACGCCTCCGTGCGTGAGAGCAACATGGCGTAGACTCCTAAATTTGATGTCGAATTATAGAGCTCAGTCGACGCTACACAGCAATACCTTTTTCATTTCACTGGCATGTACACAAGTGCGGCAATAGCCGCAAGAATATGAGCGATTTTCGTCGTTGCCACCAACTTTGTGTATTTTTTGCTGCAAAATAACAAAATCCCCGCCGGAACTCACCCCAAGCATTGGAAGCCAAGGTAGCTGACAGTGCGAGGAAAAAAATTCAAAGCCGTGAACGCGTTCGTTCGAAAGATATTAAACGCCAAAATCGCTGTGCCTGAAAGCGCATCGGATCTTCCATATTATTTCGGATCTTTTCTTTCGGGAACTCTGGAAAATAGAGCAAAAAATATTTGTTGTTCCATTCTCAATGTGAGTCAAGCTACAACATATATATTTTCTATAAAAATCACTGATGGTGTCCGGACCACCTTGCCTGAGTTGAGATGGAGTCACCCCCATTATAGAAACACCAACAGAAAAGGAACGAGATTGATCACTTGTGTCGTTTGTGAATTTTGTGAGAAAGAAAGCGCAATTCATGCTTTCGAGGGGAATATTTTTGCACTTGAGTTCCGCTTGAATAAAACGTTGACGGCGTCTGAGGTAAGAGATGTGCAATGCGAATACTGTCAGTAGCTTGCTAATACGGCGGTCACAACTAACGTATTTGCGTGTAGGTCTTCTAAGAATGAGACGTAGCAGATTCGCCTTATCCCAGTACATCACTTGTGGCAGCACTCGTCCACAACATCTCAGGCTACCGCTTATTTGCAGAAGACTCCTGGCACGCAAGAAGAATCGGCAGCTGAAGCAGACGTCAAGACCATAAAAAGTGTATTTGGTGACGTCATTGGCTTTGACGTTAAAGTTTACAGCGTTCCCACACCAGCAGATATCCGCCAAAAGCTCAAAACGTGTAAGACATGTTTTTTATCTAGCATCCCAAACCAACGTTTCCCTTTGAGGAACACGAATAATACTTTCATTTTCTTTGTTTCTGAACAGGTAAAGACGATATTGACAAGGATTCATCGTGAGCATCAGATTGCTTCGCCTGCTTTGTGCTGGGTCACGGCAAGGAAGATATCACGTTCCCTTTCGGCGGCGAACTGATTGACCTGGAATACATCTACGAACAGTTCAGTAGCAAAGTCTGCACGAAGCTTCTTGGGAAACCCAAATTGTTCTTCTTCCATGTAAGCTTTTCTATCGTAGCCTGGGGTAATGCGACAAGCATGCCGAGCAAATGTGTATTTATACCATAGAATACAAGGGGGTTATATTTATTAGAACAAGAAAAAAAAAAGGGAGGAAACGTAAGCCAAACGCGACGTCGTCTTGCTAAGCCGAAGTAAATAAATAAAAGAAAAAGAAAAGAAAAGAATTAGGAAATAAAGGATCAGCTACCAAACAATGAAGGGAGGATGACGTAAATTAAAGAAATAGATTGTCTTTAAAAAGATGACTATCAAACGGTGAAAGAAGGGTGAGATAGATTAAAGAAAAGATGACTTAAAAAAGATGAAGTTCTTGGGTTGAGGGTGAGGGTGGGACACTGAAGAATGAGACCTGTGCAGCTAAGGAACATCAAAACTGTTGTCACAGAGCGCAGTGTGGGGTGTCGTACTGGGCCGAGCAGAGTGGCCAGAACAAAGTCTGTGCATCGCAGTTCGAGTAGGCGTCGTCTGAGCGTGACTCGAGGGGTGTCGAATCTCTCATTGTCGACGGGACATGGAATATCAGCTTCAACCTCAACCGTGCTAGTGGGGCATTTGTGCGAGTGACTCGTTTTATAGAAAAGCAGAGGTGTCCTGGAGACGAAGTCGTAGTCGTTGTAGAATTGACGCTAACGCGAACAGTGGTATGTAGCAACGAAACCCATCGACGGGTCGATGGACCGGAGATGATCGTTCAATCGGACAGCGTTTTCTTGAAACTGCCGGGTGCCGCTGTGGCGGATTCGGCGTATCTGTAATCGACAGGCAGAGGCTGAAAGTGGTAGTGAACAGTTACGGAAGTTGACATCCCCATGTGCCCGACGTGCTAAGGCATCTATGCGAGCATATCCGTGCAGGCAGGTGTGACTGGGTACCCATTGGGAACATAGGTCATGACCCTAGAATAGAAGTCGGTTGTTGACGACTATAATTGTGTCCATGCAGCCGATTGTTCAGGCACAATAATTTGCCCGAATTTCTAGGGCTGCCTTACTGTCCCCGTTCAGATTTCACGCGGTGGGCGCTGATCCCACTATGCGGTTCAACGCGGTCAGTTTGGCGGAGAGCTTGGACTTGTTTCATAGGGGAGTTTCTGTGCCACTTCAAGGTCTTCATGTGCGATATAAAAGGCTGCTGTTGATCCGCCTTGAGGCACTGATCCATCGATGTACACAGGGAGTCGTTGACAGTAAGCTGAGCTGACGTGTTCCAGGGTAAGTTGATGAGCAACAACGGGAGGAACAGAGTTTTTCTTCAGAAGACCAGGAATGTGGGCACATACAGGGGACCTACGAAGAGCCCACATTGTTGGGGCATAGGAACGTACTGATTGTGGGGAGGCACATTTTCAGGCTGTCAACAGCAGATGGGTCAAAGTCGCCATATTCCAATGCATTCAGCCTATTCCCCGCGTCAAACGTCGGGAGCTGCCCTTCTGTGGAACTCTGTTGCCAGCATGAAGAAATCGGCCCCGCGAAGCAAGAGCAATCTGGGTACATTGTTCCCAAAACGGGCTATTTCCCGAAAATAGCCAATGTTATCCAAGCCAAGCACGTTTGAAGTGATGGCTGTGATGGCTGTAGTTAAAGCAAATGTGTTGTATGCTTCTCTGTCTAGTCTCGGGGCTTCACGTAATTATGAATGGCTGTAGTGCTCGGACGTCCCACCGGTTCCACCGTGCCAGCTCGAAAGAGTGATACTTTTCGCAGTAGCAACGCACGTTGCTACTGCGAAAAGGATCACTCTAGCGTAGGAAAGGAAAAGGATCACGTAGCGAGGTCGCGAGGACACGGTGATGTGCTACTGTTCTCACAGCCGTGAGGCTCTACCTAGAGCCAGGGCTCTACCTAGAGCCCTGGACCGGTAATCCAGAAGATGTGGGTTCGAGTCCTACAGCTGGCTAACCTTTTCAGTGACTTTCATCTTTCATCGTTAATTTCTTAGGCAACTTGAGGCCTTGTATGTGATTGTCCCTTCTATGTTGTTCCAGCCTCAGAACATCAGTTCTCTCATGAAATGTTGTTTTATGTTGCTGTGCTTATGTGTTTTCTGTTCACGATCATGATTGATAAAGCCATGGATTTCATAAGCTAGTTTTCCCTCTGTTTACGCTATCTTTGAGTGAGCAGATGCACCACTATAGTTAATGCTTACTACCGGCCCCTGTGGCTCAGTCGGTAGCGTGTTCGCTTTCCCCGGCCGAACCCCGCCGAGGATGCCAGCAACTTGGTGGCAGGGTACAAGTTGCTTAGACACGCTGTCTTCCGCGAGGGACGTTAAATACGGGGTGCCGTGTGATGAGCTTTCATCGCACGTTAAGGAACCCCCAGGTGGACAAAAGCAATCCACAGACCGACCGCTGTGGCGTCGCTCATGATCTCAGTTGTCTCGCGACGTAAAACCCCCAAATATTAACCAATTATAATATAAGTTAATGCTTACGCGACACTTGTTAGGTGACTAGATAGGCAACTTCATATGGAACATATGGGTGATGCACAATTACTGCATAAGTGCAGTTCGCCTAGGCCGCAATGCAGTGCAGTTGGTGCTACTTGTGACACTGTGGTGAGTGGTTTCTGGTTCATTGTCTGAAGATGATGTGCGAACTCTGGAATTGTTGGCCAAGAGAAAGTACCAAGAAATGGGTGCATCGGACTTTGTTACACCTATTTACTACTGCTTTTCGCGAGCAGCACTTACTGGAACTTGCAGCTCATAGCCACAGTTGCTTCGCGGCGCTAACACGCAATAAAAAAAATGGATTGGAGATCACTAAAGAGTGGATAAATATATACGAAGTATTCTGAGTACATGCACAATTTGTTTAGGATCTCCCACATGAAAACACTACCGAAGTCGTGTCCTGCAAGTTTCAAGCATATTGAAAGGGATATCAACACACAAAGTAACAATTCCTGGCTTCTCAGGCACTCAGGAATTAAGAGACAAGCCTATGTAACAAGTACAATAGCTGCATTACGCATATAGTTATTATGTCAGGCATAGAAATGGCTCCGGGCACTGAGAACCTGCACACTCAGCTAAAATAAACAAGTCATTGAAGAGTATTCTCTAGCATTTTTGGGTGTCAAAACTGCACCGCCCTTTTTGT
Source organism: Ornithodoros turicata (assembly GCF_037126465.1). Classification (NCBI taxonomy): domain Eukaryota; kingdom Metazoa; phylum Arthropoda; class Arachnida; order Ixodida; family Argasidae; genus Ornithodoros; species Ornithodoros turicata. The sequence continues at coordinate 195,235,445 of NC_088201.1, read as the reverse complement.
GATAATTATGATGCACTGGTCTATACTCATTGCAGAACGCGGACAAGAGCATTTCACATGAAAAATCTATCATAAATTCCAACGTTTTGGGACCTCTCGCTTGTGCCGTCCTGTGTGACCGACTGTAAATATGCCAGAATATGCACTAGTGTTCAGTATAGAGGGTATCTCGCGTAAAGTGTCAATAAATTTTATTTGAAGAGAGCAATAAAAGAAAAACGACCGCTACTTTTCTGCTACTTGAGTTGCAATCAGGTGCTACATCAAACGTATCACCTGTTTGTAACTCAACTAGCGGAAAAGTAACCGGTCGTTGTTTTGCTTCTTTTATTTCTCTCTTTCAATAAAATTTATTGACACGTTACATGAGACACCCTGTATGCGTATGCAATATAAAATCATCGTAACCTGCCTGTAACAAAGACCAAAATACGTTTCTCATTGCCCAGATGCAGGACCATATCCAGGAAAAGAAACACTTGCATGAAAATCTGCGTTCTAGAAATCACAGACAAGTGCAACAGAAGCAGTATGTGTCCCACGAGAATGCAGGGAGCACTGACTGACAGATAAAGAAAAGAGAAGCCGTCGTCCTATTGTTTTGCACGTTCCTGCCACTGTGAGCTGGCGCTGTTCTTCACTAACACATGCAGGCTATGTTCCAGTCATCACTGGTTCCGAAACAACATTTGTTTTGTTAAAACATGCCGTACGTAGGATCCTTGCACTAGTTCTGAAATTGTTCGAGATTGTTGCCCAAGCCTGGTGTATTGTCATCAAACCTGAGCATGACATACTCCTCAGAAGGACCTTCGTCAAAATACAAGGGGCGCTCAAGTCAAACCGGGACTTTTCATTTTTCGCAAAAGTGAAATGAACTTACAGACGAGAAATTAGTTTTATTTTTCAACATAATCTCCAGCTGCACTAATGCACTTGTCCCAGCGTTTCACGAGGGCTTGGATGCAGCAGCGCACTAATCTTTACCAGCGTGTGGCAGCTATGATCGGACCGCGTTCTTGACCTCGTCGTCGCAGCTGAAGTGGCGGCCCCCAAGGAATGCCTTCAGTGACCCGAAGAGATGGAAATCGCTGTGGGCGAGGTCTGGACTGTAAGGGGGATGTGGCAGCTACTCCCAGCCAAGTTCGTGTAAGGTGCGTGTCGTGATATGCGCGGAATGCGGGCGTGCATTGTCCTGTCGGAGGACGACTCCTTTGGTGATGAGGCCCTTTTGGTTCAGCGCCTTATAAACCCCTCAGAACCTGGTAGTAATATGCACTATTCATGGTGGTACCACTGGGCAGCAAATCAACATGAACAAAGCAGCCTTGTCCTAAGAAACCCGTGGAGAAACGTTGGATGTTCTCAGGAACTCTGACCCTGGGCTCTGGGCCGCCCCGGCCGGGATCGTCCTGCACTGATGTACGGCCGCCTCGGAACCGTTTGTGTTAGACATATTTTCACAATATGTTGTCTAGTTTCGTTTTCGTGTTCGTCTGACGTATGCTCACGTGTTTGTTCACTTTCATCTTGCGCACACTGCGTGTCTCGCGTAACATGTTCTTTTTCTTTTTCCCTTTTCTCTTCACGAGTAAAGTCGTTCGTTGTTCGACTCTTGCTGTGGCCTCTGTCTACTCATACATGCGCAGCGCTAACAGGTTATGGGCCCAGGACGCAAGTGAAGACGACAGTTCAGGACGCAAATGAAGAGGACAGTCCAGGACGCAAGTGAAGATAGCGACCGAAGCCCGAAGCGACGATAGCGAAGCCAGACGCCAGGAACACAGAAGTAGTGCCTGGGACGACAAAGCGATTCGGAGCGACGCATACCGAGACGGGGCGACCGTCAAGCCAGAGACGATTCAGCAGTCATGGCTTTCAGCGACGAATTCAAGATTACGAAACTGAATTCAGAGAACTACCATGCGTGGTCCATTAGGACGAAAGCTGCGCTCGTACAAAAGAGTTGCTGGGAAGCAGTGGATCCTGGACACTCCGGCTCAGAAATGACAGACGAGGAGAGTAAACGCAATAACAAGGCCCTCACTTTCCTGTTCCTTGTGGTCGAGGACATTTATCTGGACGACATTGGCGTTTGCACAACCGCGAAGGAAGCGTGGGAAATCCTTCGGGAAATTCACACGAAATACGGATTGCTGCACGTCCTACAACCCCTGCGAGATTTTGTGAATCTCCAGAAGAAAGACGATGAACCGATGAAGGAGTACCTGAGCCGCTTGATGGACCTACATCGCAAGTTGACTAACGGTGGATACGGATTCACTGATAAAGAGGTTGCGCTTGTTATGCTAATGAGACTGCCGGAATCTTACGAAGCCCTCATCCTCAAGTTGGAGCAGAACGAAGCCACACTCACAACTAAGGAAGTAAAGGCAAGACTCGTAGTCGAGGAAAAACGCAAGAAACGTCCAGATGAAGGGAAGACGACGGAGAGTGATGGTACAGCAAGAGCTTTGTTCACCAAACGAGAAGTTGAGATGATGTCCAACAAGTCAGTAGGCGACAACATGTCCAACATGCCTGAACGGAAACCGTCCTTTAGAGGCCGTGGAATGAAGAGTTTTCAAAAAGTAAGATACGATGTTGGATACGACGTGTGAGATGCTTCGCCTGCGGGAAACTGGGACACATCGCCAAACACTGTGAAGAGGTTGATGTCGACGCCACACCGCAGAAATCAACAGGACGACGACAAGCGAAAAAGGTGACTCACGCATCATTATCGGTGTCAGATACAAGATCTGGGGATCATGCTGTTTGGTACATGGACAGCGGAGCTACAGACCATATGACATCAAACAGGACGAAATTCGTGGAGTTCCACCCATATGAATCTACTGTACACACAGCGAATCAAGACGTAAAGAAAGTCCTCGGACTTGGCGAGGTGAAATTCCAACTCCAAGAAGAGTACGGTGGGAATTTCTTAACTCTCAAGAACGTGCTGTATGTACCCGAGCTAGACGGCAACATCCTATCTGTAGGGAAAATTGAGGAACTTAATTTCAAAGTAACATTCCACGATGGAAAAGCAGAAGTGCGACGGAGCAACGGTGAGACCATCTTATCGGCAACAAGGTTGGGGGCTGGTATACAGGGTAGAAGAGTTGTGCTCGTCATCGAGGCTATCAAAACGTGGTTGTACTGCAGATGCATCGTTGTGGCACCGTCGACTCGGCCATCTCCACCTGGATGCCGTATACCAGCTCTGTCCAGAAAGCTTTAGGAGCGATGAAGGAAGATGTTCGACGTGTGTGGAAGGCAAGCTCAGGAGAAGTAGTTTTCCGAGCAGTGACGTCACAGTGAGAGCTACAGTGCCGTTAGAACTGATCCGCTTAGACGTGGGGAGTGTGACACCAACTTCAAAAGGAGGTTCGAAGTATTTCGTAACTTTTATTGATGATTACTCCAGATACGCAGTTGTGTTCCCCATGAAAAGGAAGAACGAAGCCCTTGAAAAGTTTGATGAGTATAGACGGATGGTAGAAAATCTTCACAGCACTACCATCAAGACCCTTCGAAGCGACAACGGTGGTGAATATGTTGGAGAAGACTTCAAACAATACCTGACGAAATACGGGATAACACGGCAGTTGACAGTGCCTGGGACACCGCAAGAGAACGCTATAGCTGAGAGATACAACCAAACGCTCATGGACATGACGACATGTCTGTTGATTGAGTCCGGCCTGACTAAAACACTTTGGGCAGATGCGCTCGATACAGCAGCGCACATACGTAACAAGTGTCCGTCAAAAGCCGTCAACTATCAAGTGCCGGAAACACTATGGCTCAACCGAGAGGCAAAAGTAGACTACCTCAGAGTCTATGGATGTCGAGCTTGGGCAGTACAGCGGAGACAACGTAGAAAGACGAAGTTGGACCCCAAAGCGGTCGAATGCGCTCTTGTAGGTAATCCTGAAGGTGTGAAAGGATACAAACTGTGGGACATGAAGAATGATGGATTCTTCTTGAGTCGTGATCTTGTTTTCGACGAAGGCGTATTTCCCTGCAAACCCAAGACTGTCGAAACAGTCACGGAGCCAGTGACTGCGGAGCATAGCTGGGCGAACTCACTCATGAGGGCCCTCATGAGTGCCCCTCACCCTCACTTCACACCTTTGAGGTGAGGGTGAGTGAGGGCAAGCACGCGACCAGGCCATTCGTGAGTGCACTCATGAGGTTCTTACCCTCATGAGGTCTCCTGTGAGTGCACTCATGAGGTCTTACACTCACGAAGTCTCCTGTGAGTGCACTCATGAGGTCTGAGGGGCGCCAGGTCCGTGTGAGTGAAGTAACTGGTGAGGCCTGAGGGGTATGAGGTCAGTATGAGTGCATTCAGAAATGAGGTCAAATGACGCTTGCGAGACGTGGGCAAATTATGAAGGCACTAATGATATGGTTCCAGCGACTCAGCTACCGGCAGGGTGCACTTTAAAGGGCTGGTGTTCCCGTTTTTAACAATTTCGTCTACGTCGCGCTGGGAACACAGCCAAGCGTCCTGAGCTGACTGATTAGTTGGTGATATGGTTCCAGCGACCCAACTACACGCAGTGTGCACTTTAAACGGCTGGCGTGCCCATTTCTAGCAATTTCGTCTACGTCGCGCTGGGAACACAGCCAAGCGTCCTGAACTGACGGATTAGTTGGTGATATGGTTCCAGTGACCCATCTACCGGCAGGGTGCACTTTAAAGGGCGGGTGTGCCCGTTTTAGCAATTTCGTCTACTTCGCGCTGGAAACACAGCAAAGCGTCCTGAGCTGACTGATTACTTGGTGATATGGTTCCAGCGACCCAACTACACGTAGTGTGCACTTTAAAGGGCTGGTGTGCCCGTTTTTAGCAATTTCGTCACCAAGTAATCAGTCAGCTCAGGACGCTTTGCTGTGTTCCCAGCGCGACGTAGACGAAATTCTAAATACGTGCACACCAGCCCTTTAAAGTGCACACAGCCGGTAGTTGGGTCGCTGGAACAATATCACCAAGTAATCAGTCAAGTCAGGACGCTTTGCTGTGTTCCCAGCGCGACGGAGACGAAATTGCTAAATACGTGCACACCAGCCCTTTAAAGTGCACACAGTCGGTAGTTGGGTCGCTGGAACAATATCACCAAGTAATCAGTCAGCTCAGGACGCTTTGCTGTGTTCCCAGCGCGACGTAGATGAAAGTGCTACATACGTGCACACCATCCCTTTAAAGCGCACACAGCCGGTAGTTGTGTCGCTGGAACCATGTCATCAATGCCTTTATAATTTGCGCACGTCTGGTATGCGTCATTTGACCTCATTTCTGAATGCACTCATACTGACCTCACACCCCTCAGGCCTCACCAGTGACTTGACTCACACAGACCTGGCACCCCTCAGACCTCATGAGTGCACTCACGGGAGACCTTATGAGGGTAAGACCCTCATGCGTGAGGGCTTGCGTTTGCGAGTGCCGTGGGGGTGAGGTCGAGTGAGGGCATGTGCCCGTGAGAGCCGTGAGGGTGAGGGCGAGTGAGGGCATGAGCTCGTGAGGGCGGTGAGGGTGAGGGCGAGTGAAGGCATGTGCTCCTGAGGGCCGTGAGGGCGAGTGAGGGCATGTGCCCGTGAGGGCCGTGAGGGTGAGGGCGAGTGAGGTTTCACCAAAATGCCCACCTATGCTGCGGAGTCATGTAACGACGACGGAATCGTAGTCGTAAATCTTGAAGTCAACGACGAAGACGAGGCCCCATAGGAGACTCCTATACGAGAACCCGAGCAACAAGAAGTGACATGCCAATGTGCAAACAGAGAAGAAGAGCACGTCGATGAAGCAGGTCAAGTGGAGGACGAAGTAGAACAGCTACCAAGACGATCTCGACGACTAGCTAACAAACCACGGCCTAACTACTGTTACACGGTCAAACAAGCCGACGCTATCCCCTATCCTATCACTCTGGAAGAAGCGCTGTCGATGCCTGATGGCAATTATTGGCAGGAGGCCATAGATGAAGAACTGGGAAGTCTAGAGAGGAACGGTACTTGGGAAATTGTTCCAAGACCGCGCGATCAAGGAGTTGTCAAATGCAAGTGGATATTTCGAAAGAAATATGACGAGAACGGGAATCTACAACGGTACAAAGCACGACTTGTCGCTTGTGGCTATTCTCAAGTCCAAGGAATTGATTTCAACGAAACTTATTCACCCGTTATAAAGATGAAGCCAATACGGATACTCATTGCGGTTGCAATTGAGAGATATTGGAAAATACATCAGGTTGACATTACAGCAGCATACCTGAACGGAATTCTAAAGGAAACCATATATATGGAGCAACCCACTATCTTGTGTAAAGAAGACCAGAACAACGTTTGCCTGTTAAAGAAAAGTCTTTATGGACTCCGTCAATCAGGGAGGGAGTGGAACGTAAGATTGGACGAACTCCTAAAGAACGAAGGCATGACAAGGTCAAAAGCAGATCCCTGCGTTTACTTTTGTGAAGACGGAAAGGAAAATTGAGGACTTTAAGCAGAAACTGCGAAGTGCATTCGAAGTAAAGGACCTTGGTGAAGCGAGCCACATACTATCTATGAGAATCAGAAGAAATGAAGACGGAAGCCTGATCCTAGACCAAACAAAGTATGCTGAGGAGCTCGTGGAAACCTTTGGCATGAAAGATGCAAGGGGAGCTTCGTCACCACTAGATCCAGGAATGAAGTACAAGAACGCGTGTGATGACGACGAGGCAGCGAATGCATTGTCTCATCAGTACCGTCAAGGATTGGAGGGCTACTTTATTTAGCTGGAGGGACGAGACCAGACTTGGCATCCGCAGCATCATATATGAGTCAGTTTAATGTGAAGCCTACCGAACAGCATTGGAGCGGATTGAAGCACATGCTACGCTATCTCAAACAAACGAAAGACGTTGCGTTAACGTTTTCGAAGACTGGGAAGCAAATTCAAGCCTTCTGCGACGCAGACTGGGCGACTGATTGTGTTGACAGACGTTCTTTCAGTGGCTACGTTTTTACGCTAGCAGGTGCAGCGGTATCCTGGAGTAGCAAAAAGCAGACGTCAACCGCACTGTCAACAGTCGAAGCGGAGTATATCGCAATGTGCCACGCAACTAAAAAGGTCTTGTGGTTGCAACATTCTACGAAGGAAGTGGGAGCGAGTGAATTCATCGGTGATGCACATACCCTCTTCGTTGACAATCAGGGTGCAACTGCGGTCGGAAATAATCAAGTGGTATCCGAACGCAACAAGCATATAAAGTTGCGACACTTCTTTCTCCGTGAGAAGATCGAGACCGGACAATTCCAATTCCAATTCCAAACTCCAGTAGATCAGAACGTCGGAAAATTACGCGGACATCATGACCAAGGCTCTGAATGGAAAAAAAGACACGCCGGCATTGTGAGAGTCTGGGTCTTCATGAACGTGAGACTCCGATACCATCGACAAGGGTTTTTGCGACGACACATTGAGGGAGGGATTTTCACAATGTGTTGTCTAGTTTCGTTTTCCTGTTCGTCTGACGTATGCTCACGTGTTTGTTCACTTTCATCTTGCGCACACAGCGTGTCTCGCGTAACACGTTCTTCTTTTACTTCTTCCCTTTTCTCTTCACGAGTAAAGTCGTTCCTTGTTCGACTCTTGCTGTGGCCTCTGTCTACTCATACCTGCGCAGCGCTAACAGTTTGCACCACTGAAACGCTTTGCTGCGGCTAAGTGTATCGTGGCCATACTGAGCCTGAAGTCTTCTGTGAATTTCAGATGACTTTACGCCTTCATTCACGAGAAACTTCATGACAATTCGCTGTTCGATGTGTGCGCTCACCTCGTTGTTGGCCATCTTGCCCAGCAGGTTTCTTCTGTTTTGCACAAACTTTGGACCACCCCGTGGTGAACGCGGAGGACTGTCGCGTGTGAAAATGACGAAAAAGAAGTAGTGCGAGCCATTTGTACACTCAGGACACAGAAAGTCCCGGTTTGACTTGAACATCCCTCGTAATAACATCCTCTGGGGTTTCGTCAAAGCGCTTCTTCGATGCACTTACGTGACGGTGTCTTTCTGCAAACATTTTAAATGCTGACATAATAAGTACCTGCATATCAGCCCTTTTCCTTTGCCTCATGATACGTTCCCCAGAGCGAAGAACATTTTGTACAAACATAGACAGGCAGACCGTGCTTTCATTTTCTCTCAGAAAGAGAAGAATGCTGCTTCCACTAGAGTCAACCATAATGCCAATGGAACCGGAGCAAGTGATCCGACTTGTCACAGAGGCGACAAGGTGCCCACCAATATACTTTAGGGTATCATCACTGAGTTCAGTCATCCCCTCAACATTTCAATAATCATGGTCAAGGAAGTACGCAGCTGTGTCAAGTGCACTAAACTGTGGGGCATCGTCATCGGGGTCTTCAGTTCGCTGTTGTTCATTCTGCCTTTGCGTTCCTTAATGTCCCAGCATGAGAATGCCTTCTAAGCTGGGAGCGACATTCCCAGCTTTAAACCCTGCTCGGCAAGCATGGCGGAACTGAAGTGCAGGTGGGTTGTCGTTCCATCCTACCCTCTGACGAATACAACCAAAGAAGTCTCCAGGTGGTCTTGGCTTAGTCTGTAGGTGTAGATGTGCCTGCAGGGTAGAAACGCATCTTTGCAATTAGTTCTCCTCAGAAGGAGCTTACGCACACCATGACTTGCAGCATACTTTGCAAATACAGACATTACATCAGATATTAAACATTTGCACTTAAATATCGCAGATCACGACAGCCTGAATGCAAATCACTTTCAGGCTGCTTATTTTAGCGCTATAAACTAAAAACAAGAAACCATCACAATGTTGTACAGCTTTGGAATTGTGGGTTAATAGAAACTTATCTGCACAACCTTTGTGAGAAAAGGTAGCTGGCTAGTTCAGCAACACTTTTCACGGAGAAGGCGGGGCGGATTGTTCACATCGGACAGCAGCCTCAGTTTCATTAATTTCTTAGAGATGGACAACATCATCTCTTCATGGCCACTAAACGTTGCCGGTTGCAGCGGCGCCTTGTGCTCTTTGGCAGGTGGTGCGTGCGAATTTAGCAGGTCAAAAACACTACAAGGAAAAATTGAATATGGTTAGGTATGGCACAGCAAGAGCATTCACTATTCCTCATTGACATCTGTAAGGAACCTCTCAGTTCCCTCAGTGCCCTGAAATTGTGGAAGGCCCAGGGTTCGTGCAAACTGGTGTGCAAGGCTCGCAGATACGCTGAATGTTTGTTCTGAAGACGCACCTTCGTTATTTGGCTTTTATACTCGATATGAGCCTGAACGAGCCGGTTAGCTGCGTGAAGCCCTTCTTCATCTTGTTGCGTGTACAGTCTAACGATGGAGTCCCAGTCCACTGCCTACAACACATTTTGGGCCTAAGGACAACTCAATTCTAGATAATGGCATGAGAACTTACTCCATATTCAGAACTGTAAAATGTGCCCTTGTCGCCGAGAAGGTTCCTGAGCAGCTTCAGTGCATGCGCGACATCGAAGATGAGGAAGATAGGCTCTACTGGTCTCACTGGGTGAGGAAAGGATGTATAAAAGTACTCAGGCTGCCGTTGATGGATCCTACAGCCAAGAATCTTCCCTAATGTTACATTGGAGGACAAGCAATCGCACACAAGTGTGACTACATGCGTTGCGTTTTTCCAGGACTTTAACAGCATCTGTGACGATCTTTCGAAGAACTTCTCCGGTGAAACTATTGTTCAGAAAACATCCTATGGGCAGTTTCCAGTGGGTTACGACGCCAATACCAAAGAATCTGTCGCGAAGGGGACGTCATCGGAGTCTTCGAGTGTTTTGGACTGGCCAAAGTTTATATACCCAATCAGTCGGCTTCTCTTTTGATCGTCCTAATACTCATGCCGACCAGTATTATTGAACACAGCCGTTCCTCCTCTGCGGCACCACTGTACTTTTTCCTTCAGGTGTTGCAGAGACTCCATGGTGAATCCTGGCAGCGCACCAACAGCCTGCAGTTACTTTATTATGGTAGCAGGTGTCGGCATTGAGAACTTTGTTGACACGTACTTGTATGCACGCGGGGAATAGTAGTGAAGCGTTGTGGCAAATTTCCTGAAGTTCTCACTGTAACGCCGTCCAGATGGCACCCTCTTGTAGTTTTTGTCCCACTCCTTTAGAATTTCGTCTGACAGTTCACCAAATGACTGTAGCTGTATTTCAGCCTCTTGAAGTATTAGTTTATTTTCCTTCATGTCCTCGATCAGCTGGTTCAGATTTTGAATTTTCTTCACTCTCCGTCGAATGGTGGTCGAATGGTCGAGCTTGGTGGCATAAAGTATTCGCCTTACTTTCCCCAGGTGCTGGTAGACCGTCTTTAATTTTTAACCTGGTGTAGTTTTCGACCCGTATGAATGATCTTGTAGAATTTTCTTGCGCCCACAGCCTGGTGTCTTTTTCTGACTTTGCTTCACCGGTGTTGTTGCGCTCATGTAGGCCTGTACCAATGAAGAGCATGTCATTTTGGAACATGAGACATGCATGTTTGTGTAGTTTAACTGTAGAAACATTTACAAGAGGTCTCCTCGTGGTCGAGGGTGTACCAGGTGTTTGACCACATGGCATATTTCCTGACACTGATGGAGTTGCCACGTCCTCGAGCTGTATTCGCCATGCAAGATATATTGAACATTTTTACTTCTTTATCCTTCAAATTGACACCATTTAATTTTTGTGTATGAAAGGACAAGAATAACAAGATGAAAAGAGACTTGCAGATAGACTAACATGTTTTCTTTAATATCAATGTGGTGATCCACTTGAAAACACCGACACTCTTCCCATATACCCCATAACCTCTGGTGTGGAGCTCGTCATCGGTTGTGGAGACGTTCTGGGAGTACTGTGGTGCTCTCACACTTCTACATCCTGTGACAAAGAAAAGTAAAAACCTGTATTAGTTCCTGGGTGGCAACGCATTCGTGCCGTAGTCATGAGGCAACTGGTGGTTATGGTAACGTTTTTTCTTTCCCGATGTGTGTAGGTGGAAAACTTACTTCTATGTGCCCTTCTGAGACTACTTGAGGGGAGTCAAAGCCAGCTGCTTGCGATGTAACAGCTGTTTCCGTGTGAAGCGACGACAGCGTGACAACTGGTTTGTCCCCCTGCTCCTGCTGTTCTTGGTCCTGCATTTTGCAAACATCGTCAGTCTCTTTTTAAGCTTTGACTATGTGTTTTTGTTACATTTGCATCTTGGGCAGGAATTGTAGGGCTTGCATAAGGCTTGAGTCTTTGAGTGTGCCCAGTATAAAAGCAGCCTGGCTCAAAGCGCAGCGAGCGCACACGGTGGTGTGCACGATACGAATACGGCTGCCCTTGAACACTTTCCAGCCATTGTACCCACCTTCTGTACAGGCTTGTGTTCTGTTGAGGCACCCTGTTGAAATACATATATCAAATATTACATTTTTATAGGTAAAATTAACTTAATGCAGGAAGTGGTATCGCCACAGCTGGTGTCACAATTTTAGGATGTGTACCTGATGAAATCTCTGACAATAACACACACTCCTTGAACACGCTGGATACCACAACGATTGAGATAACTTTCCAGCAGTGAACCATGTTTCGCGCGACTTCAGCACCCCGCTATTCTCACTGCTGCACGCTGATGCCTCATGAGATGCTAGATATCGCAACGACTTCTGCACAGGTGCGGTGGAGCACGAGCAGCCCGTGGTGCGCGCTACAGCTGTACGACATGGGACGCTCCTACCGTGGGTGCCTCGTCTGAGCAATCGTGTCCCAGCAGCCCCTACAGAATGACGGCAAAGTAGCTGTACATGCAAACAGTACTGTCTACTCACATGAGGGTAGGAGCAGCCGATAAAAATGTGCAAAGCGGCCAGACCTGGAGCCAGAAACAAATAGCCCCTGCCAGCCCCAAAGACTTCCATTTATAGCTAGATGGGATAGCCATTTATAGCTCGATGGCTCATTAAATAGTAAATGCCCATGTTGGCGGTCATTCCTGTTTTCCGTTCGCATTATCTTATAATAATATGTTGTTGCAGAACTGTCGCGAAATCGCAGTTGTTCGTGTTGTCTCTGCTAGCAGTTTAGGTCCGGGTAACAACCAAAATTTCCACAAATATCAAACGTTTGTGCAAGAAAATGCAGTGCAATTAAGCAACAATATCAAACATTAGTGTCACTTACTTGTGGAAAGATACTCCGGAGCATCTTTTCACGGTGCATTGGTTGGGTACGTCGCCCCGTCGTTCAGTCGAATGTTACTCCACTATCCCCTCATATTTTTGCCAAAATAGCGTTGCTTGTCAAGAGGGCCTTGAAGGTATTAATTAGAATTACCTTGACGCTCGACATCGGTGGTCCGAGGAACCGAAACTAACAAGACGCGCGGAGGCCACGCCGGCAGCACCGGCCCAACGCGTATCGTATGTACGCTCACTAGCAGTGCAAGCAACGCACAAAACTGTTTATAACAGTCAGGTGAGGAATTAAATACAAGCCAGGCACTGTATCTCATCCGTTTATTAGAAAATACTTTGGGAAACATCCTTTACGCGGATTTCACTGCGCCGACAGCAGGCAGCGTGTTTCTTGTCTGGCAACCAAGTTCCACAACAGGGAGGCGGCCGCTGTTTGACGGCGATTTCAGGGCAGTTTAACCCATCTGCTAACGTCTGATGACGTGAAACGCATAAAGCGCCTCACTTTATCCCGCAAAGGAACTCACGAGTTCCGGGGAACAGGTTCCAGCTGGCTCTACCGACGCGCTGTCGGCTGTTTGACCGCTTCGCGTACAAATTTGAGAATGGCCAATCATTGCTCATCAAACGAATTCATTCCATGGGAACCAATCAGTAAGAACTAGCTACCGGATGTTATCCTGACGTTCATTTTATGATGTTTTCTGACCTCTGGTGAAGTGAAACGCATGAAGCGCCTCGCTTTATCCCGCAAAGGAACTCGCGAATTTCGTCTCGAAAGCTTCAACACACGACGCCTACCATTGCCATGGTACAGATTTCTTAGGCAAGTTGCTCAGCGGAGCACAAAAGTCTGCCAAGGAGGGTATGTATTTCCTGTAGTGCTGGACCATGCATAGAAATGAACGTAATTACAATACTCGTGTGGGAAGAAGCACGTTCAGTATCGCGGATACCCTTTTCGGAGACGGTCGAAATATCTCCTCGGTAACGACATGACCAAGGGACCCAACCTGTTGCTGCATGAACGCACACTTCTCTTTTTTTTTAGTGTGAAGCCAAATTCACGTAGTCGCAATAAAACGTGCTTGAAGTTTTCGAAGTGTTAATGGTCGTTCCTGCCAGTTACATAATATCGTCCAGGTAACAAGCCATTGAGGGAATCCCAGCGATCACCTGTTCCATGATACGTTGAAACACCGCTGTGGCAGACGCGATTCCGAACGGTATTCGGTTGAACTGATAGAGTCCTTTATGAGTGTTGATGACCAAGGTTCTCTTTGCATCTTCGTCCAGCTCCATGTGGAGGTACGCCTCGTACAAATCTAGTTTGGAAAATTTCTCGCCCCCGTTTAGCGTTGCCGAGAGTTTTTTTTTTTTATCTGGGGATTCATCGTAACACTGAAATCTCCACAGACTCTTACAGTCCCATTAGGCTTCGGAACGACTACAATAGCAGTGGCCCATTCTGAGACTTCGACAGGTTTCAAAACGCCGTTCTTAACTTGACGTTCCCGATCCGCTTCAACTGCCTCACAAGTTGCAAAAGGAATCGGGCGGGGCTTAAAGGGACTCTGACCAAAAGTTCAACAAATCTTTCGTTTGCATCTATTACGAAGGTATAATATGCCTCCAAGCTACACGCGAAATATTTTGGCTGTGTGCGGCGGCAAAGTTTGCCAAATGGGGAGCTGAAAACCCGCTTGGCTTTTCCTCCTCAACTCACGCAATCGGCGCCGAAATCTAGCCTCTTTGTAGTGAATATCCGCCAATTTCCGTGTGCGTGACGAAAACATGAGGTCCACGTTTCATTGGGCGCCCGGACCGGAAGTTCTGCTGTTAGTTTGTGAGAGCGGCGGCATCCGGAAAGCGATCTTCAATATGGACGTCGAAGCAAGGAATGCGGAGACTTCGAGCCCGGAACTTTTTTCTGACCTTTCTGCGATCGAGAAGGAAATTCTGTGTGCTGAACAGTTCGGAAGCCTCGCTTTCGAAACGTCGCCGATGCCGCAAATGCGAGCCGAAGTCAACGCTCTACGAACATCGGTCACAGATGAAGCAAACAGGATCAGTCGCCTGTCTTCGACAGACAGGTAAGCGATGAGCTTTTTAACGCACACTGTGGTCAAACATGTAAACGTGTTCTCTGAAATTTTGTGTCCTCATATTTAATGCGTACTTCCTGTTTAAGGTGCCGGTGCGGCTGGTGTGTCATACTGCCGAAGGAGATCGAATATGCTTGTGCTGCAAGGAGCTCGAAAGCGCAGCCGAATGACAGCAATATGAGTGCATTACAACCCACGAAGATTTGTAACTTCTATGCCTCAATACGACTGTCCTCAAGGCGGATATTGAATTCCGTGGGCAGCGCGAACGTATGAGCGACCATATTCACAAGTAAGTCACATTTGCCGCTGTGGAACGATGTTAAAATTTGGGAGCTCGAAATTGGTTTGGTCCTGCATTAAGGTCGCTAAAAACTCCAGTGCAGGGCGCACCACATAAAAGACGACATAATACAGAACTGTGAACTGGAGAAAAGCAGTATTAGGCAACTGTGTAATTGTCAAGGTGATATGTCCTAAATCACCTCTTTGTGTATTGCCCTGTGCTTATGTTTATAGCGTAGGCTTTTAGCGATATTGAGTGTTCTTACTTTCGATTCACTGAACAGTAAAAAATGTCAGTTTCTAAAAGAATACAGCATGTGTAGTAATATACAGGGCGTGTGCAGATAAATTGCTGTCGCTTTCAAGCAGGGGCAGATCTAGGATTTTTCCTGAAGGGGGGGGGGGGGGGGTCCGCTATGGACAAGTGCCCGGTGCATGCTGGGATTGGTCCATTGAACCCTATGTTCAAGTCCGGAATTGAGGGAGGTCCGGACCCCTGGACCCCCCCCCCCCCTAGATCCGCGCCTGCTTTCAAGTACATGTAGAAATGCCACGACATACACCCTGTACTGTGACCGGTTGCCTATTTGCCTAAACTATATTTTATATACACCTGCGTATACGATATGGATATATTACATATCGCCAGTTCGCAACGTGTTTTTGCCACAAGCTTGGGAAAAACAAGAACATCGTCATCCCAGCCTGTGCAGTGAACAGGATCTGGCGAGCCTTCCACACAGAAAGTGCCACAGGCTTGAAGTACCCAACATCCTAACTGGAGGCAGCTCTTCGCACAGCTCGTCTATCGCATTTAAACTAATTCAGCATCTGTATTTAGGATTACTTATAGCTCTCAGGATGATGCATGGTTCATCAGTTCAGTATGTTGTGTCCTTTTTAATGAGTGTTGCGGAAGGGTAGATGAGCACTCCTTTCGTCGTGACATTGTGTACCGTTGCTACAATTTCTTGAGCAAAACTGATGAACAAATGAAAAGCAGCGTCTGTCTTTCAAATATGTATGTTCCTTGTAACTTCTGTATTTGTTAAGTTGTCCCCCTCATGTAATGCCCGCAAGGGTCTTTGAGGTATATTCATGAATAAATAAATATCAAAACCAGAAAAAGGTGTAACGTCTATTGTAATACCTATCCTCTCTGTGTGTACGATACATAAACATTCTCAGAAGGTTTGTTGTCACACTTTGCCTCATTGTGCCTAGGCTAATTCCACCTCTTACATCACCTCGAGATCCTCAATCTCCAAAGCTGTACAAGGCTAAATCAGGTACTACATAAAAAAGGGGGAAGGAGGAAATTAAAAGCTGAACATCTAAATTCAAAGAAACCTGGTGCTTTCTTGGGGCTACTCATGTCTCTGTCCTGGATGAGATCCACGTAGAAAACAGCTTTTCTGAGCCTCAGTGATTGATTCCCTTGATTGCCCTGACTGTGAGGAAATACTCATCGGCTTGGTGGCAAGTGGGCTTGTTTCTGATAGTTCGATTTGGAATAAAGGCAGCAAGCAACATCTCTCTACGGTCTTAAGAAGGATATCAACATAACCTGTCAAGGCATAGCATTTCATATTGCTTTCAGTAAGTACAACACTGCCCGTAGAAGTTGCGACCATTCATGTTGGGAAAGCATGCTGGAGTTCCCTCAGGCAGTGCATCCAGAACAGGGAGTCAGGTTCATAGAGAGCACCTTATGAGATGAACAGCGACAGTGCCCAGCGAAGACACTCCAGAAATTTTGTGCAGGTTTAGGGGGTCACGCCTTTTAACAGTTTTGATGGAAAGCAGGGTGTGTGCAACACTGAGCTCTGGTGTATGAGTTCTTGTTATCTACAATCCGGTACCCGTGTTCTAGTAATCTGGAAAAGCCTTAGCTCTCTTGCAGGAAATTGTTATGAATCTGAGTGTCTTCTGTGGAAACAGGTTGTCATTGTCTTTCTATCCACCCTTCTTAGTTGCCCTAGCAAAAGCAAATATGTAATGCTGCAGACAATATCTAATTCTAGCACACTAGTTGCTTTGAGTGTTCTCAGGCTCCTGAAATGGAGCTACCTTGTGTGTATGCTGTGCCATGTTGGCAAGAACATAAATCAGATTGCCTTTGCTTTTGAAATTGGCCCTTCAGTGCTCCACGTGACTGCAAGAATGGTATCCCCTAAACAATAGGCAACAAGAATGATTTCTACAATGTAATGAGCTTTGTAAAACAACAACTTTATTTGAAAATATATTCCAAACGCCGGGTGACGACCTTATAATGTAGCATCCTTTACTGCAAACACTGCTTAACATAACGACTAAAAGCGGAGCGTAAACGTTTTGCCGCCTATCTGGGTGGCATGATCAGTACAACAAGGGCCAAAGACAAGCACCTCAGCCTACTTATCTAAGAGGGCATCATACACATCCGATAGGGGGCCACTGTTTGTATTACAGGCTGATGCATCACGTCCGATAAACCAGGACTCTAAGCACTTTCTAAGGCCACATCGCTAGTCATGTGCAAAGGTTACCGCACCATTAAAATTTAATACATGTTCATCAGGCCAACAATAATAGACTAATTTGGACCTGGTTTCAGTAGCATTAGAAGCCTTGGGAACGTCCCTTGTGTGCTCTTTTAGTCTTTTCCCTCGTCTTTTGTCTGTCTTGCCAATGTAGGTTGTGTCATAGTCTGTGCACTTAACTTTATATGCACAGTCTTAATGCCTGATGGGCACAGTTCCCTTCAAATGGCCTATCAACACCTTGGATGAAAGGAATGCACACCACTGATTTGATTCCGTCGATGTGACTCCGAAACGTTCGCTCTCTTTGTTCTCAATTGTTGTGTTAAGTCGGTGTTTTCAGTAAAGGATTCTACATTAAAACTTCGTTTGAATGATGATTAGTGGCAAGCTTCATACCCTGGGCCACTACTCTAACAATTGTTTGCGTTAATGTGGTGAAATGGGGTAATCAGCCTTGTAAACAATTTACTTGGCAATATATTTATTTACCAGCGGCATGGCCGAGTGGGCTAAGGCGTCCGCTCGTTGGTGGTAACCAAGGTCGTGCTGAAGACTGGGAGGTGGTGGGTTCGAATCCTACCGCCGGCTGTGCTGTCTGAGGTTTTCCCTGGGTTTTCCGAAGACTTTCCAGACGAATGTCGGCACAGTTCCCCCTGAAGTCGGCCCAGGACGCATACTAACCCCACTGTCCCCCACTCCTTCCTGCTATCCTCTCTCCGTCTGTCCACATCTGTACGTCGCTCATAGCCACAGTTGCTTCGCGGCGCTAACACCCAATCAAAAAAAAAATATATATTTATTTATCTGTCATAGGTTGAAGAACCGTGTGGTGTTAAATAACGGAGGGACGTGTAATTATACAAGACCGATCACCTAAAGGCCTTGCTTCACACTTGATTAAAATGTGATGCATATGTAACCTGAGGAATGCTGCATGGTGGCGATATGATAGGTTCTCCTCACGAATTGTTGGCATGGTTGCGGTTAGACAAGAAACTGCATATCCAGTTAATGGTAGCAAGATCAAATTTTAATGTGGCTAGTTTGGCCAACAACCAAGCATAAAACACAGTGCCAAAAGCCCTCACAAAATAAAAAAAAAATACTCCATCTACGTGAACCCAGAAATCAAGACAGTTTAAAATGCTGTGACCGAATTATGTTACTTTTCTAAAGCAATGTTGGAATTTAAAAAAAGAAATTTATAGACTCAACGTGGTTAACAACGTGCTGGTATATGATGTGTTCCATTAGTTTACAGGGAACCCAAAAGTGGAGCAGGTTAGTAGATAGAAAGAGCATAGTTGACACCTCTTATGAGGACAGTAATTAGCTTGTGACCTATGGCCATGATTCAGACACATACAAAGCACCTTTCACACAGATTAACGCATCTTCGTTCCAGCACTTCCACCTTTCATCACTGTTGTTCATCACTGTTGAGTGGTCTGTCATTCTTGTAACACAGATCTTAATGCAGGTGCATAAGGGATGCTCTGAAAGAAAAGCGTTTGGTGTTAGCCCTTAATGTTTCCGAAAACAAACTTCACACTGACTATTCTTCTGAAATGAGCAACTCCGGAACGAAAGCAAAAACTATCTCTGGCCACATCATTGTATCCAACTGAAACATGACACTTCAATTGAATAATGGCAGTTAAAGATCATGATGATGATGATTCAATTTTAATGGCACATAAACAACTCAGGCTATAGTGCGCCATAACCATGGGAAAATTGTGACTATTAAAAATCAGACGATTATACTAAAATAATGTTATAATAAAAACAATCAGTGGAAGAAAAGGCATAAACAATTGTTTGCATTGTGTGGCTGGTGTCGAGTTTTCCACACTAGGTGCTCAATAATAATGTACGTAGATATGCTATAGCATCAAAAGTACAGCGATATACACACTCAATATGTGGTGGGGATATGTGAATCCAACATAACACATACTTACATTTCAAACTTCCTTGAAAAAGGCAGTTCAGGCATGTCGGATTTGTTAGACTCGATGCAAAGCCAGTAAGCACAGTGTGGAATGACTGATTCATCTTTCGAAAGCAGAGGTGCAGACCCCACGACCTTTCGCCATCTAAATGCTTCAGAGCGGCATAGCCTAGTCAGGAGTCATCAGATGGGTCACATAAAGTATAACTGGGTTCCTGAAGCGGAGGGTTCTGTGGGATACGTATAAGAAAGCATACGTGTTACAGAACAGCTACGAGAATGATCGAATGCACTTGTATTGTTTTGAGTGCGTGGACTTGTAACTGAAAAATAAATGCGCTAAGCTTGTTGAAACTGCTTTTCCGTCAGAACCACACGAGGGCACACTTTGTTTCTTTAGATGAAGGTTCAAAGAATTCAACTTCAGCATTTGCAGTACATCATCAGGTCCCGATGCTCCTTTGATATGCAGCAAACAAAGTTTTGCTGAGGCGAGTGACTGTCGTGGCGGTTCGTTGCTTTGCAGCGGATCAAGAACAGTACGCCGCAATGATAGGTGAAACGTTCAGGTTATGGCGAGCAACTCCAACACCAAATACAATGACCCGAAAAAGGTAGGATGAGCCGGGAATCACACAAGTTCGCAAGCTCGTCATATGGCAGCCATTACAGCTGACCGGATACGGAACCATATGGAACGCAAGACAACGTCAACGCAGATTGAAAAAGCAATCGCAAAACCTACTGCATGTGTTAAATGCAAGGTATATTTTTCTTTTTGAGACTCTGTAACAAAAACATATTAACATATAAATGACATTTCATAAAGGGAATTGACAGAGTTTTGTGTGACCATGTGACGCGTTTGAGCCAATTGTGGGTGTTGCCAGTGGCCCTCATGTTGACGTCATGTTGATGGTAGGCCGTGGTGGATATTCTATATAAACGTATGTTTTCTCGGTTTCACGCTAGGCGTCCTCTACTCGGATGAAGTCGAATGTTTAAAATTCGAGTTTGGAGAAACTGCATTGGGTTTTAATGCGTGAATTTTCGCATGGAGAGTCCGTGTTGGGTGCTCTATCGACTGCAAGTACGAAAGAGCTCCCACAACTTCTGGTCAGAGTCCCTTTAAGAGGACATATCACATGGGTCTCAACTCAAAAATGAACTTTTTTCTGCGATAGATGGCGCCACACGCGCGGCCTTCTTACTCCTCCGATTTTGTAAGAAGTCCATCGCGTCTCTGATTGGAGGACACGGCAAGCCCACGTGACAGGCGGAGACCTATGAGCTGGGTTGTGTTTCCTTTATTTTTAGATTTCCTCATTTCCCCGATTTGCTTTTGCGCGGTGGATTTGGTTGTCTCGCGTTTGCTGTTTGGTGTACGTTTTACTGGCATTTGTCGAACATGCCGTGTGACTGTCGCGTACCGCCGTTACCACCTCGCTTTCTCGTGGATGAAGATTGCTCTGATCGGTAGCAGCGGGCTAAAGCTTTTCACCCGATACGCAGAGACTGTCCGTGGAGGTGTTTATTCGTGATATGGTGATCGTAGTTTTCAGTTTTCGTGGTGTCACAGGATCACGTGTCCCTGAGAGTATCAGGGGACTCCAGTTGAGCTGAATAGCGATTTTTGTCAGAGGCAACGGTATCCAGAAAGGACGCGGGGTTGTCGACGGTCATATGACAGTGCAACATCCCGTTGCAAAACATCCCTGCTTTTCTTGCCAGTGACATTTACGCTGTTGAACCATGACGTTCGTTGCTGTCGATTGGTGTCGTGAAAGCGCTCCCTCAATCGGCTCGCATTATTTCATAGTAGAACTCCAGGCCGGTGCCCTCGCACAGGACTGCTAGCAAATTTCGATAGGGTTTCGCACTCCCCTTTAGAGCATTGCGCGGGCTTTGTCGGCCAGGGCTTTACGTGTTTCGCACGTGCCCGTGCCAGGTTCGGACTCGACAACACATACCATGGTGCGGCATGTATGTCAACAGACTTCATGAGACTCGACAGCTGAATTTTTGTGTCCATTTTCATGCCTATTTCGTGTAACGGGTCTCGGTTTCATAGGGGTTAGGAGATGTCAGCCAGATGGCTATGGCTTGCTACTCCAAATTCCACACACATGCACTCACACACGTTGGGGCCCACAGGCGTGGTGGGCGCGTTTGGACAGCAGAAGGAGCGTCCTTCAACAAAGCCAGAGAGGAGCAACCGCGTACACACGACACCGCTCTCTCCGTGAAGCAGAGTGAGACGCTGATCAAGAGGAAAGCCGAAGTGTGGAGTTTTCAGGCGTAGTGCAGGGTTCTGCACGACCCGCTCTATCCTGCGGTGCGGATCCCGGTTTGAAATTTCCCGCGGGTAGCGGGTCGGTTGCGGGTGATATTATTGACACCCGTGCAGGTTGCGATACTGTTGCGGGCAGCGTTTTTGGCACAAGCACTGCTGGCGGGTCGGCCACGAACAAGCAACGGCTACAGCAACAACAACGAAGAGAAAAGATCATACCAAATAATAAGTAAACAAAGGCGCCGCAGCCCCTGCTGGTCGGGTCCGGTTGGGTGCAGATTTCATTTTCTGGTAGAGCCCGGGTGGCAGGTCTTGTCAGAGGAGGTAGGGGTCGGGTACGCATTTCACCCTCAAATAATGGGTTGCACGTCATACGGTCGAAATGCCCATTTTGTCCAACTACCAAGTGTCCGTCTAGCTTACGCGAACATTTGGGAAAACAAAATGCGTGAGAGCGCTTTTCTATAGAAACCGCTGTCTTGTCCCCCGTCCCGAGCTATCAAACAAACCAAACAGTGCACGTATGCACAGGTCATGTGCATTTTGGCACTGTAGTCGCCTCTTGAGAAGGGGTAGAGCACTGCATGGGCCGGATTTTCAGGCCCGTGCCCTGCCCATACACCAATATTTCCATACTGAGGCCCTATCCAAACCCACCTCTGCTCTAAGTGTTCCCCAGGCTTGCAGCGGGCCCGATGGCCATTTTTCCATTCCAATTTTCTTTCTGTGTTCTCGGGAAGGATAGCTCCATAACATACCCGAAAATCGTGTAAAAATTTTGGCGGCGATTTTCAGTAAATGGCCGCCGGATTTGGCCAATTTCGTGATACAGTGTGCGTGCAGACGGCAGGTGTCACTTTGTTACTTCCTTCACTGTATTATTGTTACTGTTTTTATGGGGTTTAATGCTAGCCGGGCCTTCCTCAACCACGATAAAAATTTCATAATTCCAAGATAAAGCAACCTGTCTTCCAGTCTGTTCAGGCTGACGTGTTGAACTGTTTGTCTGAATATTCGATATTTCGGACGCGACTGTTTATCATAGTGTAGTTTGCATCAATTGCGGTCTATCCGATTCAAAAATAAAAGAAAGTGTTTATTTCCGCGGCAATCGAACTACGATTTCATTTTCACCGTCAGAGATTGCAGGCGAATTTCCATCCTTTCCGCGGTACATATACAGTTCATAAAAGGAAGCTTTTGACCAGTCGATAAATAATTTGTTGTTTTTAGTGTTTAAACGTATGATCGTCCCACTACAGCGAAGGATTCTTAGGAATACATGCAGAATGCTCATGACAAATAAATCCGGGTTTGGGTAGCGTCCCGCAAAATCTTGTGGCAAACGTCCCCACCCTCACGGTCATCGCAATATATTTGGTTTGGCTGGGCTTCTCACACTAGACGAACAAAACACGAAGCAGCAGCAAAGCACGAGCAAAACACGAAAGCAAAACTGCTGGCGAACAATGTTTCCAGAGCACGCTCGCCGAACATCCTCGCACACTGCAGAAGCAGACAAAAAACATCGGAGGACAGCAAATGTTTTGCCAGTGTGATTGAAATCGCGAACAAAAACAGGCACGAAGAACATGTGCGCCGAACAAAGAGCTGTGTTTCGGACATTGCTCGATTTTCGAGATGGAAAACACGGCTGTCCACAGTACATCGTTGCGAACCCAAGGGAATATTTCTTAATATCTATAGAATTTGAAGTTGCATCGACCAAATAATAATAATAATTGTAATAAAATAAAATTCTTGCTCAAAATGTAAGAATATATATATCGTCGAATATACATGTGTAGGAGCTATGACATTTTTCTTTTAAGACGAAAAGAACGTAACTTACTAAAATTAGTACCCGGCATCCCATTTGCTCGTCCAACTGTTTCACTCTCCCTTCCGCTCTCCCAGAGAGCACAGTTGGAGTAGTCACCAGGCGCTTCCGAAAAAAAAAAGTCAATTTGGAAGCAGAGATTTAGATTTCCACGTATGGGGAGTCCTCCCACATTTGTGTGGCGACATACTGCTCGTGCCGCAGGATAGGACCTCGGGTAGGACTTCCGCAAGAAGTATTAATTGTTTCAGCGAACTTTGTGGACAGCCTTGTTAATAACCCTTTTTCGTTTAATTTGTGGGTCGAGCTCGTAGTGAAATGAAATATGACAGATCTATTTCCACTGTCGTCTCCATGAGAAAACTTAGGTCATGTCATACCATGCCATGTCATGTCATGTGGTATGTAGTGTATGTGCATGTTCAACGGAGTCACTCTCTCAGAAGAGCTGTTTCAGACAATTTATTTGTACCTGTTTTTGTGGCTGCAGCTTGTAACTTGTCTTGCAGCAAAGCCTCTACCGCTCACTACATCTTCATTGAAGAAATGTGGCTTGAATGTGCTTGAATGCGGTTGCATCAGATGAACTTTTGCAACTAACTTTGATAAGTGGCCAGAGAGCCTCCCGTGCCGTCTCAGTTTCGTGCGATGTCCTCTGGTCTGTTTCACCTTAGTATGAAGATTGCACATTGATAACATGGTAGCAAAGTAGTTGTACTCGACCTACCTGTAGCGGGGTACCTGAACGTGATGTGCAGCCTTTCTCTGGGTTCAGTCACGAGACGGAAGGGCGTGACCTGCGTCAACAGTATCACGGAATGGAAAAGCTCCTCACATGTGTGCCCAGGTTCATCGCCAATAGTTATCAGGGTCTTCTCGAGGTTCTCACAGCATCCCTGCACCACACGGCAATCATGACCTGACCCACCATCTTCGTTGTCGTTGTTTCTCGTCGTTGTCGTCCCTGGTTTCTGATTAGTACATCGCAAGTGCTGCCAAAATGTCACCATCGTCGTTGCCCATGATCAGCCAGACACCACAGCAGTATCGCCGCATCGCCAAAGCGTCGTCCATGATGGATTGTTTTCCTAGCGCGTTTTCACGAGAGCTCGTGCAGTGTGCGTGCATTGCGAAGCACGGGCAGAACATGAAATGTTTTGCAAAGCAATGTTCGCCAGCACTGTTGCTGCTCTCTGTTTTTTGTTTTCCCAGTGTGATAAGGCCCCGAACAAATGCAAAACATCTGCGAGCACGTGCTTTTCATCGCGTGTTCTGCTGTTGTTCGCCTAGTGTGAGTAGGCTAAACCAATGTGCAAAACACCACAAACGCATTAGATTTTATTTGTATTTTTGCATGCGGTGGGTTTGTTGTGTGGGCCCCGTGACAGAACATCCGCGTCTGCACGAGCGGGCTGCCAAAGGCTTGGTCGTCGCTTCGACCTCAGCGAGCAGACGACCAGACAGCCGTGGAGAGGAGGACTGCGCAACGGCGCCAACTGCGTCTCGCGCACGGCACAGACGCACGCCTGGTTCTCCCTTGCAGCTTCTTCGGAGATATACTTGTTTAGCGTTCAGTTGACTTTGCAGTTCGCCGTATCACGCATTGTGATCCCAGAGAAAAGTAAACGATGAAAGGCGCGTTGGTTGGCAGTAGCCAGCTGAAGTTTATGACGCGCGACAGGTTGTTCGTGGACGCTGACGTGGAAATCGTCACTTTTAGCTATCCCGGAGCTACAGCGGCCCGTCTGAGAGAAAAAATCCATCGACTGCACCTAGCAGTAGACTGAATCGTCATGTATATCGGTGGCAACGATATCCAGGATGGGAAGAGTGCCGCAGCTGTTTTGCGGGAAGTCTCAGTAAGTAGAGATTGCAACGATTTCAATCTCTGTGCTGCTAAAACCCATTTCCTCTGACACGCCAGGGAAGATTCATATCCATGAATTGTCTTCTTTCACAGAATACCGTTGAGGTGGCGAAAGGCTACGCGGAGCATATATTCCTGTATAAGCTGATGCCACAGAAAAGGCGGCCTGAACTTTCTGGCACAATTCAGGGATATAACGCGATGCTGCGCACGATTCCTGCTGTCCGTGCCGGTGACGCTACGGTGTTGAGCATTGACGTGAGTAGTCGCTTCGCGAACGCTAACTCTGGAACTTCCTGGTGGTCATGGCAGGTATTTTATACAGTATGCTGGTTAGTTTTGGAAAAACAGTGCGACAAAAAGTAACTAGGGCTACATTTGTGGTGCTTGAATTACAAACAGGTGCTGGTCTTGATGTGGCACCTGTTTGTAATTCAAGTATCACAAAAGCTAGGTTTCAGTTGCTTTTTATCGCGCAATGTTTCCGAAAATAAAATGCGTACGAAGTACTGGCACATGCCTACCAGGAATTCCGGTTTATTTGTATTGCTGTCTTTGTGAAGTGCTGTTTGCAAAAACATTCCGTATATATGTTCAAATATCTTTTCCAGCACAAGGTCTTTACCAGGAACAAGGAGGTGAAAGAGGGGATGCTTTCACGGGACGGCTATCACATTTCAAGGGGACGGGGTTATCGTGGCTAGCAGGCATCCTCCGCACAGCCCTCGTGAAACGCTATGAACCATGGCTGAGAGCACCGGGTCCGCGTGTGGCATCGTACTCAAGCCAATGGAGTCGTGTGAAGATTGTTGTGCTAAGGGACACCCCACGAGTGCATGCAGGCCTGTGCGCTCACCGTGGGGAACGCTCACCATTTTAGCCGCCATGTCATGACGACACAGAACGATGTTACCACCATTACCTGCTGTATCATAACAACCACGTCACCTGATCCCCAATCGTATGCTCACTTCTGTCAGCAGTAGCAACGTAGCCAAAGCTTTTTGTAACCTGTTCCTCCTGCCATCGCATACATTACCCCAGGATTAGTGTACAAATGGCCCACATCTTACGCAAGACCTGCCCGATAAAATTTTGTAAACAACTATCATCATTCCAATAGCGATTTTGTAATGGCTCCACGCCGTCTGCCAGGTTCCGGCTGGGCTGTCTGCTCGTTACCCTACGCACCCTGAGACCAGTAGTTTCCTTAAAAGTTGGTCCAGGGCACATATGCCCCCTCCTCGTGATATTTCCTGGAGCAGAAACTCTAAACACAGCGAGGTGGTGCATGATAATGCGTGTGAAATTTGAAATTGAAAGACTACTGCGTTGCTTGCCACTATGAGTGCGAGTCACTGATGCCCACTGTAGCCTGAATGAGATGGCTGGGTATTTTCCTACGGGAGCAACTCGTGCGATATGTTTTGTTTAATAAAATATATTATGCTTCATAGCAAGCTTTTCAAGGGAAAAAATGTATTTCTCCTCAAATTCGTATTGTGGTCCGTACAGATGTGTTTGCAGTGTTCCCCCGGACTCAAGTTTTTCTTCAGATGAAATCTGGTCAAGGTGACCAATAGCCATTGTTAGTAACCACTGGTTCACAGATTCCTCCAAGCAGAAAATCCTAGACAGCCAGCACCCGAAAGATTAAAAAGAAATCAGTAGCATGTGTTCACTATTGGTAGATTGGAGATATTTTATTGAAGAACGCAGCATGTATACATCGTCACATTTTCTGCATTACTTATGCGTATCAGCTCATGCTTGTAGCCTCAGAATGTTAATTCGTGGATACAGTATCCAACAGAGCACATTTCATCATTGGCGATGTGGCATAAACACATAATGAAGTACCATACAGTCCGCTGCATGTAGGCGCACTTGGATATGAAGGTCTCGCACATACGGCATCAACAAATAGCATCCTGGTGAACAGAGCCAGATTCATAATATGGGAATAGTAAAAACTTGGAACGAGTTACACAGCAACGAGTTTCCTTTTTGAGCAATGAAGGAGCAACTGATAGTTGATTTTGCCATGCTTGTCAGTTGGCAGCTAAGGCCTCAGAGTGTGTGTTTATGGAAAAAAATGTCCAACAGGGCACCATTCATCATTGGCCACATAATGCTGAACCAGGTACAACACTGGCAAGGGCAGGCGCTTCATAATCAGGGAGAGAGTGGGAAATTTTCAAATGGCAGATAAAGACAGTAACACTTAGGAAGTTTGACCTTTGGGCGTCTGGCCATCATATCTGCAGTAGTACTGGAAACCTCAATCTGAAAAGGCAATTTTCATACGTTGAAATGACACCCAAGTAAAGGCAAGATGGCAAGAGGACGTAACGCAGAGCGACATGTTGGGATGTTGCTCGTGCTCAACAATGCGGGGAACTGGCGACAGTTGGGAGACAGCTCTGCACAATTATGATAGCTACCGACCTTGTCAAAATATCAAGATGGATTCATACTCAGGATGTCGACATCTGAACAGGCTGGTGGAGCTTCAAAAGTGCTAGGAACACCATTCATGTTTCTTTCCACAATTTTCATACACTCAAGCCAAGGTAGAATACCATGATGGCCTCACACATATAGCATCAACGGGTGGACGTGTTTCAACAATGCCTAGGAAGAACGACGGTTTGGGGACAGCTTTGCTATATTTTCATAAACTCAAGCCAAGGTAGAATACCATGATGGCCTCACACATATAGCATCAACGTGTGGACGTGTTTCAACAATGCCTGGGAAGAACGACGGTTTGGGGACAGCTTTGCAATATTTTCATACACTCAAGCCAAGGTAGAATACCATGATGGCCTCACACGTGTAGCATCAACGTGTGGACGTGTTTCAACAATGCCTGGGAAGAACGACGGTTTGGGACAGCTTTGCAATATTTTCATACACTCAAGCCAAGGTAGAATACCATGATGGCCTCACACACATAGCATCAACGTGTGGACTTGTTTCAACAATGCCGGGGAAGACGGTTCTACGGTTGGGAGATTGTGCACTATTCTCATACTTAGATCCTCACGTGCTGATGGCTGGATTCAGATTTCACACTCTTACGCCATGTTTAAAATATGACAAGCATCCCACGACTAGTCTGTGGATTTATACATAGAAATATATTAATATATGAATATAAATATTTATAAAAATTGAAAAATATGCACAGATATGTAGAGTAAAAATGGAAAAAAGGTAACTTAAATATGAAACACAAACGTGAAGATATGCAGGTAAATCCTGAGCAAAAGTCGAAGATATGTATATAGAAAAACATTCAGTAAATTATGAAACAAAATGGATGAATATGCATTAAAACACTTGGCAAAGGTGGAACCGCACAAACTAAATGACACGTAAATCCACAGTCTAGGCATAATTACAGAACAGCGGCAGGTTAGTTATCTTTACGAGTCTTCCGTCTCTTTCTGGATGAATCGCCCTGATTGGAAGTTGTTTTGGCGGCATCACAGAGCGAGGCAACCTGATTGTCACTCTTCTTGTTATCTCTTAGCTGCAGCCCACGGGACTGACGAGGGTCAACCAATTCCGGTAGAAGGCTATGCGTGTAGAACAGTTGAAGGTGGGCAATGATTTTGCTCCAGAAGCCGTCATTTCTCTCGATCTTCTGGACAAAAATTTCCTCACCAGAATATACCACAAAAAGACAAACCTGACGTCGAGTGATGTGGAGATGTCCCTGCACCTGATAGTGGTAGTCAGGGTTTTCCTTCAACGAAATATCACCAGAGTGATCAATAGTGCAAAAGGTGATTTTTTTGCCCGCACTCCCTCCACAGAGGTAAGGGACCGAGCCGAATAAGGGCACTTCACTTCCACGACAGTGTCGTCACCGACAAGCCCATCAGGTGTTGCAGCAAGGTATGCAAACTCCCGATCAACAACAAGGCCGCATGGTGGAACAGTCACCCCGAACTCATCCTGCAGCTTAGCAGTTACAATGGGCTCAGTGTCGCGACCCTATCGGAGAGCCTCAGTGTCAAAATGACCATAGAGCAAGGAACGAACAGTACTTGCACTGCTCGTTGCATCTCGCATCTTGCATACCTTGCCAAAATTAGAAGCGGCGAGTCGCTTTCGCCTCTCCTGCATCCACAAAGTTCTCCCTTCTTGGCCTCGAGTATCAGCCTCGAGCTGCTCTGCATCTGGTTGGGAGAGCACAAGGGAATCCTTGTACGCCGCAGTACGCCTTGTACGCCTTCAACATAGTCATCGTGGTTCATGTCTGGGGCATCCACTATGGAACCATAGTGGTTGTCGCTGGAAGCACGTTTGCAAGGCGCACCTTCAAGTGAACGCTTACAGCGAGCAGCCCCAGAACTCCGATGCCTTATGCAAGCAGCACGAACAGCTGCTTTACGCTTCAGCATAATTTTTGCATACTTCCAAGGGCAGTGTTGTACACTGCTTTATGTACAGCACGATGGTACTGCTTAGAGTTGAAAGACACGGCAGCCCCTGAAGCCTGCATTCCGAATGATCCCCTCTGGGAAAAGTTTATTCTTCTCCCGCCAGAAAACTTTGCAATGCAAGAATTGAAATGTTCTGCAGCATTATTGTTAACGTCAAGGATCAAGCTGCTACCATTGTTTGCCAAACGACTCATCGCTACAAGGATTTCATTGAAAAGCCCGCATTTCCTGAGCTCTGGGACGTGATTGATTTCCCCTTCTTTTGGACCACTGCAAAAGTAACCCGCACATTTTGCGTGGTCGCCGAACACATGGAGTGGCCCATTACGGATATCAGCCACCAGGTTCCGAATCTGATCTTGTTTGCTGAACTCAGCCTGCTTTTTGCGATAGTGAATAGCCCTAGCAACTCCAACTCTTAGTCGGACAGCATTATCCAGAAGTAGCTTCTTCAGCGATGGGGGAATGGGGTTGTTCTCTTTCCCAAAGCAATATCTCGAAGACGACTTACATAGTTTCGAAGAAGGTGGTTGCGACATTCTATCTTTTGAACTACCTGATGCTGGTACGGTGCAGCTTCAAGAATTGACTTTTATGTGCTCGAATCACCGTCAACGATCAACTGAAAGTACTTTACCCCGTGCAACTCAATGCTGCGCCTGAAGCCTTCAACGACGATATCCTTCTCCATACTGGTAGAGCTGCTGTCCCAGTTCTTGAAGCACAGATGCTTTTTTGGGCTCGACTCTGCCTTGCAACTTGCGCACAGTGTACAAAATTTGTTCCGGACGCCTAGGAACGGTACTTTCTTTGTGCGGTACCCAACAATTACAGCCTGCAAAAACGAAACACATGTCAGGATTGTATTTTACAAAACTCTACCTGCAATGACAATGTTTCCAGGAATTATGCATCTGTATGCGTATCGTACAAACTCATGCCACAGGATGTATACCACTCTAGTAAGTGTGATTACCAAAAGACAGCAGTGCCACTAATAGCACCAGAGGGGTCAACTTTTTCCTCCAAATAAATTCTCATAGTGTTCTTTCCTCAAATGGTGTGCACAGACTTCCTGTATACCCTGTCTGCCAAGCGGTGTGCAAGATAAATCCTTCTTTTTCGGGCACCTTTATTTAGTGTAGATAAAAATATTTACGTACCAAGCCAGAAAGAGCGTCGTACTTGTTCTTGTATGAACGTTTGCACCAAGCACCATCGGCAACGACCGTAATTATAGGAAAACCGTCAGCATCGACGTCCCCAGCCTCCCTGGCTAACCAAGCTTCCTCAATGCCTGCTTTTCTTATTTCTTCCCAAGCTGTTTTGTCGATTCCTTTAGCAACAATATCCTGATACTTACTGTACGTGCTACTAGCCATGCCGGGTATGTTCAGAGCACCTATGAGCTCGAGAAGGCCTGAGAAACCAGAACCTATAGAGACGATACCGTTCACTGCTGAGGAATTGACGTCCATGCGTTGTTGAACAAGTTGATCAACTGGTGCCTCCGTTGTGACTACATCTTTCCTCAGGCGCATCCTGCACTCCAAACTGAAAGAGCTACACAGACCTCGCCGATGTTCTGATACAATTTCGATGTCAGCCAGGCCGCAACCAAACGGACTATGTACCGACAAACTTTGCAAAGACGAGAAGAAGTGATCAATCTCCACTATGCGCCGACCATTCACACTGCTTGTGCGCTGACTCTGTGTCTAGTGAACATTGCCAGTATCGAAAGATGGAGCTCTTCTGGGTGTAACAGCGGCAGTGGTTAGAACGGGACTTGCTCTGGAACCGGCAAGCTCGTCACAACCTGAACTGCAGGGGACTCCATTATCTACCCCAGCTGAATCAGCAAATGACGAATTCGAAGGACAAATTTCGCTTGTGCTCGAAGCGAAACAAGCATTCCCACCGGCATCACTTACAGTTTGAGGAACAACACTACCACCAAAGGTTGAGCCTACAACGGTATCTGCGCGATGTGGAGTCGTCGAAGTGCAACGATCACTCGGAATAGCACGGCTGGAGCATCCTGCATTACGAAAATCTCTCAAATCTGCAGGGGTTAGGGTCGCACGTTCCGTCACATGCCTGCCTCTACACTCTAAATCGTTTCACACCTTTAAAGGTGTAAAATAGGTGTATTAACAAAGATCACACCCCTTTCACACCCTAAAACTTTGTTTTGGAAGTTCCTGAGGGTGTAACAATGGTGTACTATACCCTCAGGTGAAATATGGTGATAAGTGTGTCGCCTGGGTGTAAGAAGGCAGTATGTTTATTTGAGTTCACATGAACAAAAGTAAATATATACAACAACAGAGAACGGGAATTTACATTACAAAAGTGCATGGCGTGGATTTACAATACGTCTACCACCTAGTAATGTATGCAGATTTAGAAGATATGTTGAGATACGATGCTTAAATTTCTTAAAACACGTTGCTCCTCATTGCAAGGCAGAACAAATACACGATAGTGCTCATCATTCTCAACTGTAGTTAATGTTTGTATGGGAAAAATGGTATCAGAGTTAAAAACATATATGTCTGTAATCTCAACGAACACGGGTAAGTCCTCCTCGGAAGATTCTTTGGCAACAACACAGCCAACAGCAAATGTGTTATCATTCTCAACTGCACTTTTCACATCGACTATAGATTCTGCGTGAATATCACGGTCATGAATGTAACTCTGAATTGCTTCTGGGGCATGTTGAAGCAGTATCTGCTTGGAACCATGAGCAGATGTGGCATTTCTGATGAAGAGCTGCGACCACACATACATTTGATAAAATTGATGTCTTCTTGCTAATGAAAGGGTTATGTTCTTAAATTGTCGAGTTTTTCTAGCAACATCTTTAAAATGCTGGTGTTTCCCTTCGAAACGCATACACCATACAGCTAGGAGAGGACCAAACATCCTGATGAGTCGCCGATAATGAACAATGTAATGCATTTTACAGGGGTTAGGTATTTGTGGGAACAACACTGCACAGCCTTGAAGAAACGAATAAATGCAACGTTCTAAGTAATGAAGATGCATATGGGGGAGGTGCCTGCTCATGAGAAGGTCTACAATTTCACGAAAAGCTATACACAGCTGCCATGCTTCATTGCCATGCACAGCTGCCACGCCATACATGATTTTCTGTACGTCGGCTGTGCATGTTTACACACATATTTAATCACATTGATGTACATACATATATGAACCTCAATGTGATTATATGCAATATGCTGGTAATTGTGAATACACAGTTACCAGCATATTGCCACGAACCCAGCA
Organism: Ornithodoros turicata; assembly: GCF_037126465.1. Taxonomy (NCBI): domain Eukaryota; kingdom Metazoa; phylum Arthropoda; class Arachnida; order Ixodida; family Argasidae; genus Ornithodoros; species Ornithodoros turicata. Next base: position 195,202,585 of record NC_088201.1, on the reverse strand, counting down.
GTTCTATTCGGCGTTACAACCTCTACACCCCAACTGCCACGAGGGTGTTAAAATACACCATAAAAGGTGTGCGCCATGAACATTTTGATTTACACCCTTTAAGGTGTAAAACGATTCAGAGTGTACCACGTAAATTCGCCAAGTCCTCCTTCTTACGTTTCCGTTGTCCGTAGACGTGACTTCGAGCCATAATGGGTAAATACTATGAACATGCAGAAAACACACAACGACAGAGACCAAATGAACAGGACAAGAAAGTGAAAAAAAAAAAAAAACGCGTAACTTTGCCACGAATCGGTCACTTCAGGACGAACCGAAACCACGGACGCCGATCAGCTGCTGCGCAATACGCGGAGGTTTACAAGCAGAGTACGTTCGGGTGCTGCGAGCGGACGGCGCCACCTTCCGGAATCAGTGGTAAACGCGCCTTGGATGCATGCCTGTACTCACTTTTGATTCTTTTTCGGAAAAACAGAATGCTAAAAACACACAAAAGACGCGTCATTTGAATTCTGAAACATGTCCCCGGTTAACCTCAGAAGCGGATTGTTTTTATTTGCTTTCATTTATTTATTTTGATTTTTTGAAGCTGTAGCGACAAAATTCGTTTCTTTTTTATTTTTTAACAAAATTACAACGCTAGAGCGATATTTAAGTTCCGAGAGTTAAGAGATCTTGACATCACCTCTCCAATGAAAGTTTCCGCATTCCGATCTGTCTCATAATTCGGCGACAAAACCTATGTGAAGTTCACCTAGAAAACAGAGGGGTTCCCACCTTTAGGGGTCAGTAAAAAAAATTACAACGCTAGAGCGATATTTCAGTTCCCAGAGTTAAGAGATCTTGACGTCACCTTTCCAATGAAACTTTCCGCATTCCGATCTGTCTCGTAGTTCAGCCACAAAACCTATGCGAAGTTCACATAGAAAACAGGGGGTGGTATGTCCTGTTAAAAACCTTGACCTGCGTCCTGTTTGAGATGAAGGTGAACTAGGTTCTAAGTACATCTTCCGAGCTGACTGCCAAAAAGTTCGAAGTACATTGTTAATGTTTTCTCTAACGTCGAATTCGAAGTGATCTTGTCCACTCGCACTCCTCCAGATATCCTGTCAACAAATAGCTCGTTGAGGTTCACGCCAAGCTTACGAATCCACTCTTGCCCAAGAATGTTCGTATGGTCCACCCTGGTGAAGAGAGCGTGTAGTATCTCTTCTTTTCCACAAATAGCAACCTTAAGATCTGCCGCCCCACGAAGAGGAATTTCGTTAAAGGCACGTGAGCGGTATGGAGATGAACGTGACCGTGGCTCACCCAGTTTCTTGTAAGTGCGGTCGTCCAGCAGTGTTGCCCGAGATCCAGCATCTACCTGCAACACGACCTCTTTGTCTCCCACGCGACAAGTCAGGAACTTCCCATCTTCTTCGTCGGCGAGGAACACATCAGTCACAAGCTTTGCCTTCCTGACCCTTTGACACTTCTTCCGTTTCACCTGTGGTCCAGAAGGGCGACACATTTTCGCAATATGGCCCGTCTCACCACAGGCATGACACTCTTCCGTGCGGAATCTATATATTATTGGAGGTGATTGGGATTGCCGCGTCTGTAGCAAGCCGCGCTGCTCGCGTTCGTAGTTGCCACCTTGTGCACGTCCGTCTCCACATGTAGTCGCTTGGATTCAGCCACCGCGGCTAAGCAGCTTTCAGCCAGCCTAATCGCCGATTCTGACGACAAATTGTTTTCCAACACAAGCCGGGCACGAATACGAGTGTCATTAGGGCAAACAATGAACGCAGTGAGGAACGAGCATGATCGAACATCCTTTTCGTATTCGCAACGAGATATGACTCCCGATAATCGTTGAACAAAGTCTCTGACTGATTCGCCATCTTGCTGATGCATGGAGAAAAGTTACTGAAACGTCATCACTTAATCTTAACACGGTGGGAGCGCCTTGGAAAAATATTCACAGAACCGTCTCCCGTAGCATATCGTCGTGCAAGAAATCTACAAGACCACTTAGTCAGAGCAAAAGTCAATAAGCCACCACCTACAAACGAATGTTGCCACCCATGCAACGGTCGAAGATGACAAATTTGTACTCTAATGCAGACTGCAGACACGCAAAGCACGAACACCAACTTCCAAGTAAAAATTAAGAGTGCTTCCTTCTGCAACTCATCCCTCGTAGTATATCTATTGGATTGCAATTCGTGCAAAGCAAAATATGTTGGCCAAACTACAACGTCATTCCAAATTCGTTTTAGTAATTACACATACGACATTAGAAACCAACCAAATATCCCTGTGTCGCGTCATTTCAATCAAGCCAGCCACTCATTCAACAATTTTAGCGTGTGCATATGCCTCTACGCCAAGCCTTATGGCCTTTTTGCACTGATTTCTCACACCTTGAGTTTGAAATCCATCCGTCCGTCCGTCCGTCCGTCCAGTTTTCCCTCATACAACAGCGGACAACAGCGTGAATCATTCCTAATCCCAAAATTCCTGTCCACAATAAACAAAGACCCCGGCATATGGTGTACAGTTGGCAGCCTTACCTGATAGACCGAATCTCCTGATTCTCTTCTATTCTTTCTGCCGTCTCTGTTTATCGTTTCACGTTTATCGGACGACGAGAGAGACCCCTCCTGGAAGACCGCCAACGCCCCTGCAAGTGTTCCATGGACGACCAGAAACGATGCTCCTGGAACATCACCAAAGCCGCTATACATCTACTGTTCACGTCTCCCCTCCCCCTTCTCCTTGTATATTAACACTTTTCACCTACTTTCAAGTTTAGTCTAGCTGAGGGCATCGCTGATTGCCGTAACGTCGACCCCTAACTGTACTGTACATCTATTTCTAGTATCTCCCATATAATTTTAAGGTAATAAAAGTAGATATTCTTTTTCGTCCATATAGTGCTTCCAAAGTCTCTTCGCTGCTTGCACTTGTATAGTCTATACCTTTTTCGGCGCCTATCTACAACAAGTTTTCAATGCACACAGACACACACACACCAGATAAAAGTTCAGAAGGCCACGAAGTAAATACAGTTATAAAGGAATGAAGGGGAAACAACCAAGGTAGGGGAAGCAAAAAGGGGTGATATATTACAATTTCATCTATTAGAAATGTGTTTAGAGGTGTGGTCAACGTTGCGGCAGAAGCCCGGCTTCGATCGTGCAGTTATGAAACATTTGCATGCAGTGCATGGTGGGTCCTGCATGGCAAAGGAACCACCGGCGCATGTCCTGCGAGACAGAGAGACACTCTGTACCTACACGCGATTTCTCACCCGACACCAATCACATTACCTCCAGTCTTTCGAGTCGAACTGCCTCTCGTCTACGTTCGGAGCTGCAGTCTCCCGTCTAAAAAGCTGCGTACCATCGTCCACTGCACACTTCTCATATGCACCACCTATGTGGATCCTTTGTACCCCAACAGTCCACACGGACATCCCTGGCCTAGCAAAGAAGAGTAACGTGCCCCCTATCATCGCGCGCCAACTTGCGCTGGAACAGTTTTAGACACTGCACACCACCAACGAAGGGAAGTGTACACTTACGGATCTGTCGTACCAGGCAGTTCAACGGCTGCATTCCACGTGCCGAGTTGTAACATCCAGCAAGGACTTAAGCTTCCTCATGAAACATCCTCCACAGGGGCAGAGCTCTACGCCATCTACGCAGCATTGTGATACATATCGCGTTCATCAGCGGACAATTGGACGATTCTCACTGACAGCAGGTCAGCATTACAGATGATAGCCTCATACCGTGCTACTACGATTAACGACATCTGTACAAAAATCGCCAAAGCGCTACAATGAATTACTCGCCTAAGGGCACAGTGTCTGGTTCCAGTGGGTGCCAGGCCATATTGGCCTGCACGGGAACGCATATGCTGATGACGCTGCGCGCCACGCTCATGAGGAAGGTGAGCTAATTGCGTCAGTACCGATGTCGTCGTCCGCCAGCAGAATTCAGGTGAGGCGGCTCTGCGCCCGCAATACACTATACGTCATAGAAAATGCTGTGCCTGAAAACACGTTCCTACACTCCATCGACCCGAAGATGGAATACACGACCACTCTGCGGCTCACCCGAAGGGAAGAAACTCTCGTACACCGTTTACTCTTAAACGTAGCCCGAACACCGGCACGGCTGTACAAGATGGGCACACTGAACTCCTCAGCATGCGCAACATGCAGGGTGGAAGCAGACACAGCGCATCTACTACTGCACTGCAGTCGTTACGACACTGCACGCGACACCCTCAAAGGACGCCTGACTGCTCTAGGACACACACACATGCCATCCTCATCATCTTATATTTGT